>NC_135233.1:357017392-357331046 GCF_051348905.1 Ranitomeya variabilis
TTTACACATTTATATGGTTCCCAGGGCCTGAAGGAGAGTTTCCTCTCCTTCAGACCCTGGGAACCATCAGGGATACCGTCCGATACATGAGTCCCATTGACTTGTATTGGTATCGGGTATCGGTATCGGATTGGATCCGATACTTTGCCGGTATCGGCCGATACTTTCCGATACCGATACTTTCAAGTATCGGACGGTATCGCTCAACACTACTCATTAGTAATGGGCCCCAGAGACTTAGCACTGGCACCGGACGTAGCTGATGTCACTGGCATTCCCCGTTGCTGAAGTGCATCTGCCATGGGTTGTGTGAGATCCTGATCCCGAGGTGCCTCTGCCAGCTGGAAACGTATAGCGCTCTCCTTTAATTGGGCAAATGTCAATTCAGGGTTCTTAAAAACAAGCATGCTCACATGCCCCCGGTGAGAAGGGGTGTAGAGTCCCTCAATAAATTGATCTCTTAGCAGTTTATCGGCTCCTGTGTTAAAAATGGGTTCAGCCAGTGTAAGTGATTTAAGAGCTTCCTGCAGGTTTAAGGCAAAATCTCTCACGCCCTCATTAGCTTTTTGTTTGCAATTAAAGAATCGTACTTTAGCTTTGCTGCTGGCAGTAGTTTCAAATGTAGCTTTTAATCCAGCAAATATGCGTTCAACAGTACCTTTTAGATCAGTTGCCCATGCCGTGACTTCTCGCTTAGCATGGCCACTTAACTGCATCATCAGGAGACTAACACGCTGAGCTTCACCCACGGGGAACATATCAAAATGAGTTAGCATCTTTTCCCTGAAACCGTCAAGGGTATTAGGTTCACCATCATACATTGGAAGCCACGGGCCACCCGGGGTATATGGCATCAACACCGGCATGATGGGCGCCACTCCTTGCACTGCTGTGCTGCCAGGCTCTCTATCGACACTCTGTCTTTCAGCTGCATTAGCGTCGCCGGGTGCTGCGGCGTCTCCGTGCTGCGACATACTGTACCCCCTTAGTTAATCCAGACCCCTCCGGTCCCAGCTTCCATCTAGATAATGTAGATTCGTTCCTCTGTGCAGCAGGATGACAATGACACGCCCCCTGCTGCCTCTAACTGCCGCACGCTCTGTGATGGTGGATTTTGAAGTTTTTCAGTTAGACTGGGGCTTGGTTAATGACGTAGCTCGATTAACAGTTTTGTGCCTAACGGTTATGAGATGATTACATCAGGGGATGGCGGCCATTTTTACCCCATTATAACAAATGGAGAAAAGTCACTTTCAATAGTTTTCAATGGGGAACGGGATTTTCTTTAACAAAGTCAATTTCCAAGATTTTTCATCCAAATTTTCACAGTTTCAGACTCCAATTACGGCACACAATACCCGGTGTACGGGCTGGCCCAATCCTGTTCTTGACGCCAGTTGTAACGCCCGGGAGACCGAGGTACCCAGCTCCAGATCAATGAGGTCCGTGTCTTGAGGGGGATGTCACTAGTGGCTTGACCCGGTGCTGTGGCCTCAGGCGATGCACAGTGTAAGGGATCATGAAGGAACAGACACTTACTTGATCAGCAGCAGGTCCTCTCAGCTGTGATGACCCCGATCCTGGATCGATGGCTATTGTCCAAATGAAAGACTGAGGCGCTGAAACGTTTAACCAGTTTACTTCAACACAAAGGGATTTGCAACCAATACTGTCACCGGAGTCTGTTTAAGAACTCTGAATTACTTTGACCCTGTCAAGATTTCCACCTCTTATTATGCGCAGTTTCTGTATGGCCCTGCTGCTATTTGTGAACTGGCTGCCGACCCAATCTGTCTCTTCTGTGCTCTGGTTTGACAGACAACCCAAGTCCTTTTTGTTGGCTTACCCCCTCTGGGAGTACCGCTGAACTCTGTGTCTGTTGCTGCGTCTTACCCTGGTGAAGCTGATATCACCTCACGTCCTTCCGGTTGCTGTATTATATATAATGAATATAGCCACGGATCCGGTATCCGTCTCTGCGCCTATTCTGGGTAGAGGTTATTGCTACCCGGTTCTCACAATGTCCTTTTTCTCTATTCCTCTTTTCCTACTATGGGTATTACGGGCCTATAATCCGTCATAGGGCTGTTAGGAGTTCAGTTATATGACCTCTCACTTTCAGCTCCTCAACCCAACTGCCAGTCCTTTTCTCAGACCAGAATAGATCAAGGGGAGTCTCTGGAGCTCCCCCTTCTGGCCGGAGATGGTAGTGCAGTCTTGCTATTTTAATATTTGTATTTGGTGTCAATAACTATTTTTGTGGCAAATACCCCTAGGGGCGCCACACATAGTACGTACTATCCCGTTGGTGGGAATTAAGGCCCACCCCACCTCGACGGGATAGTATGTCATATGGGATTAAGGGGTTAAGAAACACTAAATGAAATCAAGAACAAAAAATGTGGTAGTCAGTAATGGTTACTTTTTTAGAAGAAGCATAGCTAAAAAATACGGACTCACTCAATTATGTGGGAAAAAATTATGGAATCATGAAAAACAAACAAACAAAAAAAACACTCCAACACATCACTAGTATTTTGTTGCACCACCTCTCTGGCTTTTATAACAGCTTGCAGTCTCTGAGGCATGGACTTAATGAGTGTCACACAGGACTCTTCATCGCTTCATTGCTGTTGCCAGATCAGCTTTGCAGGTTGGAGCCTTGTCATGGACCATTTTCTTCAACTTCCACCAAAGATTTTCAATTGGATTGTGATCCGGACTATTTGCAGGCCATGACATTGACCTTGTGGCTATTTTCAAGGAATGTTTGCACAGCTTTTGCTCTATGGCAGGATGCATTATCATCTTGAGAAATGATTTCATTATCCCCAAACATCCTTTCAATTGATGGGATAAGAAAAGTGTCCAAAATATCAACATAAACTTGTGAATTTATTGAAGATGTAATGACAGCCATCTCCCCAGTGCCTTTACCTGACATTCAGCCCCATATCATCAATGACTGTGGAAATTTGCATGTTCTCTTCAGGCAGTCATCTTTATAAATCTCATTGGAACGGCACCAAACAAAAGTTCCAGCATCATCACCTTGCCCAATGCAGATTCGTGATTCATCACTGAATATGACTTTCATCCAGTCATCCACAGTCCACGATTGCTTTTCCTTAGCCCATTGTAACCTTTTTTCTCTGTTTAGGTGTTAATAATGGCTTTCGTTTAGCTTTTCTGTATGTAAATCCCATTTCCTTTAGGCGGTTTCTTAAGGTACCGTTACACTAAACGACTTACAAACGATCACGACCAGCAATACGACCTGGCCGTGATCGTTGGTAAGTCGTTGTGTGGTCGCTGGGGAGCTGTCACACAGACAGCTCTCTCCAGCGACCAACGATCAGGGGAACGACTTCGGCATCGTTGAAACTGTCTTCAATAATGCCGAAGTCCCCCTGCAGCACCCGGGTAACCAGGGTAAACATCGGGTTACTAAGCGCAGGGCCGCGCTTAGTAACCCGATATTTACCCTGGTTACCATTGTAAAAGTAAAAAAAAAACACTACATACTCATCTTCTGATGTCTGTCACGTCCCCCGGCGTCCACAGGGTTACGCGCTGCTGCCTAGAGCTTCCTGCACTGACTGAATGTGTCAGCGCCGGCAGCAGTGGTGACGTCACTGCTGTGCTCTGCTTTACGGCTGGTCAGTGCAGGAAGCTCTCGACAGCAGCGCGTAACCCTGTGGACGCCGGGGGACGTGACAGACATCAGAAGGTGAGAATGTACTGGTTTTTTTTAACTTTTACAATGGTAACCAGGGTAAATATCGAGTTACTAAGCGCGGCCCTGTGCTTAGTAACCCGATATTTACCCTGGTTACAATTGAACACATAGCTGGATCGGCGTCACACACGCCGATCCAGCGATGACAGCGGGTGATCAGCGACTAAATAAAGTTCTGGACTTCTAGCTCCGACCAGCGATATCACAGCGGGATCCAGATCGCTGCTGCGTGTCAAACACAACGAGATCGCTATCCAGGAGGCTGCGACGTCACGGATCGTCGTCGTTCTCGCTGCAAAGTCGCTTAGTGTGAAGGTACCTTTACAGTTCGGTCACAGACGTTGACTCCAGTTTCCACCCATTTGTTCCTCGTTTGTTTTGTTGTGCATTTCCTGTTTTGGAGACATATTGCTTTAGGTTTCCGGTCTTCACGCTTTGATGTCTTCCTTGGTCTACCAGTATGTTTGCCTTTAAGAACCTTCCCATGTTGTTTGTATTTGGTCCAGATTTTAGACACAGCTGACTGTGAACAACCAACATCTTTTGCAACATTGCGTGATGATTTACCCTCTTTTAAGAGTTTGATAATCCTCTCCTTTGTTTCAATTGACATCTCTCGTGTTGGAGCCATGATTCATGTCAGTCCACTTGGTGCAACAGCTCTCCAAGGTGTTATGACTCCTTTTTAGATGCAGGACAATGAGCAGATCTAATTTGATGCAGGTGTTAGTTTTGGGAATTGAAATTTAGAAGGTGATTCCATAATTTTTTCCCACATAATTGAGTGAGTCCATATTTTTTTCCCTATGCTTGTTCTAAAAAAGTAACCATTACTGACAACAACATTTTTTGTTCTTGATTTCTTTTAGTGTTTATTAAAGCCAGAAAGTTGCCGTTTGAAATAACTGTAGTTTTGTGCCATGTCTGTGATCTGCTTTTTTTCTACAAAATTAAACAACTGAATGAACATCCTCCAAGGCCGGTGATTCCATAATTTTTGCCAGGTCTTGTAGATAACTGCTGTCCAAACTCTTGCCTGGCCTCACAATCTGCCATGATTTTCCAATAACTGAGATGTAATCTAGGGGCCACGACAGCAAAGCTCCTGCATGCTATTAAATCAATATTTTTTTTCTAACCTTGGGTATCGTGTATCCTCTAAAGATGATGGTTTCAGCAGTTGCATGTGGAACACCCAAAGGCGCAATGTCTCCACATCTCTGTATTTCATAAATAACAGCATCTGTATAAGGCATTTTACTGCGGTCCTCCACAGATGGGCAGCGATTCTGGCCAACAACAAGGTCAATTTCTTTTTGAAGTTTAGCTAATGAGAATAACGTTTATTGTCAATGTAGGTCTTAAATCATAATGGCTAAAGTAAGAATATGATCAAAATATTGCACTCCCCAGAATAGATTGTGACTAGGACTTATGGTATTAGGGGATATTCCCATCTCAGTAACTGATGGCATATTGCTAAGGTGTAGACTAGGGTGACAAATCGTAGAGTCTCTCATCTGACAGAATCAGTCCGATTATGGAAATCACATTCTGATCAAACTCTAATCAGAGTCAGCAGTGATCCGATTCTCTCACATGAGAAGATGGAGAAAAAAATGTCTCCATCTTCTCCATTCTCTACATCAGTGGGAATCGGGCAGCACTCAGATGTCAACCGAGTGCAGTTCAATGTTTTTCAGGCATTCATTGACTTGCATGCCTGAATGCGATCCAAATATCGGAACAAACTCAGGCATGCTGGGACTGGCTCAGAAAAAAAATCGGCTCCATAGAACAAGAGTGGTCCGAGCGAGTTCTGATCTTTTGTCAGATTGCATTCGGTCCAAAAATATGGCCATGTGGAAGAGCCCTAACCTTCAATAAAGATTGTTGAAATCTGACCTCTGAGACCTGTGCCCTAGTTATGTCACTGGCAATATCTACCTAAAACTTCTGGATGCTTGAGTAAAATCCTCAGACCGATCCTTAGAGTCATGCTTGTTGTTTCCGTCCCAGCAAAAAAGAGGTTCATCACAGTAGCAAATAAGTTTTCGAAGTGGAACTCTGTGTTAGGGATTTCCTTGTCCTGGAAATGTAAAAGATTACATTGCATTAAAATGTTTTGCATTTTTTTCCAATCACTTACTCAAATTAATGTGGAAATGTTGCAAATGTTGGCAGTGTTGGGCCAGATGTCCTTGGACCCACTGAAGAAAATGATTCTAAGGATTTCTCCATGTGATCCACCTCTAGCTGGGGCAATCTTTTGCAATTGCCATTTATGATGATTCAAGTGAGCTGAATTGTAAATTGTTAAATTTGCTGGTTTCAGCTAATTTCTAAACATTTGATCTGAATTCAATTCGCCATCTCTAGTAATGGCACCCAATAATGTTTATTCATGTTAAAGAATAAGGAACAGAAGGCATTAAGAGAAATTTTTCACCCTTTTAACCTTCTTGAGTTATGAATATGGGTACACAGGTTATATACAGCTGAACTTAGGCATACCTTTATACCTCCTGGATGATGGCTTGTTCAGTAAAATCATCTTTTATAGCTTTGATCTTCCAGGCTATGGGGTGTATGATGCCGATAAGATAAAACTGCTTCCAGTCTCCATAAGATAAGAGTGCCTCCGGTCTTCATTATACCAGATTTCTCCTCCCCTCTTCTTCAGTGTCCCTTTGACATCAAGTGCGTGGCCGGAAATCCCTCGCTTGCACATTCTGCTGTCATCTTTGCTCTATGAACTGTGGGGAATTCACCTTCACTGTGTGCTGGAGATCACTGGGATCGGAAATTACAGTGACTCTGCAGAGCCTCTGCATATCAAACATGAAGTCTGTACCCACAGAAGCGCGAAACGGTGCAGACGAGAGACAGCAGGCAAAATGCGCAGGTGCGGTATTTCTGGCCCATGCAACTGACATCAAAGGACACTGAAGAGAAGGGGAGGATAAATCTTGTATAAAAAAGACCTGAGGCAGTACTATCTTATGAAGACCAGAGGCAGTCTTATCTTATGAAGACTGCAGGCAGTCTTATCTTATGACTAGATGGTAGCCCGATTATAATGCATCGGGTATTCTGGAATATGTATCCAGTTTATTGATGAAGATTTTAGAATAATACATTGAATACACAGGATTCGGCCGGCCGCGACCAATTAGCGAAGCGTGGTTCAAATCCCACGCCAATTCACTGCCTGTCGCTGATTGTTCGCAGCCGGCCACGTAGTATATAGCACAGCCATGAAGTATATAACAGCCCATGTAGTAAATAGCACAGCCACGTAGCACATAGCACAGCCACATAGTATATTGCGCAGCCACGTATTATATAGCACAGCCACGTAGTATATAACAGCCCACGTAGTAAATAGCACAGCCACGTAGTATATTGCACAGCCTTGTAGTATATAGCACAGCCACGTAGTATATATAGCACAGCCACGTAGTATATAGCACAGCCCATGGAGTATATAGCACAGCCCACGGAGTATATAGCAAAGCCACAGAGTATATAACACAGCCCAGGGAGTATATAGCACAGCCACATAGTATATAGCACAGCCCACGGAGTGTATAACAGCCCACATAGCATATAACACAGCCACGTAGTTTATAACAGCCCACGTAGCATATAACAAAGCTCACGCAGTATATAACACAGCCCATGTAGTGTATAACACAGCCCACGTAGTGTATAACACAGGCCACGTAGTATATAACACAGGCCACATAGTGTATAACAGCCCACATAATATATAGCACAGCCACGTAGTATATAGCACAGCCACGTAGTATATTGCACAGCCCACGTAGTATATTGCACAGCCCACGTAGTATATTGCACAGCCCACGTATATTACACAGCCCACGCAGTATATAGCACAGCCCATGCAGTATATTGCACAGCCCACGGAGTACATTGCACAGCCCACGTATATTGCACAGCCCACGTAGTATATAGCACAGCCACGTAGCATATTGCACAGCCACGTAGTATATTGCACAGCCCACGTAGTATATTGCACAGCCCACGTAATATATTGCACAGCCCACATAGTATATAGCAATGTGGGCATCATATCCCTGTTAAAAAAAAGAATGAAAATAAAAAATAGTTATATACTCACCTTCCTTTGGCCCCCTTGGATCCAGGCAAAGCGTTTACCGACGCTCCTCGCGCGCTCCGGTCCCAAGTGTGCATTGAAGTGTCACGAGATGATGACGTAGCGGTCTCGCGAGACCGCTACGTCATCATCTCACGAGATCGCAATGCATGGAGCGGTCACCGGAGCGTCGCGAGGAGCAGGAAAGGCCTGTTCTGGATCCGAGGGGCCGACAGACGGTGAGTATATAACTATTTTTTTATTTTTTTAATTATTTTTAACATTAGATCTTTTTACTATTGATGCTGCATAGGCAGCCTTATCTTACGAAGATCAGAGGTAGTCTTACCTTATGAAGACCGGAGGCAGTCTTATCTTATGAAGACCAGAGGCAGTATTACCTTATGAAGACCGGAGGCAGGCTTATCTTATGAAGGCCGGAGGCAGTATTATCCTATGAAGACCGGTGGCAGTATTACCTTATGAAGACCGGAGGCAGTATTACCTTATGAAGACAGGAGGCAGTCTTATCTTACGAAGATCAGAGGCAGTCTTACCTTATGAAGACCGGAGGCAGTCTTATCTTATGAAGACCAGAGGCAATATTACCTTATGAAGACTGGAGGCAGTTTTATCTTACGAAGGCCGGAGGCAGTATTATCTTATGAAGACCGGAGGCAGTATTACCTTATGAAGACCGGAGGCAGTCTTATCTTATGAAGACCAGAGGCAGTCTTAACTTATGAAGACCGGAGGCAGTCTTACCTTATGAAGACCGAAGGCAGTCTTATCTTATGAAGATTAGAAGCAGTCTTAACTTATGAAGACCGGAGGCAGTCTTATCTTATGAAGGCCGGAGGCAGTATTATCTTATGAAGACCGGAGGCAATCTTACCTTATGAAGATCGGAGGCAGTCTTGCCTTATGAAGACTGGAGGCAGTCTTATCTTATGAAGACCGGAAGCAGTCTTATCTTATGAAGACCAAGGGCAGTCTTATCTTCTGGGCAGCATACACCCCATATCCTGGAAGATGAAATCTACAAAACGTGATTTTTAATGAACTAGGCATCATCCAGGAGGCAGACAGGTGTGACTAATGTCAGCTGTAAACAACCTGTATTCCCATATTAATAACTAAAAAAGCTCAAAGGGGTGACAGGTTCTCTTTAAAGGCATTTTAATGGTTTGAATAGCAGTGTAGAGAGATGAGTTACTGTTTTCGGATATAAGCCATATCGCTTTAAAGGAAAAAAATCACTTTGGAGCCAAAGAAAATGATGATGATGACAACACCATTAAATATGAACATTTTGACTACAAAATATCCATCTTACTTGCCTCTTCCATCTTTATAAGAAAACAGTCTATGAAATCCCTGGGGCAGTTCAGGTCCAGGGTCTCTTGATGTTCTTTCACTTTATCCATCACAAACTTTTTAATGGTAAAAATATTATTAAAAGCTTTTTGGTGTGGTCCCGGAACACGAAGTAAAATTTGTGAGAAAGAGTTGAACAGCTAAAGTGAAAAATAAAAATGTGTATTTTTAAAAACAATTTTTTACAAATTTTATAATAGGATTGATCATATGAACTAATAAATTACTTTTGCCATTTCAAAAATCATTAAAATAATTGATCTTATAATTTAAAACATGACACAGATTTTACTTGGTTCATCTGCTACACAATCCCCTACCACCACATTTGCCTTTCTGCTTCCATTTTTTAATGGAAGAGAGGTCCTCACTCAATATCTCAAATAATTGACCCATTGAAAGCTGTGCATGCCCATGCCTTCAGACTGTAAGAAATACCATTATCGCAAACAATATCAATATCAAATGAAACAGATACTGAACAATATTAACATCAAGAAATATTATTATTGACAATGTCAATATCAAATGATGACAGTATTGCACGGCAACAATATTCCTACTAGAGATGAGCGAATATCTCTATATTCGGTTCGGGTCACTTTCGCCGAATGAACACTTATTCGCCAAATAATTTGGTGAAAATTTGACAAACATAGCTGAACGCCATTCACGTCAATGGGATGCAAAAACAAACGCATGCACAACACCTTTGAAAGGAACCCAATGCTGCCAAAACACATCAAATCAGGGACAGACACCAGGAAAGTGTCCTCAATTCACCCACAGTACTAATTGCAGCATGGAACTGCAGCAATCAGCTAGGCATGAGATATCGGGGTCTGGGACAGCATTTACAGCTTTCCAATGAACGTCACAGTAAGACGAGGTGGGTGAGGGATATGGCCATGTGAGGGCTTATTTTTTGCAGGACGAGTTGTACTTTTGAACAACATCATTGGTTTTAGCATGTTGTGTACTAGAAAATGGGAAAAAAAATCCAAGTGCGGTGAAATTGCAAAAAAAGTGCAATCCGACACTAGTTTTTTGTTTGGCTTTTTTGCTAGGTTCACTAAATGCTAAAACTGACCTGCCATTATGATTCTCCAGGTCAGTACGAGTTCATAGACACCTAACATGACTAGGTTATTTTTTATCTAAGTAGTGAAAAAAAATTCCAAACTTTGCTAAAAAAAAAAAAAAAATTGCGCCATTTTCCGATACTCGCAGCGTCTCCATTTTTCATGATCTGGGGTCGTTTGAGGGCTTATTTTTTGCGTGCCTAGCTGGCGTTTTTAACAATACAAATTTGGTTAAGATACGTTCTTTTTATCGCCCGTTATTGCATTTTAATGCAATGTCGTGGCTACCAAAAAAATGTAATTCTGGCGTTTCGAATTTTTTTCTCGCTACGCCGTTTAGCGATCAGGTTAATGCTTTTTTTTATTGATAGATTGGGCGATACTGAATGCGGCAATACCAAATATGTGTAGGTTTGATTTTTTTATTGATTTATTTTGAATGGTGCGAAAGGGGGGTGATTTAAACTTTTATATTTTTTTTATTTTTTTCACATTTTTTTTTACTTTTTTTTAACTTTTGCCATGCTTCAATAGCTCCATAGGAGGCAAGAAGCTGGCAACACTCGATCACCTCTGCTACATAGCAGTGATCATCAGATCGCTGTTATGCAGCAGAAATGCAGGTGTGCTATGAGCGCCGACCACAGGGTGGCGCTCATAGCTACCGGCGATCAGTAACCATAGAGGTCTCAAGGACCTCTATGGTTTCTCTGCAGAAGCATCGCTGACCCCCGATCATGTGACGGGGGTCGGCGATGTGCTCATTTCCGGCTGGAAGCGCCGGTTAAATGCCGCTGTCTGCGTTTGACAGCGGCATTTAACTAGTCAATAGCGGCGGGTGAATCGCGATTGTACCTGCCGCTATTGCGGGCACATGTCAGCTGTTCAAAACAGCTGACATGTACCGGCTTTGATGCGGGCTCACCGCCGCACTATCCCGTCCGAGGTCAGAAAGGGGTTAAGGTTGTATACAAGTGTGTTTCGATACTCCAGCAATTGCGGGTCCCTTTCTAGGGTGGGAATCATCTGGCAAAATTGTATTTTATATTGTGAATCTAATAAAGTGGCAACCCAGTAGTCAGCATTATTCCTAATCATAACTATACAGGGATCATTTTGCAGATAGTGCAGCAAGAAGGCTGTTATCACTTCCGCAGCCTACTCTGCTTCCTTCTCTTCTTCTAGGACCACCATCTCCTCTCTCAGGCTGTTCAAAGTCTGCTCCAGCATATAAATGACCAGAATAGTGATGCTGATGATGGCAGTGTCAACGTTAACCATCTTAGTAGCCATTTCGAAACTGTGAAGAAGGGTGCAGAGGACCTTAATCTGTGCCCACTTTGTAAACGTGATATGCTCCACCTCCGTACTGCATTGGCCTAGGCTATACGACATGGCATACTGCGTCAGGGCTCATTGCTGCTACCACAGTCGCTGCAACATGTGCAGAGTGGAATTCCACCATGTTGGCACATCACATATCAACCTGTTAACTGGCATGGATAAAGACCTCTGTATCGATGCAAGTCAATCAGTAATGGGGTGCGAATGGCGGGAATGAGCACACAGCGTATGCGCTTTCTGGAGCAGGTTTCCCAGGCCAGGATAGTTGTAAAGAAAACGCTGCACCACCAGATTGAGGATGTGAGCCATGCAAGGCACGTGTGTGAGCTTGACTCACCATAGGGCCGCCACCAAGTTCACACCATTATCAGACACGGCCTTTCCTGGATGCAGGTTCAGTGGAGACAGCCATTGATCAACTTCTGGAGAGCTGTCCACAACTCTTCAGCTGTATGAGTGCAATCTCCAAGGCCTATCAATTTTAAGACTGGCTTATTTTGGTGCACCCTCACTGCGAAACATGGAGGTGGTGGGGGTTCGCTATGCAGTGTTGAAACGCTTGTCTCATGAAGGCAGAGGTTGAGGGCGCAGGTGGAGACCCTAGAAGAGACAGAGGAGGCAGGAGCAGTGGAGGAAGTGTTTAATATAAAGGTTTGGCCTGCAAGCCTTGGGGATTCCAAAACTTGTGGAGCAGCGCCTGTCCCCATATCCTCCAGAGCCACCCAGTGCCCAGTTAGCAAGATGTAATGCCCTTGGCCATGCTTACTTGTCCAAGTGTTTGTGGTGAAATGCACCTTGGCAGACATAGATTTTGTCTAGGAATGGGTGATGTTGTCTGCCTTTAGCAATGATAATAGTGGTGTATCATCAGCGTTTAGCACGTGTTTTATAAGGCAAGGTGTTTTGCAGAGTTCAGAGTCATGGCGTTATTGTAAGCACAGCACAGCAGTCTTTTTTTTTCTTCCTAACTTTATGTGTGCACATTCCAGTTAGCTAATCAGGGCGCAGGAAACACCCACAATGTCCTGACACAGCGGCTTGTGTCATTGGCTGCTGAAACCACATGTCCCTTCCCATATAAATAGCGGAGATCTTGTTTATTGCCATTTTAACATTGTAATAGTGCAGAGAGGCTGCTCCTGACATTGTCACCGTTAACAGAAAGATTTTAGCTAGCTAGGTAGGCGCTTGTATTTCAGTCAGAAAGTGTAGCAAGATAGTGTCCAGTGTGGCTGTAAAATTTTCCTTCCGGAATTTTTTTTTCTGGGGGGGGGGGGCATTACTGAAGTCCACAGGCAAAACCAGCAGGGCACCTGTTCTACAAGTGTGTTATTGCAATGCTTCTATAGTGCTCCATGCACGAGTATAGCCTAAATGTTAAAAAGCCTGCTGGATCCCACATTTTAGCTAGTTAGAAAGGTAGTTGTATATTAGTCAGACAGAGTAGCGAGCTACTGTCCAGTGTGGCTGATAAATTTATCTTCTAGCATTTTTCTTTTTTGGACATTACTGAGATCCACAAGCAAAGCCAGCAGGGCACGTGTTGTTCACTGCTTCTATTGTGATCCATGCACGAGTATAGCTTTCTAATTCACATGTAGCTAGTGAAAAAATATTAAACAGCCTGCTGTATCCCACCTCGTCATTTAGTGCTGTGGTGATATAAAACTGTCTGCAGACCTAAGGCACATTAAAAAAAAGTTATCAAAAAAAGTTAATTTTTTTTCTGTTGCTGTATTCCATGTTGTCATTTTGTGGTGATATGAACCTGTGTTAGGGCTAGCGGAACGCACCACATGAATATCTAGATTTTATTATAATAGATGCGTTCGCAGCCCGGGGTCCACCGTGCAGGAGAACCTGCTGCTAGCAAATAGCGGAACTAAATGACGGTGTTAGCTAACTCTGTTACTTCACAGAGCAGCCATGAACTCAAAGCACTGCGCCCTGTTAGACTCCACAGAGGCACAGGCAAACTGCCTAAAACAGGAGCAGTCAGTGGTCATGCATGCACACGAAACTCCTCGCCGGAGGTGCCAGCATTCTAAGGGCTTATTTCGGCCAGGTCCCTAAATACCCAAGAATACAAACTCCTCCCTGGAGGTGCCAGCATTCTAGGGGCTTATTTCAGCCGGGTCCCTGAACACACTCATACAAGACCACACTGGCGCAAAGTACATAAATAAAGAGCAATACTAGTGCATGGCCGTGCGGCCATGCAAGCTTTAAATAGTAGCAGCACGTACAGGACCTTCCTGGAAGGGCCAATGAGAGGCTGCCACAGAGCGTGAGCACCTGCAGGACCTTAGCTGCAGTGTCTGATCATGTGACCCTCGATCTCCACTGAGAGGTCTTACTCTGGGCATGCTCAGAATGAGAAAAGCAGGACTTAGTCCCAGAAGCATCTGCTCGCCGCTGCCCAGCTCTGACTTCAAAGGGAAAAGCAGGAAAAGCAGCAGTAAGGCTGGTTTCACACTTGCGTTTTGATCTGCAGCATTTTTTAAAAAAAACGCATGTGGTGAAAAAACGCATGTAAACGCGGCAAAACGCCGCGTTTTTAGACGCATGCATTTTTGCGGTAAAAAAAAATGCGGCAAAATGCAGCGTTTTCCCGCATTTACATGCGTTTTTTCCCGCATTTGCATTTTTGAAACGCATGCTGAGAAGTGTGTGACAGCTGCCAATCATCAAAATCAACTAGAAAACACACTATTAATAGAATTAGCTAGGGTTAGGGTTAGGGTTAGGATCCCTAGCTTTTTATTAGAATGTCCTGGTCACCAGGTCACTGATAAGCCACCCCCCATCAAGTTGATAAAGGGATCCAAACCCTAACCCTAACCCTAACCCTAACCCTTGGGATCCTAACCTTACCCTTAACCCTAACCCTAACCCTACCCCTAACCCTAACCCTACCCCTTGGGATCCTAACCCTAACCCTACCCCTAACCCTAACCATAACCCTTGGGATCCTAACCCTAACCCTAACCCTACCCCTAACCCTACCCCTAACCCTAACCATAGGGATCCTAACCCTAACCCTACCCCTAACCCTAACCATAACCCTTGGGATCCTAACCCTACCCCTAACCATACCCCTAACCCTACCCCTAACCCTACCCCTAACCATAACCCTAGGGATCCTAACCCTAACCCTACCCCTAACCTTAACCATAGGCATCCAAACCCTACCCCTAACCCTACTCCTAACCCTACCCCTAACCCTAGGGATCCTAACCCTAACCCTAACCCTAAGGGTTAGGATCCTAACCCTAACCCTAAGTGTTAGGGTTAGGATCCCTAGGGCTAGGGTTAGGGTTAGTATTCCTAGGGTTACTAGGGATCCTAACCCTAACCCTAACCGTTACCCTAGGGATCCTAACCCTAACCCTAACCCTAAGGGTTAGGATCCTAAACGCAAAAAAATGCCGCTAAAAATTACTACAGGTTGCATTTCTGCAAATGAACACATGCGTCAAAAAACGCATGCGTTGCCGAAAACGCGTCAAAGCGCATGCAAAAAAATGCATGCGCTTTTAATGTTAAGTATAGGAAAAAAAACGCATGCGTTTTTTTGCGTTTTTAGCGCTAAAACGCAGCTTACAAAAACGCTAGTGTGAAACCAGCCTAACTCTCAGTACAGAGTCAGACTGAGCGAGATGCTGGGACTGACGTCTCCGCTGAGCAGACTCCACTGTGGCAGGAGAAGAATGGGAGACCGCAGCGAAGATGGCCCGAGATTCCCCCTGTGCAGAGACGGGAACTCGACCCCTAACATGGCCCCCCTCCTCAGACCTCGCTACGCTCGAAGGCAGCAATGAGCTGCAGAGCCCGAATGCGCTCAGCAGGCTCCCAGGACCTATCCTCAGGACCGTAACCCTTCCAGTCCACCAAATAAAATTTTTTGCCACGAACCACCTTGCACCCCAAAATAGCGTTCACTTCGTAATCGCCCATAGACGAACCCGATGTCCTGGTAGATGACTCGGAAAACCGGGACATGTATACAGGTTTCAAGAGGGACACATGAAAGGTGTCGGTGATACCCAGGCATGGCGGAAGAGCTAAACGATAGACCACAGGGTTATCCTGTTCGAGAACCTTGAAAGGACCCAAGTAGCGAGGTGCAAACTTAGTGGACTCAACACGCAGCCTGATGTTACGGGTAGTGTTGAGCATTCCGATACTGCAAGTATCGGGTATCGGCGGATATTTGCGGTATCGGAATTCCGATACCGAGTTCCGATACTTTTGTGATATCGGGAATCGGTATCGGGATCGATATTAATGTGTAAAATAAAGAATAAAAATAAAAAATATTGATATACTCACCTCTCCGACGGAGCCTGGACGTTACCGATGTAACCGGCAGCCTCCGTTCCTAAAAATGAGCGCTTGAAAGACCTTAGATGACGTCGCGGCTTGTGATTGGTCACGTGAGCGGTCACATTTTTAGGAACGGAGGCTGCCGGTTACATCGGTAACGTCCAGGCTCCGTCGGAGAGGTGAGTATATCAATATTTTTTATTTTTATTCTTTATTTTACACATTAATATGGATCCCAGGGCCTGAAGGAGAGTTCCCTCTCCTTCAGACCCTGGGAACCATCAGGATACCTTCCGATACTTGGTGTCCCATTGACTTGTATTGGTATCGGGTATCGGTATCGGCGATATCCGATACTTTTCGGGTATCGGCCGATACTATCTGATACCGATTCTTTCAAGTATCGGACGGTATCGCTCAACACTAGTTACGGGCAGAGAGCCACACTAAGTCGCCAGGAGCAAAGGTCGGAGCGGGGCGCCGATGTGCATCGGTGGAGGACCTCATTCTCTCCTTGGAGGCCTGAATGGCATCCTGAGTGCGGTCCCAAATATCCCGTGCTTCCACAGCCCAGTCTGCAACCCTGGAGTTGGCAGAAGACACGGGCATATGTACAGGTACCCTCGGATGCTGACCATAGTTGAGGAGGAAAGGGGTGTGTCCAGTGGAGTCGGCTTCCGCATTGTTCAGCTCAAACTCTGCCCACGGTAGCAAGGATGCCCAGTCATCCTGCCTGGCTGAGACAAAATGTCGCAGATATGTGACCAAGGTCTATTTGGCCCTCTCTACCAATCCATTTGTCTCGGGGTGATATGCGGAAGAGAGATTTAACTCAATGCTGAGAAGACGACAAAGCTCTCTCCAGAACCGAGACGCAAACTGGGGACCCCAGTCACTGACAATTTTGTCTGGCATACCATGTAGGCGGAAGATGTGCTTTATGAACAACGCTGCCAAGGCCCGTGCCGAAGGTAACCGTGGAAGCGGCACCAAATGCACCATTTTGGAAAAATTATTAGTGATAACCCAAATGATGGTACAGCCCCGAGACTTGGGCAAACCCACCACAAAGTCCATCCCGACCATCTCCCAGGGCCTGTCTGCCACCGGCAATGGATAGAGTAACCCAGCTGGCCGTTGTCAAGGAGACTTATTTTTGGCGCAGGAGACACACGCCTGAATATAATACCTGACATCACGGACCATATGTGGCCACCAGTATGTCCTCGCCAACAGCTCAGATGTCCTTTTTGTCCCAAAATGTCCACCCACCCTGGACAAATGAGCCCACGAGAGAACCTCCGGTCGCAAACTAATGGGTACACCTAATTTTTATGGTCTGTGAAGACTTGGAAAGGAAAACGAGCTCCCTCCATGAGATGTCTCCACTCCGAGAAAGCCAACTTCATGGCCAGCAACTCCTTGTCCCCGATGGAATAATTCCTCTCTGCTGGTGAGAAGGTCTTAGAAAAGAAGAAGCAAGGATGCTTCCGACCTTGAGCATCTTTTTGGAAGAGGACTGCTCCAGCACCAACAGATGAGGCATCCACCTCCATGATAAATGGTTTGTCTACATCAGGGCGATGTAGGATGGGAGCGCTAGTGAAGTGTGACTTTATGGAATTAAAGGCCTTGGAGACCTCCTCAGACCACAATTTGGGATTTGCTCCCTTCTTGGTAAGGGCAACCAAGGGAGCTCCCAAAGTTGAGAAGTGTGGAATGAACTGTCGATAGTAGTTAATGAACCCCATAAAGCGCTGCACCGCTTTAAGAGAATTGGATTCCTTCCAGTCCATCACAGCCTGTAGCTTGGCAGGATCCATAGCCAAACCCTGGGCAGAGATGATATAACCAAGAAATGGCAAGGACTCCTGCTCAAACACATACTTCTCCAACTTGGCGTAGAGGGAGTTTGCCCGTAAGAGGTCAAAGACTTTGCGAACATCTCTCCGATGGGAGTCTGTTGTGAAATTGGATTCTGGGCTCCCCCGGTGGCCACTTGTGGAATTGAACTTGTGTGCATTATCCCCTCTGTTCACCTGCTCCTATCAGGATGTGGGAGTCGCTATATAACCTTGCTCCTCTGTCAGTTTCATGCCGGTCAACAATGTAATCAGAAGCCTTTCTGTGCATGTTCCTGCTACCAGACAACTCCCAGCTAAGTTGGACTTTTGTCCTTGTTTTGTTTTTGCATTTTGTTCCAGTTCACAGCTGCTGTTTCGTTACTGTGTCTGGAAAGCTCTTGTGAGCGGAAATTGCCACTCTGGTGTTATGAGTTAATGCTAGAGTCTTAAAGTAATTTCTGGATGGTGTTTTGATAGGGTTTTCAGCTGACCATGAAAGTGTCCTTTCTGTCTTCCTGCTATCTAGTAAGCGGACCTCAATTTTGCTAAACCTATTTTCATACTACGTTTGTCATTTCATCTAAAATCACCGCCAATATATGTGGGGGCCTCTGTCTGCCTTTCGGGGAAATTTCTCTAGAGGTGAGCCAGGACTATATTTTCCTCTGCCAGGATTAGGTAGTCCTCCGGCTGGCGCTGGGCGTCTAAGGATAAAACGTAGGCAACGCTACCCGGCTACTGTTAGTTGTGCGGCAGGTTTAGTTCATGGTCAGTTTAGTTTCCATCCTTCCAAGAGCTAGTTCTTATGTTTGCTGGGCTATGTTCTCTTGCCATTGAGAACCATAACAGTTTGACCGGCCCACAAAGGGTTAAAGTAATTGGCAGAGAAAGGAGAGAAAAGAGAAGTCTGCTGAAGGTTTTTTTTTTTCTTTCCTTCAGTTCTGAGTGTGCTTAATTTAATCTCTTGCAAGTCTGCCTATATTGCAGCCTTTCTCTCTCTCTCTCCTTCTAATCCTGGAATGGCTCTGTGTTCACCTGTTTAAAATGGATATTCAGAGTTTAGCTGCAGGTTTGAATAATCTCACCACGAAAGTTCAAAATTTACAAGATTTTGTTGTTCATGTTCCTATATCTGAACGTAGAATTCCTTTGCCTGAATTTTTCTCGGGGAATAGATCATGCTTTCAAAATTTCAAAAATAATTGCAAGTTGTTTTTGTCCCTGAAATCTCGCTCTGCTGGAGATCCTACTCAGCAGGTCAGGATTGTGATTTCCTTGCTCCGGGGCGACCCTCAGGACTGGGCTTTTGCATTGGCTCCAGGGGATCCTGCGTTGCTCAATGTGGATGCGTTTTTTCTGGCCTTGGGGTTGCTTTATGAGGAACCTCATTTAGAGCTTCAGGCGGAAAAGGCCTTGATGTCCCTATCTCAGGGGCAAGACGAAGCTGAAGTATACTGCCAAAAATTCCGTAAATGGGCTGTGCTTACTCAGTGGAATGAGTGCGCCCTGGCGGCGAATTTCAGAGAGGGTCTCTCTGATGCCATTAAGGATGTTATGGTGGGGTTCCCTGTGCCTGCGGGTCTGAATGAGTCCATGACAATGGCTATCCAGATCGATAGGCGTCTGCGGGAGCGCAAACCTGTGCACCATTTGGCGGTGTCTACTGAGAAGACGCCAGAGAATATGCAATGTGATAGAATTCTGTCCAGAAGCGAACGGCAGAATTTTAGACGAAAAAATGGCTTGTGCTTCTATTGCGGTGATTCAACTCATGTTATATCAGCATGCTCTAAGCGTACTAAGAAGCTTGATAAGTCTGTTTCAATTGGCACTTTACAGTCTAAGTTTATTCTATCTGTGACCCTGATTTGTTCTTTATCATCTATTACCGCGGACGCCTATGTCGATTCTGGCGCCGCTTTGAGTCTTATGGATTGGTCATTTGCTAAACGCTGTGGGTATGATTTAGAGCCTCTTGAAACTCCTATACCTCTGAAAGGGATTGACTCCACCCCATTGGCTAGTAATAAGCCACAATACTGGACACAAGTAACTATGCGGATTAATCCGGATCACCAGGAGATTATTCGCTTTCTTGTGCTGTATAACCTACATGATGTGTTGGTGCTTGGATTGCCATGGCTGCAATCTCATAACCCAGTCCTTGACTGGAAAGCTATGTCTGTGTTAAGCTGGGGATGTAAGGGGACGCATGGGGACGTACCTTTGGTTTCCATTTCATCATCTATTCCCTCTGAGATTCCTGAATTCTTGTCTGACTATTGTGACGTTTTTGAAGAACCTAAGCTTGGTTCACTACCTCCGCACCGGGAGTGCGATTGTGCCATAGATTTGATTCCGGGTAGTAAATACCCTAAGGGTCGTTTATTTAATCTGTCTGTGCCTGAACATGCTGCTATGCGAGAATATATAAAGGAGTCCTTGGAAAAGGGACATATTCGTCCTTCGTCATCTCCCTTAGGAGCCGGTTTTTTCTTTGTGGCTAAGAAAGATGGCTCTTTGAGGCCGTGTATTGATTATCGCCTTTTGAATAAAATCACGGTTAAATATCAATATCCGTTGCCACTGCTGACTGATTTGTTTGCTCGCATAAAGGGGGCCAAGTGGTTCTCTAAGATAGATCTCCGTGGGGCGTATAATTTGGTGCGAATTAAGCAGGGGGATGAGTGGAAAACCGCATTTAATACGCCCGAGGGCCACTTTGAGTATTTGGTGATGCCTTTTGGTCTTTCAAATGCCCCTTCAGTCTTTCAGTCCTTTATGCATGACATTTTCCGTGATTATTTGGATAAATTTATGATTGTGTATCTGGATGATATTTTGATTTTTTCGGATGACTGGGACTCTCATGTCCAGCAGGTCAGGAGGGTTTTTCAGGTTTTGCGGTCTAATTCCTTGTGTGTGAAGGGTTCTAAGTGCGTTTTTGGGGTTCAAAAGATTTCCTTCTTGGGATATATTTTTTCCCCCTCTTCCATCGAGATGGATCCTGTCAAGGTTCAGGCTATTTGTGATTGGACGCAGCCCTCTTCTCTTAAGAGTCTTCAGAAATTTTTGGGCTTTGCTAACTTTTATCGTCGATTTATTGCTGGTTTTTCTGATGTTGTTAAACCATTGACTGATTTGACTAAGAAGGGTGCTGATGTTGCTGATTGGTCCCCGGCTGCTGTGGAGGCCTTTCGGGAGCTTAAGCGCCGCTTTTCTTCCGCCCCTGTGTTGCGTCAGCCTGATGTTGCTCTTCCTTTTCAGGTTGAGGTCGACGCTTCTGAAATCGGAGCTGGGGCGGTTTTGTCGCAGAGAAGTTCCGATTGCTCCGTGATGAGACCTTGTGCCTTTTTTTCGCGTAAATTTTCGCCCGCCGAGCGGAATTATGATATTGGGAATCGGGAGCTTTTGGCCATGAAGTGGGCTTTTGAGGAGTGGCGTCATTGGCTTGAGGGGGCTAGGCATCAGGTGGTGGTATTGACTGACCACAAAAATCTAATTTATCTTGAGTCCGCCAGACGCCTGAATCCTAGACAGGCGCGCTGGTCGTTGTTTTTCTCTCGGTTTAATTTTGTGGTGTCCTATCTGCCGGGTTCTAAGAATGTTAAGGCGGATGCCCTTTCTAGGAGTTTTGAGCCTGACTCCCCTGGTAATTCTGAACCTACAGGTATCCTTAGGGATGGAGTGATATTGTCTGCCGTTTCTCCAGACCTGCGGCGGGCCTTGCAGGAGTTTCAGGCGGATAGACCTGATCGTTGCCCACCTGGTAGACTGTTTGTTCCTGATGATTGGACCAGTAAAGTCATTTCTGAGGTTCATTCTTCTGCGTTGGCAGGTCATCCTGGAATCTTTGGTACCAGGGATTTGGTGGCAAGGTCCTTCTGGTGGCCTTCCCTGTCACGAGATGTGCGAGGCTTTGTGCAGTCTTGTGACGTTTGTGCTCGGGCCAAGCCTTGTTGTTCTCGGGCTAGTGGACTGTTGTTGCCCTTGCCTATCCCGAAGAGGCCTTGGACACACATCTCGATGGATTTTATTTCGGATCTTCCTGTTTCTCAGAAGATGTCTGTCATCTGGGTGGTGTGTGACCGTTTCTCTAAGATGGTCCATTTGGTTCCCCTGCCTAAGTTGCCTTCTTCTTCCGAGTTGGTTCCTCTGTTTTTTCAAAATGTGGTCCGTTTGCATGGTATTCCGGAGAATATCGTTTCTGACAGAGGAACCCAATTCGTGTCTAGATTTTGGCGAGCATTCTGTGCTAGGATGGGCATAGATTTGTCTTTCTCGTCTGCTTTCCATCCTCAGACTAATGGCCAGACCGAGCGGACGAATCAAACCTTGGAGACATATTTGAGGTGTTTTGTGTCTGCAGATCAGGATGATTGGGTTGCTTTTTTGCCTTTAGCGGAGTTTGCCCTCAATAATCGGGCCAGCTCTGCCACTTTGGTGTCTCCTTTTTTCTGTAATTTGGGGTTTCATCCTCGATTTTCTTCTGGTCAGGTGGAATCTTCGGATTGTCCTGGAGTGGATGCTGTGGTGGAGAGGTTGCATCAGATTTGGGGGCAGGTAGTGGACAATTTGAAGTTGTCCCAGGGGAAGACTCAGCTTTTTGCCAACCGCCGGCGGCGGGTTGGTCCTCGGCTTGGTGTTGGGGACTTGGTGTGGTTGTCTTCTCGTTTTGTCCCTATGAGGGTTTCTTCTCCTAAGTTTAAACCTCGGTTTATCGGCCCATACAAGATATTGGAGATTCTTAACCCTGTGTCCTTCCGTTTGGACCTCCCTGCATCTTTTTCTATTCATAATGTTTTTCATCGGTCATTATTGCGCAGGTATGAGGTACCGGTTGTGCCTTCCGTTGAGCCTCCTGCTCCGGTGTTGGTTGAGGGTGAGTTGGAGTACGTTGTGGAAAAAATCTTGGACTCCCGTGTTTCCAGACGGAAACTCCAGTATCTGGTCAAATGGAAGGGATACGGTCAGGAGGATAATTCTTGGGTGACTGCCTCTGATGTTCATGCCTCCGATCTGGTCCGTGCCTTTCATAGGGCTCATCCTGATCGCCCTGGTGGTTCTGGTGAGGGTTCGGTGCCCCCTCCTTGAGGGGGGGGTACTGTTGTGAAATTGGATTTTGGGCTCCCCCTGTGGCCACTGGTGGAACTGAACTTGTGTGCATCATCCTTTCTGTTCACCTGTTCCTATCAGGATGTGGGAGTCGCTATTTAGCCTTGCTCCTCTGTCACTTCCATGCCGGTCAACATTGTAATCAGAAGCCTTTCTGTGCATGTTCCTGCTGCTAGACAACTCCCAGCTAAGTTGGACTTTTGTCCTCGTTTGTTTTTGTATTTTGTTCCAGTTCACAGCTGTAGTTTCGTTACTGTGTCTGGAAAGCTCTTGTGATCTGAAATTGCCACTCTGATGTTATGAGTTAATACTAGAGTCTTAAAGTAATTTCAGGATGGTGTTTTGATAGGGTTTTCAGCTGACCATGAAAGTGTCCTTTCTGTCTTCCTGCTATCTAGTAAGCGGACCTCAATTTTGCTAAACCTATTTTCATACTACGTTTGTCATTTCATCTAAAATCACCGCCAATATATGTGGGGGCCTCTGTCTGCCTTTCGGGGAAATTTCTCTAGAGGTGAGCCAGGACTATATTTTCCTCTGCCAGGATTAGGTAGTCCTCCGGCTGGCGCTGGGCGTCTAGGGATAAAACGTAGGCAACGCTACCCGGCTACTGTTAGTTGTGCGGCAGGTTTAGTTCATGGTCAGTTTAGTTTCCATCCTTCCAAGAGCTAGTTCTTATGTTTGCTGGGCTATGTTCTCTTGCCATTGAGAACCATAACAGTGAGCACCTACAGGACCTTAGCTGCAGTGTCTGATCATGTGACCCTCTATCTCCACTGAGAGGTCTTACTCTGGGCATGCTCAGAACGAGAAAAGCAGGACTTAGTCCCAGAAGCGTCTGCTCGCCGCTGCCCAGCACTGACTTCAATGGGAGAAGCAGGAAAAGCAGCCGTATCTCTCAGTACAGAGTCAGATTGAGCGAGACACTGGGACCGACGTCTCCGCTGAGCAGACTCCACTGCAGCAGGAGAAGAATGGGAGACCACAGCGGAGATGGCCTGAGATTCCCCCTGTGCAGAGATGGGAACTCGACCCCTAACAACCTGTCTACAGACCTAAGGCACAGTTTTTAAAAAATGGAATTTTTCAGTTGCAAAAATTTAGACAACCCATTGTATCACACTTTGTCATTTGGTTGCATTGAAATTAAGCTGTTATTAATATCACACAGTAAAGGAGCTGGCTTTAAAATAGTTTGTAGCATCTAGTGTGTTACAGATGTCTGATGTAGAGGCCACAAAAATGATTCTGCTCCTTCTGTCATACAATAGGGGACCTGACTTTAAATTAGTTTGTAGCATCTAGTGTGTTACAGAGGCCTGATTGTCATGGTTCCCAATGGCAAGGGAACGTAAGAAACATATAAATAACGAACGAGCTCTCGGGTGATGGAAACTCGAGTTGACCGTGAGCTAAATCTACCACACAACTAATAGTAGCCAGGGAGCATACCTACGGCTTCCTAAATGCCACGCGCCAGCCGGAGGACTAACTACGCCTGGTAGAGGAAGAAACAGACCTGGCTTACCTCTAGGGAAATACCCCAAAAGATGATAGCAGCCCCCCACATGTAATAACGGTGAATTAAGAGGAAAAGACATACACAGTATGAAAGTAGATTTAGCAAAGAGAGGTCCACTTACTAGATAGCAGAAGGATACAAAAGAGGACTTCACGGTCAACTGAAAACCCTTTCAAAAACCATCCTGAAATTACTTTAAGACTCCTGTGTCAACTCATGACACAGGAGTGGCAATTTCAGCCCGCAAGAGCTTCCAGCTACAGAGAATTACAAAAACTGCAAACTGGACAAAAGATACAAAACAAAAGCACAAAGTCCACTTAGCTGATCAGCAGACTAGTAGCAGGAACATGCAACCGAAGGCTCTGGTTACAATGATGACCGGCAAGGAAATGACTGGAGAGCAAGGCTAAATAGGAAACTCCCAAACGCTGATGGAAGCAGGTGAACAGAAGCAGCAAAGTGCAAACAAGTCACCAATACCCCCAGCAACCACCAGGGGAGCCCAAAAAGCGGATACACAACAGTACCCTCCCCTTAAGGAGGGGGCCCCGAACCCTCACAAGAACCGCCAGGGCGATCTGGATGAGCCCTATGAAAGGCACGAACCAAATCCGAGGCATGAACATCAGAGGCAGTTACCCAAGAATTATCTTCCTGACCATAGCCCTTCCATTTAACCAGATATTGAAGTCTCCGTCTGGAAATACGGGAGTCCAAGATCTTTTCTACCACGTACTCCAATTCACCCTCCACCAGCACAGGAGCAGGAGGTTCAGTAGAAGGAACCACCGGTACCTCATATCTCCGCAACAGCGACCGATGGAACACATTATGGATAGCGAAAGATGCCGGGAGGTCCAAACGAAAGGAGACAGGGTTAAGAATCTCCAAAATCCTATAAGGACCGATGAACCGAGGCTTAAATTTAGGAGAAGAAACCCTCATAGGGACAAAACGGGAAGACAACCACACCAAGTCCCCAACACGAAGGTGGGGGCCAACACGACGACGGCGGTTAGCAAACTGCTGAGTCCTCTCCTGGGACAATTCCAAATTATCCACCACTTGTCCCCAAATCTGATGCAACCGATCCACTACCGCATCCACTCCAGGACAATCCGAAGATTCAACCTGACCAGATGAAAAACGCGGATGAAACCCTGAATTGCAAAAGAAAGGAGAAACCAAAGTGGCAGAACTAGCCCGATTATTAAGAGCAAACTCCGCCAACGGCAGAAAGGCAACCCAATCATCCTGATCCGCAGACACAAAACACCTCAAATAAGTCTCCAAAGTTTGATTAGTTCGTTCCGTCTGGCCATTGGTCTGAGGATGGAATGCAGACGAAAAAGACAAATCAATGCCCAACCTGGCACAGACTGCCCGCCAAAATCTAGACACGAACTGGGTACCCCTGTCAGAAACAATGTTTTCCGGAATACCATGCAAGCGAACCACATTTTGAAAAAACAGAGGGACCAACTCAGATGAGAAAGGCAACTTAGGCAATGGCACCAAATGAACCATTTTAGAAAAACGGTCACACACCACCCAGATGACAGACATCTTCTGAGAAACAGGGAGGTCCGAGATAAAGTCCATAGAGATGTGCGTCCAAGGCCTCTTTGGAATAGGCAAGGGCAACAACTACCCACTAGCCCTAGAACAACAAGGCTTGGCCCGAGCACACACATCGCAAGACTGCACAAAAACACGCACATCTCGAGACAGGGAAGGCCACCAGAAGGATCTAGCCACCAAATCTCTGGTGCCAAAAATTCCCGGATGACCTGCCAGAGTAGAAGAATGAACTTCCGAGATGACTCTAGTGGTCCACTCGTCAGGAACAAACAGTCTACCAGACGGACAACGATCAGGTCTATCCGCCTGAAATTCTTGCAAAGCACGTCGCAAATCTGGAGAGACAGCAGACAAAACCACTCCATCCTTAAGGACACCAACAGGTTCAGAATTCCCAGGAGAGTCAGGCTCAAAACTCCTAGAAAGAGCATCTGCCTTCACATTCCTAGAACCCGGTAAGTACGAGACCACAAAATTAAACCGGGAAAAGAACAACGACCAACGTGCCTGTCTAGGATTCAGGCGCCTGGCAGACTCCAAATAAATTAAATTCTTGTGATCAGTCAAAACTACCACCTGATGTTTGGCACCCTCAAGCCAATGACGCCACTCCTCAAATGCCCACTTCATGGCCAAAAGCTCCCGGTTACCAACATCATAGTTTCGCTGGGCGGCCGAAAATTTTCGCGAAAAGAACGCACAAGGTCTCATCACTGAGCAGTCGGAACTTTTCTGCGACAAAACCGCCCCCGCTCCGATCTCGGAAGCATCGACCTCAACCGGAAAGGGAAGAGAAACATCAGGCTGGCGCAACACAGGGGCAGACAAAAAGCGGCGCTTAAGCTCCCGAAAGGCCTCCACGGCAGCAGGGGACCAATTGGCAACATCAGCACCCTTTTTAGTCAAATCCGTCAGAGGTTTAGCAACGCCAGAAAAACCAGCTATAAATCGACGATAAAAATTAGCAAAGCCCAAGAATTTCTGGAGACTCTTCAGAGAAGTAGGCTGCGTCCAGTTGTAAATAGCCCGAACCTTGACAGGGTCCATCTCAATAGAAGAAGGGGAAAAAATGTACCCCAAAAAGGAAATTTTTTGAACCCCAAAAACACACTTTGAACCCTTTACACACAAAGAATTCTCCCGCAAAACCTGAAAAACCCTCCTGACCTGCTGAACATGAGACTCCCAGTCATCAGAAAAAATCACTGTCATGGTTCCCAATGGCAAGGGAACGTAAGAAACATATAAATAACGAACGAGCTCTCGGGTGATGGAAACTCGAGTTGACCGTGAGCTAAATCTACCACACAACTAATAGTAGCCAGGGAGCATACCTACGGCTTCCTAAATGCCACGCGCCAGCCGGAGGACTAACTACGCCTGGTAGAGGAAGAAACAGACCTGGCTTACCTCTAGGGAAATACCCCAAAAGATGATAGCAGCCCCCCACATGTAATAACGGTGAATTAAGAGGAAAAGACATGCACAGTATGAAAGTAGATTTAGCAAAGAGAGGTCCACTTACTAGATAGCAGAAGGATACAAAAGAGGACTTCACGGTCAACTGAAAACCCTTTCAAAAACCATCCTGAAATTACTTTAAGACTCCTGTGTCAACTCATGACACAGGAGTGGCAATTTCAGCCCGCAAGAGCTTCCAGCTACAGAGAATTACAAAAACTGCAAACTGGACAAAAGATACAAAACAAAAGCACAAAGTCCACTTAGCTGATCAGCAGACTAGTAGCAGGAACATGCAACCGAAGGCTCTGGTTACAATGATGACCGGCAAGGAAATGACTGGAGAGCAAGGCTAAATAGGAAACTCCCAAACGCTGATGGAAGCAGGTGAACAGAAGCAGCAAAGTGCAAACAAGTCACCAATACCCCCAGCAACCACCAGGGGAGCCCAAAAAGCGGATACACAACACCTGATCCATAGGCCACAAAAAAGTCTTCTGTTATTAACGTCATACAGTAGGGGACCTGACTTTAAAATAGTTTGTGGCATCTAGTGTGTTATAGAGGCCTGATCCATAGGCCACAAAAAGTCTTCTGTTATTTACGTCATACAGTGGGGGACCTGACTTTAAAATAGTTTGTAGCATCTAATGTATTATAGAGGCCTGATCTAGATGCCACAAAAATTCTTCAGTTCCTAGTGTCATACAATAGGGGACCTGACTTTAAAATAGTTTGTAGCATCTAGTGTGTTACAGAGGCCTGATCCATAGGCCACAAAATAATCTTCTCTCATTAACGTCATACAGAAAGAGACCTGACTATAAAATAATTTGTAGCATCTAATTTGTTATAGAGGCCTGATCTAGAGGCCATGCAAATTCTTCTGTTCCTACTGTCATACAGTAGGGGACCTGATTTTAAAATAGTTTGTAGCATCTAGTGTGTTATAGAGTCCTGATCCATAGGCATCAACAATTCTTCTGTACCTAGTCTCACACAGTAGGGGTCCTGACTTTAAAATAGTTTGTAGAATCTAGTGTGTTATAGAGGCCTGATCCATAGGCCACAGAATAGTCTTCTGTTATTAACATCATACAGTAAGGGACCTGGCTTTAAAATAGTTTGTAGCATCTAGTGTGTTACAGTGGTCTGATGTACAGGCCACAAAAATTATTCTGTTCAAAGTGGCATAAAGTCGGGGACCTGGCTTTAAAATAGTTAGTCTCATCTAGTGTGTTATAGAGGCCTGATCTATAGGCCACATAAATTCTTCTATTATTTACATCAGAAAGTTAGTGACCTGACTTTAAAATAGTTTGTAGCATGTAGTGTGTTATAGAGGTCTGATCCATAGGCCACAAAAAATTATTTTGTTCCTGGCATCACACAGTAGAGGACCTGACTTTAAAATAGTTTGTATCATCTAGTGTGTTATAGAGGCCTGATCCATAGGCCACCCAAAAGTCTTCTGTTATTAACGTCATACAGTAAGGGACCTGACTTTAAAATAGTTTGTAGCATCCATAGGCCACAAAAAAATATTCTGTTCCTAGTGCATTCAGCAGAGAAATTGACTTTAAAATAGTTTGTTGCATAACTTCATTGTCATACAGGCCTCAACCACACTCAAACAATTCTTTCTTCCATGACTAACATGATACAGCACGCCATATTTTAATTTGGAATTTACTGTCGTTGAAATTCTGCTGTTTGCAGAGGTGGTGCAGAGTTTAATATCTATTTTTTTGTTGCTAATACTGTGCTCCTACCACACTAGTTGTGCGACACGACTGGGAAAAAGCAAGGCCATGGTGGAAGGAGACTTAGGCTTTGTGTTCAAGGTGTACATAGGGTAGGTGGTAATGTTGATGAAAGCACTGGTGAAGCAAAGTCACGTCCTATGCAAAGACAACTGACAACTTATGTTACTGGACAGGTTACACCACTACCTTTCTTTGGCAGATGCACATCGGTACGCCTTATCAATGATGCCCAGAAAAAGCATGAACTCGAGTGGATGGCAAGTGCAGCTTCAAGTGGCCTCTCCTCCTCTTCCTCCACCTCAACATCACACCCAGTACAGTCCACACATGTGGCAACAAAATTTCCCTTGCTTCCCTCCGTGTCCCAACTATCCAATTGTTCAACTGACTGTATGGAACCGCAGATGGGTAAGTATGAAAAGCTGTTCACACATTCTATGCCATGTTCAAGTGTCCCCAAAAGCTTTGCAGAGTCAAGAGGAGGAAATCTGCACCGATGCCCCCAATTTTTTTTTGCTTGGATCCGGGGCAGGACGAAGTACGGTCTAAACAGCATCCTGACCCTCATCATCAGACGTTAACTCCAGGGGGAGGTGATCCTGATGAGATTCAGATATGCAAGGCCCACGCAGACTGTACTGTGCTGTCAGGGCAAGAAGAGGAGGCGGGTGACTCCATGGTGATGAATCTGATAACGCAGAGGATGATGATGAGGTGTTAGATCCCAGTTGGCAAGAACATACAGGCACACAGCTGAGTAGGTCATCTGAGGAGGAAGTCAAGTAGGTTACTTTGGGCCATATGTGGCAGACATAGTGAGGCAGCCACAATGAGCGATGCATCCTCAGCCACAACTGTGCCTCTGACCAGCAGCATCGCAGGGGTGGCAATAGTTGCCTAGCCTGGACCTTTTTGACACTGCAACGGATGAGACAACTTGCATAATCTACCAACTTTGCAAAAAACTTTGCCCCTTCTTGAAGAAGCATCTTAGCAAAATGTGCATCACGGGGTCTGGCAGGAGGACCTAGGGTCATTGCCAGCTATTTATGGGTGAGCATTAACAGCCTTCGGGGTACTTGTGATTCTGGGAGCTTTTTGTTTATGGGATATATTCCATGGTATGTATTATTAGCTCTTTCCTTGTACCTTTTACCGTTGTGACGTTTTCACATGTATACATTACACTCAGGTGTTTGTTGTGAATTCCGCTCTTTGGCTCCCTCCGGTGGTTGTAAGTGGCACTTTTGTGAGTTCTGCTCTTGGGCTCCCTCCAGTGGATTTAAGTGGAACTGCTGTTTCTTGGATTTAGCAGTCAGCAGCTGCTTCCACTGATCGTCTATTCTGGCTCGGCTATTTACCCTGGCTCTGTCTTTCAGCCAGTGCCAGTTGGCAATGGTTCCTGGTTGGATTTACATCTCTCTTGGATTTCCCTGATATTCTGTCCAGTTCAGCAAAGATAAGTCCTTGCTTTGTTCTTTTGCAGTTCACTTGTTGTGGACTTAATCGTTCAGTACATTCTATGTTTTCTCTAGTCCAGCTTGTCAGTATAGTTTTATTCAGTTAAGCTGGAAGCTCTGGAAAGCAGATTTACCCTCCGCACCTTTAGTCAGGTGTGGAGATTTTTGTAAACTCTGTGGTGGATTTTTCTAGTTTTTAATACTGACCGCACAGTATTCTGTCCTGTCCTATCTATCTAGCGAGATTGGCCTCCTTTGCTACATCCTGGTTTCATTCTGTGTATGTCATTTCCCTCTCCACTCACAGTCAATATTTGTGGGGGGCTGTCTGTCCTTTGGGAATTTTCTCTGAGGCAAGATAGCTTTCCTGTTTCTATCTTTAGGGGAAAGACAGAGCCAGGATAAATAGCCGAGCCAGAAAAGACGATCAGTGGAAGCAGCTGCTGACTGCTAAATCCAAGAAGCAGCAGTTCCACTTAAATCCACCGAGGGAGCCCAAGAGCAGAACTCACAAAAGTGCCACTTACAACCACCGGAGGGAGCCAAAGAGCGGAATTCACAACAGGTGTTATTATTACACTCCCCTCTGGCAATTTTATTGTCCCTAGCTGTGATCATCTTTCTGTACCAGCTTGTCTCTGTATTTATTTCCCTCTCTTTGATGCCAAATTGTTTGGCTTGTATTTTTTGTATGTCAATTTTTGATTTAATAAATGATTTTTGCATTTTACTTTTTTGGTGGTATTTTGTACGCCACAGTGTTTCGTGTTGTCGAAAAATGAGTTGAGGTAAAAAGTGCAATAATTTTACTACTACATGAATGAACCTTCACATGTGCAATCAACATGCTTTACTGTGGGAATCCCACTGAGGCAAAATGTAGACCAGCGGACCTCAACAACCATCAGCCACCACATCAATCGCATCTGCTGCTCCTTCTTCCTCCTCTGTTAACAAGCCAACTAATAAGAGGCAGGTCTTTGACCGCAGAACCTCTAGTTCTTTACTCGCTCCAGTCATGCTGACTGAGAGGCCGTCTTCAGCTTTAACAGAAGCCGACATGCCTGCTGTTTTTGGCCAATCTCAGAGAACAATCACACCACAAGTTTCTCAATCCACAGTAACATCTCCACCTGCACCTCTCTCACGGTCCAGCAGTTTGTCCAGGTCACCGTACTGCGCCCTCTCACAGCACTGCAGCCAGCTCACGGTTCCAAAGTTGTGGTCACGAAAAAGATTGTTTCCTCCTACGCATGACAAAGATTGGAGATGGTGGAGTTCAACCTCTTAGCTGTTAGCCACGGAAATGCTGCCTTTCCACCTGGTAGATACAGATAGTTTCCGAAAGCTGATGGCTGCTACAGTCCCCCAGTACCAATTAACCAGTTGCCATAACTTTTCTAAGAAAACTGTGTCTGTGCTACACCAGCATGTCACAGACAACATCAACCATTCCTTGACAAAATCTCTGTCTGCCAGGGTGCCGGACAAACCTCTACATTTAACACTTCCTCCACTGCTTCTGCCTCCTCTATCTCCTCTAGGGCCTCCACCTGCACCCTCAACCTCTGCCTTAATGAGACATGCGTTCCAACAGTGCAGAGCGAACACCCACCCCCTCCATACTGCGCAGCCAGGGCTCAACGCAATCAGGCAGTCTGAAAATTGATATGCCTTGGAGATCACAGTCATACAGCTGAAGAGTTGTGGACAGCTCTCTAGGCAGACTTCGATCAATGGCTGTTTCCGCTGAACCTGCATCCAGGGAAGGCCGTGTCTGATAACCGGTTGAACCTGATGGGGCTCTATGGCGAGGCAAGCTCACACTTGTGCCTTGCATGGCTCACATCCTCAACCTGGTGGTACAGCGTTTTCTCAGCCACTATCCTGGCCTTGGTGAGCTGCGCCAGAATGCACGTAAGTTCATCGACTTGCATTCATACAGAGGTATTTGTCCATGGCAGTCAACAGTTGTGATGTGCCGACACAGTGGAATTTCACTCCGCTCATGTTGCATTGACTGTGGCAGCAGCAACAAGTCATGACGCAGTATGTCATGTCGTATACCATAAAATATATTTTTATTTAAAATTAATTGCAATCACAGTACATCACCAAAGTATAGAAGTTTTTATTAAAAATATATAAAAACAATTTTTTTTTTATTAAGAACATAAAATGTATAAATAATACTTTTATATAACTCTTCCAATCGAGGTTTTTAAGGGATCTAATAATATTTAATGTAAATCCCGTATGTGCAGGACAGGGCAATTCCAAACTGATCAGTACCAAAACTAAATAAATATAATGCAGCAAATAATATTAATTTATAATAATATAATATGTGATAAAAAATATAAATCAAAAAATTGTGTGGGTAATAAGCATGTGTGTATATATACACATGCACACTCCTCCCTTATGTGCCACAATAAATACAAATATTCAAATATTAAAGTGCAATAGTGCATGTAAAAAAATAAGTTAAATCAGATTACCACAAAACATACAAATGTAATCACAAAAATAGTGAATAAAGGAATCCAAACACCCAAATAATTGTAATCTGATTTAACTTATTTTTTACATGCACTATTGCACTTTAATATATACACACATGCTTATTACCCACACAATTTTTTGATTTATATTTTTTTATCACATATTATATTATTATAAATTAATATTATTTGCTGCATTATATTTATTTAGTTTTGGTATTGATCAGTTTGGAATTGCCCTGTCCTGCACATACGGGATTTACATTAAATATTATTAGATCCCTTAAAAACCTCGATTGGAAGAGTTATATAAAAGTATTATTTATACATTTTATGTTCTTAATAAAAATAATTTGTTTTTATATATTTTTAATAAAAACTTCTATACTTTGGTGATTTACTGTGATTGCAATTAATTTTAAATAAAAATATATTTTATGGTATAATTTTTGGTCTGATGAAAATTTTTTTTTAAGGGTTAATTTTTATATTGGTTTTCATTAGCCTATATAAGTTGTTATTTCTGGTGTCTCTTTCTGTATAGGTTTTTATCATGTCGTATAGCCTGGGCCAACGCAGTACAGATGTGGTACATATCAAGTTTACAAAGTGGGCACAGATTAAGGACCTCTGCACCCTTCTGCACATTTTTGGAATTGCTACTAAGATGGTTAGCGCTGATGACACCATCATCAGCATCACTATTATGGTCATCTATATGCTAGAGCAGACTTTGAATAGCCAGCGGGAGGAGATGGTGGTCTCAGAAGCATAGGAGAATGTGGAAGCGATAAGATTGTCTCTTAGTTCAAGACTGTAGTCACACAGATGGGTGCCAGCGAATGGTGGATTACTGCGATTGAGGGTGGCTGGTAATAACAGACAAGATGTTATTGAAGGTGCAAGATCCGAGGAACCAATGGAGGAAGAGGTGATGGGCGAGCAACTGTCAGATGAAGAGGATAATCCTCCCCTCTCTGTTGTTCGTTGTTGGCGGGAGGGGACTGAGGAAAAGAGCCTCATTGTTACAAAGCCACCAACACAGCATGGGCTTAAATCTCATGGTAGAGCCTGACATATAAGTGCTTTCTTGCTGCTCTATCTGCAACATTAACCCCGTATAGTTATGAATAGGAATAATGCTAACTTCTGGGTTGCCACTTTATTAGATTCACGTTATAAAACCAAATTTTGACAGATGATTCCCGCCCTAGAAAGAGACTCATGATTGCTGGAGTATTGAAACACGCTTTTACACAACCTTAGGAGTGCTTTTCTCAAAGACAGCAGTGAAGCACACAGTTCACATTGCTATTGTAGACTTCTAACCTCTGGCACGTCCCTTCATCAATGCCAAGACATTAGCAGCAGCAGCGATGTAAGTGGCAGAAGCAATTTCTGTGAGTCCATTGTCACTTTTTTAGACCAACTTGTGTACCAGCACAACAGAGTCCAAGTCTTAAACATGGTGAACGAATGGAGAGAATGGTGCAGGAGTATCTAGAACTAAATATCAATACCATCAGGGAGGGTTTGGAACCTTTCACATATTGGTTTTCCAAAATGGATGAGTGGCCTGAGCTCCCTCACATGCCTTGGAGGTTTCATCGTGCCCGGCAGCCAGCGTTCTCTCAGAACATGTCTTCAGCACTGCTGGTGGTGTCCTGATGGATAAGCGCAGCCGGCTGTCCCCTGAAAGTGTAGACCAACTGACTTTTATCAAGATGAACAAGTTATGGATCTCCAAGGACTTTGCACCCCAATTGCAGACTGTACAGACTAGATGATATTGCATTTTTTAGTGTGATGCATTAATGTCAATTAACTGCACTCTGTGACATCTTTAGTGTGGCTTCTGTAGCTGCTGTGGCTGCTGATGTTAACACAAATTTGTGGAAATGTGAACAGTCATGATTGGTCTACATCTGTTGGGTTAGTTGTAGCGTAAGACGTCTCGGTCCCAATTATACTATTTCTATTCTTGTGACAGTTATTCCACTTCGGTAGTGTAAGGTCCTCATTTCTTTAAATGTGAACACTCCTTGTTGGGTATCCATCTACTGTATTGGGTGTAGTGAAAGACCTGTCAGTCCCTATTATACTATTTCTACTGTAGTGAAATTGATGCCATGTTGGTGTCTGCTAATATTTTTGGAAATGCGAATAATCTTGGTTGGGTCTCCATCATGTGTGTTACCTGTAGCAGTATGCCTCCGAGACCGTCAGGCCTCCACTTCCTTGAACTCAACTACCCGTGTTACTATCCTTAAATTTTTCTGACAAAGGTAGTTTACAGAACTGGTATTTATGCCACCTGAGTGTGGCGCAGCATGAAACCAGGAAGAGGAGTTGCATGTGGTATCAAGGCTCCCAGAAAATTGACCCTACACTGATCCCTCACTCACCTCGTCTGTGATGCTAAATTGAAAGCGGTTAATGCTGTCCCAGACCCCAATATCTCTTGCCCTGCTGATTGCTGCAGTTCCATTCTGCAATTTGACTGCGGGTGAATTGAAGCCTGTCTGTCCCTCATTTGATGTGTTTTGGCAGCATTTGGGGCTGTTATAAAGTGTTGTGCATGCGTTTGTTTTTGCCTCCCATTGACATAAATGGCATTCAGCAATGTTCGGTGCATATTCAACAAATTAATCGATGAATATTGCAAATTCGGTGAATGTAATCTGAACTGAACATTGAAATATTCGCTCATCTCTACCGCGTGGGAATGTTTGGTATGGCCACTTTACCAATGTCTAAACCCCCACCTTGAGGTAGAATTTTATTTTATCTTCCTCCTATTTTGGGCACATCATTTTGCTGTACTTGTAAGCCCCATGCTTCACTCTTTAAAGTAAAACAATTCCTAGAAATATGGCCTGGTTTACCATACATGTAACATACCTTTACGCTGTGACTCACATTTCCACATGCAAAACACTTCATTGTCCCTTTTCTGTGTGTCTCACTACCAGAAAATTGGCAAAACTTTTCACCATGACCCAGATGTCCACAAGAAAAGCACATGACTGGTTTACACTTTATAAAAGGTGTTGTATACTTTTATCTATGGGTAACAATACCAACTTTAATAGAGCATACTTGGGCCTCATTATTACATTTCTTTGTATCATTTAGGCACTTTTTTTCTGCACTTTTCTGATTTAGAATGATCAGCCTGATTAGTGATAGCCCACCATTATGGCTTTCTGCTGCCTTCAGCCTTCCACTGATCTCTTCATTCTCCCTTTTAAATAGTATATTCTCTGCCACAAATAGCTAGCTGCTAATAAACTTTGTAGCAGCATTTTTATCAGATACCTTTAATGTTTGAATTTCCTTATTCAAAACATTTTTGTTTCTTTCTTCATATCTCCACATAACGCCTCTAAACATTCAACTTTGTTCTGTAAAATTTCATTCTGCACCTTTAGCTTGGAGTACTGCTCTGCTAGCCAACAAGCAGCAAACACTAAAGCACATGTATTTATATATTTATATAGTGTCATTAATTCCACAGTGCATTACAGACATTATCATTACTGTCCCCAATGGGGCTTGCAATCTAGATTCCCTATCAGTATGTCTTTGGAATATGGGAGGAAATCGGAGAATCTGGAGGAAATCCACGCAAACATGGGGAGAACATACAAACTCCTTGCAGATGTCTGTACTTGGTGGGATTTGAACCCAGGACCCCAGTGCGGCAAGGCTGCAGTGCTAACCACTGACTGCCCGCATTTTGATATTTTCTTCACTGATCTTGCCTGTGTCACAAAATTTCTGGCTTGCAACCATAGATCACCAGATCCCTCCATTTCACTTACAAGCAGCTCGATATCCTCCACTCTAGCGAGCTTTTCAAGAAGCACTCCATGTTTTAGCTTATAAGCATCCAATAACAACAAAACCTTTAAAAGCAAAGATCCTCTCAAAAACGCACAACTTTCAAATGAAATGTTAATAAAACCTTCAACTTACGCAACTGCAATTTTATCAACTACTACAGTTCACAAATAGTTCTGGACATAAAAATACACTCAATTATCAATTCAGTATAAACTCCCACCACACCTATTCCCCTCCTGCTCTGGCTCATCATTTATGTAAGAAATACTTTATTATACCATTACCTTTCCCATGCTTTCTTATTGCCATTATGCTGGTACTGGCTGGTCTTAGTTTCATCTGTCCAATGCTTTTCCAGAACTGGACTGGATCCCTTAGGCTAGGTTCACATTGCGTTAGGGCAATCCGTTTAGCGCATACGCTAGCGGATTGCGCTAATGCAATGTCACTTTAGGGATCGCGTTTGCCGATCCCGCTAGCGCAGATCGGGCATCGTTCGAGGTCCGTCCGAAAATAACGGGACATCGCTAGCGCGTGCCGAAAATGGCATGCGCTAGCGATGCGTTGGCGACCCATTAGCACATTGCTGTCAATGGGTGCGCTAACGGACCCATTACATGGTGTTAATTGCGACAATTTCACCATGTAATGGAGTCCGCTAGCGGACACCCATTAACGCAATGTGAACCTAGCCTTAGATATTTTTTGGCAAAGTCTAATCTGGCCTTTCTATTTTTAAGGCTGATTAATGGTTTGCCACTTGTGGTGAACCCTCTGTATTTGCTCTTATGAAATCTTCTCTTTGTGGTAGACTTATATACTCAAATACTGAAACAACTACTCACTGAAGAGGGTTCTTCACTTGGTTGGATGTTTTGAAGGGATTTTTCTTCATCATGGAAAACCCATATTGATTATATAACTGTATCTTGAATATGCTTTGGTAAACAGCTAAAATGCCCAAACTTGTGTCACTGTCCAAATATTTCTGGACCTAACTGTAGCATGAAATAGCATGAAAATAATGAATTTGGGTTAAGAATAAGGAGAGAGAGAGAGAGAGAGAGAGAGAGAGAGAAAGAAAGCAAGAGTAAGAGAGAATGAGTCCAGGTCTCCATTTTCAATGGGGTTCGGGTTCTGGTTCAAGTTTTGGCATATTTCTGTTGCTCGAACCGAACTTTGGAGTAAAGTTTGGCTTGGGTACTAGAACCCGATCTTCCATGGGTCTACTCATTCTTAGTTAAGAACACAGATCTTCATGTTACTCCTCTGATCTCAATCACATACCCTTGCTTCAAATTTTGTCAATAGAAAAAAAAAATTAATTGCCTACAGCTATGTTCCCCAACTTGCTGATTCACCACATCTATAGTAACTCTCAGCCTTCAACATCTGAAAACTCCAAATCTCAGACATCCATTGTTATTACCTGCCCAGTTGATGAGTTTAGTATCTTGAAGGATTCTTTCAACATGGCCAATAGACTAAGGAACTTTTCATCTTCGTATTCAAAGCGCTCACCAAAGACAATGGAACAAATCACATTGGAAACCGCCAAAGTCAACAAATAAGTGGGGTCAAAAGAAGAACCTTCAAAAGAAAAAGTTAGTGACACATTTAATGAATTTACCTTAAGCTTAGAAAAGTTGCCACTTACCCTTACAGTAAGATTTTATATTGTCATGTGCATATGTATTCACCCCTTTTGCGATGAAGCACCAAAAATTTTTTCTGGTGCAAGCAATTACCTTCATAAGTCACATGCTTATTGAAGGGAAGTCCACTTAAAGGGACACTGTCACCTGAATTTGGAGAGAACATTCTTTAGACCTAGGGGCGGGGTTTTCAGGTGTTTGATGCACCCTTTCCTTACCTGCCGGCTGCATGCTGGCTGCAATAATGGATTGAAGTTCATTCTCTGTCCTCCGTAGTACATGCCTGCACAAGGCAAGATTGCCTTGTGCAGGCATGTACTATGGAGGACAGAGAATGAACTTCAATCCAATATTGCAGCCAGCATGCAGCCGGCGGGTAAGGAAAGGGTGCATCAAACACCTGAAAACCCCGCCCCTAGGTCTAAAGATTGTTCCCTCCAAATTCAGGTGACAGTGTCCCTTTAAATGCAATCTAAGTGTCTCATGGTCTGTCAGTATATACACTTTACCTTTTCTAAAAGGCCACAGAGGCTTCAACACCATTAAGCAAAAGGCACCATTAACTAAGCAATACCATGAAGACCAAAGAGATTTGCAAACAAGTCAGGGACAAAGTTGTTGAGAAGTAGAAGTGAGGGTTGGGTAATAAAAAAATATTCCATTCTGGATATCCCTGGACCACCATCAAATCCATAATATTCAAATGGAAAGAACACAATTACACAACAAATATGCCAAGAGAGGATTGCCCACTAAAATTCTCAGCCCTGGCAAGGAGGGCATAAATCAGAGAGACAGCACAGAGACCAAAGATAACCCTGAAAGAGCTGCAGTGTTCCCAAGCAGAGACTGGAGCATCTGTCCATATGACGTCAATTAGCCGTACACTCCATAGAGGTAGCTTTTATGAAAGAGTGGGCAATAAAACCTTTACTTACACACAAAAATTGTAAGGCTCATTTTGAGTTTGCCAAAAGACATGAGAGAGACTCTCCAAAAGTATGGAGGAAGGTGCAGTCGTCAAATGGAATGAAAATTTAACTTTTTGTCCACCAAGTTAAACACTATATCTGGCACCAAACCAACACAGCTCATCACCCCAAGAACACCATGCCCACAGTGAAACATGGTGGTGGCAGCATCATACTGTGGGAATGTTTTTCAGCAGCAGGGAAAGTGGTTCTAGTCCAGAGAAAGATGGATGGTGTGAAATGCAGAAATATTCTTGAACAAAACTTGTTTCAGTCTGTCAGTAATTTGAAACTGGGTCAGAGGCAGGTACGGACTGGGGCTGAAATTCAGCCCTGGCATTTGAAATCACACAGGCCCATGTTGTCCCCATCCCCAAATGGGATATATTACTAATATTACCCTGCATGGAGGAAATCAAGATTTACTACAAGACCAATATTTCTAATGATACCTCCGTCACAACTCTTCATAGTATGGGTGTCTTGAGAACACTGATTCTGTAAACAAAGTATCAGACAAGGTGGCCCACGACCAGACAGGCCCTTCTGGCATTTGCCAGAATTGCCAGATGGCCAGTCCGGCCCTGGTCAGAGGGTTATATTGCAACAAAATAATGACCCAAAGCATACTGCTAAAGCAACACTATCTATATATCTATCTATTATATACTGTATGTGATGCAGACATTGTACATTGTGGGCTGTGGGTATATGAGTTGGTTGAGAACAGAGGTCACGTTCTAGTTGAGTCCAAACAACTCATGATCTTTTGATTCATGTTCGGTCATGGTAAAAGGATATTTGATCATATGGTGAGACCTGCAGCTCCTCACGTCCAATCTACTGCTGAGGTAAAAAGAAGAGCAATGTGTTCAGTAGTGGGTACTAAGTGTATGAATGATAGATAACTATGTATCACACCTGTCGGTTAGTGTAGTGAGAGGTCCTAGGTCAGAGTTGGGTTGAGTCTGACTGTAATCTGGGCACCGGAGCTCTACTAAGGTAGATACAGATCAAAGTACACAGCTTTTGAGTCCTGGCTCATGCTGACAATGCAGCAGTTACATTATATTAAACGTGGGATCCATTATGCTGTGTGGGGGTGTGAGCAGTCCATCAAACTGTGTGTAGGAGATTCCAAGGCCATCATAATATATGGAAGGCTGTTGGATTCTTCATACAGTATGGGGGACTGTGAGGTCCATCATACAGTCTGATAGGCTGCGGGGTACATCTTGAAGTGTGGGGGGCCTGTGAGGTGCAGTATTTTGTTTTGGAGACTATGGGGTCTATCATATTGTGTGGGGGAGCTGTTGGCATATCATACATTCTGGGGGCATGTAGGTTCCATCATACTGTGTTTAAGGGACTGTGCAGTCTATCATACACTTTGGGAGTATCATACTAGGGACTGTCAAGGCATCATACTGTATATACTTTGTGTGGAAGCTGTGGGGTATCATTCTGTGGGGGTGACTGGGAGCATCATACTGTGGATCAAGGTACAAGAGCTAAATAAAAGAAGGAGCAGTATATTTTATAAACTGTATAAAAAGCAGTAAATTGTATGGTTTTGATTGATGGCTACAGGTAAGAATACATGTTACAATATGCCCTATCATAACAGGTATTAGCAGTAGCAATCATAATAGAGAAAAGTAAAGCCGCACAGCTGCCCCACGATCCAAGACCGACTGCGGTTTATCCAAGACGTGTCACACAGGAGCCTGATATCCAGGTAGAGGTGCCCGCATGAGTAAGAAGTGCAGTCATCAGAGAAGATACAGAGAAATGCGGCAACACTCACCAGTCCAAGTGTGGTTCAATTCCTTTATTGAAGCATGTAAAACACAGCCGTCCTATTCATGGTCCGGGATGGTGAAACAGAGAAGGAGGTGAGCAGGATGTGACGACAGCTGTTTCGCGCCTACAATAGCGCTTACACAGGTCAGACCTCCTTCTCTGTTTCACCATCCCGGACCATGAATAGGACGGCTGTGTTTTTCTCTGTATCGTCTCATTAGCAGTAGCGATGAATAAACAGAATTAATTCTGCTCAATATTTATAATATTAACTAGATGTTTCCAGCCAGCTAACGCTTGGCCCGCTCATTGCTATCTAATTAACGCTGCTGGTGATTAAACTAAAGTAAATAATGACAACATTCAATAGCGCTTACACAGGTGGTAAATTAACTTAAAATGAAGTTAATAACAATAGTGTGGTGATGTGTTGGGGCGGGATTATGTGTGGTAATGGAGTAGGGGGGCGGGATTATGTGTGGTGATGTGGTGGGGGGTGGGATTATGTGTGGTAATGGGGTGGGGAAGCAGGGTTATGTGTGTTGATGTGGTGGGGGCAGGATTATGTGTTGTAATGGGGTGGGGGGCGGGCCTATGTGTGGTGATGTGTTGGGGGGTGGGATTATGTGTGGTGATGTGCTGGGGGGCAGTTTTATGTGTGGTGATGTGGTGGGGGGGCGGGATTATGTGTGATAATGTGGTGAGGGGGTGGTATTATGTGTGGTAATGTGGTGGGGGCGGGATTATGTGTGGTAATGTGGGGGGGCGGGATTATGTGTGGTGATGTGGTGGGGGCGGGATTATGCGTGGTGATGGGGCAGGATTTTGTGTGGTAATGTGGGGGGGCAGGATTATGTGTGGTAATGTGGTCGGGGGTGGGATTATTTGTGGTAATGTGGTGGGGTTGGGATTATGTGTGGTGATGTGGTGGGGGGCAGGATTATGTGTGGTGATGGGGTGGGAGGGCGGGATAACATGTGGTGATGGGTTGGGGGTGGGATTATCTGTGGTAATGGGGTGGGTGGGCAGGATTATGTGTGGTAATGTGGTGGGGGGCGGAATTATGTGTGGTAATGTGGTGGGGGGTGGGATTGTGTGTGGTAATGTGGTGGGGTGCGGGATTATGTGTGGTAATGTGGTGGGGGCGGGATTATGAATGGTAATGTGGGGGGCGGGATAATGTGTGGTAATGTGGTGGGGGGTGGGATTGTGTGTGGTAATGTGGTGGGGGGCGGGATTATGTGTGGTAATGTGGTGGGCGGGATTATGAATAGTAATGTGGTGGGGGGCAGGATTATGTGAGGTAATGTGGTGGGGGGGTGGGATTATGTGTGGTAATGTGGTGAGGGGGTGGGATTATGTGTGGTAATGTGGTGGGGGCGGGATTATGTGTGGTAATGTGGGGGGCAAGATTATGTGTGGTAATGTGGGGGGCGGGTTTATGTGTGGTAATGTGGTGGGGGTGGGATTATGTGTTTTGATGTCGTGGGGGGCGGGATTATGTGTGATGATGAGGTGGGGGCGGAAATATGTGCACTAATGAGGTGGGGGGGTGGGATTATGTGTGGTAATGTGGTGAGGGGCGGGATTATGTGTGGTAATGTGGTGGGGGTGGGATTATGTGTGGTAATGTGGTGAGGGGGCGGGATTATGTGTGGTAATGTGGTAGGGGGCGGGATTATGTGTGGTAGTGTGGTGGGGGCGGGATTATGTGTGGTAATGTAGTGTGTGGGGATTATGTGTGGTAAAGTGGTGGGGGGGCGGGATTATGTGTGGTAATGTGGTGGGGGGATTGTGTGTGGTAATGTGGTGGGGGGCGGGATTATGTGTGGTAATGTGGTGGGGGGTTATATTATGTGTGGTAATGTGGTGGGTAAAGACAAAACACACGGCACTCAAGGATCCTGTGTGGTGCCCAAGTCAGGTTTCCAGCCCGTCAATCCAATAGTAATAAATCACTTGGCACTCAAATGGTTTCTTTCAGATGAAAAAAGTGAACATCCCATTTATTTGTGCATCCAGTTCAAAGATTATTTAAACGTTTTCGGTCAAATCACAAGACCTTCATCAGAAATATCCTTAACTAAACTGGAAGCATAGGATAATGAGGTATATGAGCCTAGGCAACCCGGGATGGAAAGCGCACCTGGAGCGTCTCAGATCCTTGAAGAGAGAAGGAGGGCGTGTATCCGCTGCTGCATATGGCACTTATAGACGTCCGGTCCGTCACGCTGTGTGGAGTGATCCAGCCCCCGGGATCACTCCACACAGCGTGATACACGCCCTCCTTCTCTCTCTCTTTATATTGTAATGTGGTGGGGGCAGGATTATGTGTGGTAATGTGGTGGGGGGGCGGGATTTTGTGTGGTAATGTGGCGGGGGGCGGAATTATGTGTGGTAATGTGGTGGGGGTGGGATTATGTGTGGTGATGTGGTGGTGGGGATTATGTGTGGTAATGTGGTTGGGGGCGAAATTATGTGTGGTAATGTGGTGGGGGGCGGGATTATGTGTGACAATGTGGTGGGGGATTATGTGTGGTAATGTGGTGGGGGGCAGGTTTATCTGTAGTAATGTGGTAGTGGGCAGGATTATCTGTAGTAATGAGGTGGGGGTGGGAATATGTGTGGTAATGTGGTGGGGGGAGGGATTATGTGTGGTAATGTGATGGGGGCGGGGTTGTGTGTGTTAATGTGGTGGGGGGCGGGATTACCTGTGGTAATCTGGTGAGGGGCGGGATTATGTGTGGTAATGTGGTGGGGGGTGGGATTATCTCTAGTAATGTGGTGAGGGGCGGGATTATGTGTGGTAATGCCGTGGGGGAAGGATTATGTGTGGTAATGTGGTGGGGGGGCGGGATTATGTGTGGTAATGTGGTGGGGGGTGGGATTATGTGTGGTAATGTGGTGGGGGGATTATGTGTGGTAATGTGGTGGGGGGCGGGATTATGTGTGGTAATGTGGTTAGGGGCGGGATTGTGTGTGGTAATGTGGTGGGGGGCGGGATTATGTGTGGTAATGTGGTGGGGGGTTATATTATGTGTGGTAATGTGGTGGGGGCGGAATTATGTGGTAATGTGGTGGGGGGGCGGGATTTTGTGTGGTAATGTGGCGGGGGGCGGAATTATGTGTGGTAATGTGGTGGGGGCGGGATTATGTGTGGTGATGTGGTGGTGGGGATTATGTGTGGTAATGTGGTTGGGGGCGAAATTATGTGTGGTAATGTGGTTGGGGGCGGGATTATGTGTGACAATGTGGTGGGGGATTATGTGTGGTAATGTGGTGGGGGGCAGGTTTATCTGTAGTAATGTGGTAGTGGGCAGGATTATCTGTAGTAATGAGGTGGGGGTGGGAATATGTGTGGTAATGTGGTGGGGGGAGGGATTATGTGTGGTAATGTGATGGGGGCGGGGTTGTGTGTGTTAATGTGGTGGGGGGCGGGATTACCTGTGGTAATCTGGTGAGGGGCGGGTTTATGTGTGGTAATGTGGTGGGGGGTGGGATTATCTCTAGTAATGTGGTGGGGGGCGGGATTATGTGTGGTAATGCCGTGGGGGAAGGATTATGTGTGGTAATGTGGTGGGGGGGCGGGATTATGTGTGGTAATGTGGTGGGGGGTGGGATTATGTGTGGTAATGTGGTGGAGGGCGAGATTATCTGTAGTAATGTGATGGGGGCGGGATTATGTATGGTAATGTGGTGGGGGGTGGGATTATTTGTGGTTATGTGGTGGGGGCGGGACTTGTGGGGGGCGGGATTGTGTGTGGTGATGTGGTGCAGGATTATGTGTGCTAATGTGGAGGGGGCGGGATTGTGTGTGGTAATGGGGTGGGGGGCATGATTATGTGTGGTGATGTGGTGGGGGGCGGAGCTACTGTGCAGGAGCGGGATTATTGAGTAATGACGATGCCTCATATATATAGATATAAAATAATAATATGTTAATATTATTGAACAGAATTAAGTTTAGCATATTGGTTTAGCCCTCCACAAAAGTCCCTCTGGAAAATTAATTGTCCACCCCTGCTACAGTGTAACCGCCAAGACACCAGACTGTTGTAGTTATTGTGTGACTTCCATGCACTGTGCCTGAATTTAGCATCACCATTTGGCTTAAAGTTTCTCAGTTTTGACATGTAACCAACTTGCCCCGTGCCTGTGTACTGTACTGTTATTTAAATGTTTGTGCCTTCATTAAAGAGAACCTTTCATCACATTTTTCATGTTGTAATAGTAGCTTCAGAGCAGAATAAAACATGTATTTATTATTTCACCTCCACAGCAGTGTGTACATATTAACTCCAATAAATAGCCTCACAGGTTTGTGCTGCGTACTAGATCTTCAGTGCTCATTTAGACTGCATAGTCAGGCTGGCAGGACTTGTTGACTCTGGTCATGAGACCCTGATGACATCATCACAGTTCCTTCCGCACTTCTATGTTGAAGCCTGCTTATGATTGGTCAGTGTCATACAGGAGGCAGAAGTACAGTACACACTCTCATTGAAAACTATAAAATAACACCCACTTATAATTACATAAAATTAACTAATAAGGTGGCAAATATTTGATTGCCAATATCTCTGCAATGGAGAGGCAAAATTAAAGGGCACCTGTCACCCCGTTTTTTCCGTATGAGATAAAAATACTGTTAAATAGGGCCTGAGCTGTGCATTGCAATAGTGTATTTTGTGGACCCCGATTCCCCACCTATGCTGCCGAAATACGTTACCAAAGTAGCCGTTTTCGCCTGTCAATCAGGCTGGTCTGGTCAAAAGGGCGTGGTGTCTTCCCCCAGATCTTGCTTAATTTTCCGTTGGTGGCGTAGTGGTGTGCGCATGCCCAAGGTCCCAAATCCACGTCACAGGGGAGTGAAAAGATCGCTATGTGCTGTATTTCATTGGTGATCGGTGGGCACTCTGCTGGCCGCGGCTTCAGGAAAATGGCCGCGGGATGCCGCGCGTGCGCAGATGGAGATCACGGCGGCCATTTTCCTGAAGCCGAGATGCGAACTCTGCTTCAGGAAAATGTCCACCGCGATCTCCATCTGCGCACGCGCGGCATCCCGTGGCCATTTTCCTGAAGCCGCGGCCAGCAGAGCGCCGCTTCTGCGCACGCGCGGCCAAAGGAAGATGGCCGCGCCCACCGATCACCAATGAAATACAGCACATCGCGATCTTTTCACTCCCCTGTGACGTGGATTTGGGACCTTGGGCATGCGCAAACCACTACGCCACCAACGGAAAACTAAGCAAGATCTGGGGGAAGACACCACGCCCTTTTGACCAGACCAGCCTGATTGACAGGCGAAAACGACTACTTTGGTAACGTATTTCGGCAGCATAGGTGGGGAATCGGGGTCCACAAAATACACTATTGTAATGCACAGCTCAGGCCCTATTTAACAGTATTTTTATCTCATACGGAAAAAACGGGGTGACAGGTGCCCTTTAAAAAAAGAAAATTATCCCTCTATGCAGCCACTATTACATGGTATCTAGTTCAACATGAATAATTTGGTAAAAGGTCCTCTGAGTATTGCCCCCAAAGTAAAAATATACCTTTAAGTTTCTTAAGCTCATCACTAAGACAACGTGACTCCTCTTGGATCCGCTCTTCCACACTCCTCTTACCCATGCCAAAATTTCTCATTGTGGTGAGGGAAAATCGTCGGAGTTGCTTCCAGCGCTCACCATTACTGAGAATAACTCCTGAAGACAAAAATTGTACATCAAGTTACAATATATTTTATCAGTCATCTGTATAATGATGCCCACCAATGGATGAATGGAGCATGAAGCCAACTACTTTTTATTTTCCAAGACAGAGCAGGATCTATACACCCCTGACTGAATGCAGCAAAGGAGGATTGGTACTTACCGTAGCCCTTAAAGATAAAGTCTGCTAATGGAATTTGTGCCCTGTTGCTGAAGACATCGGCTCTGTCCACAAGAGCTTCCTTCATTGCATCATATCCATGCAGCACAACAACTGGTTTTGGCCCAAGGTGGACAGTGAAAATATCTCCATAAACTTTTCCAAGCTATGGGAGTATGAACACACAAAGATGTAATTAGAGAAATTAGGGCCATATTGAATGGTTGGCCAAGATTAATAAACATGGCTGTTTTTCATTGACACATTGCCATACCTGTCCTTGTGTTGTGACTGGTATTGCAGCTCAGCTCTTTTTAGCTGCAGCACAACATGACTTGTGAACAGGCGTGGCACTAGTTTTTAAACAAGAAGCCATGCTTTCCCTATACAGTACAGTTTTTTAAGAAATATACAGATATAAAAAAGGCTTTAAATGGGTTTGTCATCTCAGTATGTGATGACATATGGCTGTGTTGTCATCAATTAAAGGATGTGTCACTCAACACACTCCCGGCTGTGGCCGGGTACTGCACATCAGCCCCCTATTGATTAAGGAGCAGATGTGCAATACTTGGCCATGACCACTATATGGAGCTGTGCTGCATCGCAAGTGAGTACTTCTGACCGCCACCATCACAGGGAACAGCTGATCGGCGGGAGTCTGTTGAGTGGCACATTCCCACTAATCAGATATTGGTAGCCTATCCTAAGGAAAGACCATCAATATAAAAGGTTTTGACAACTCCTATACAGATCACTTGGGTTCTAAACTATGGAAACCTGACTGATCCTGGGAAAAAGAAGGGTCTTTATTGCTGCAGTTCTTTCATCACTATGCATTCTACAGTTTTTCCTCTACACAGGGGGTTTTAGGCCATCTAAGGCATTATTCAAGTAAGTGGTGGCAATGTAAGTTTCCAGATGATTAGGGGAGCTGTTATGATAGGTTAAAGGAATAAAAGTGTAATTTGAGCTGATCCTTCTATAGAAAGAGAATGAGCTAGATAGTCCACTGGGCATTTATGATTAAGAACCTATGGACTAAGGTTTGAAACGTGTTACAGCCTATGTATGTTTATTTTTTCTTATTTTTTACAGTTTGATTTGTAAATATATCTAATAAATGGCAATTTTATTATTGAACCTTGCGATGGTTGCTGGATACATCTTTTCTACTTTCTCTAGGAGTGCTATTGTTTAGGGAAAAAATGTAAAGAGATGATCAATAAAGGGTTATTCCCTCAAATTAAAAGTTCCCAACTATACCCAAGCTGGGACTCCTGGGACCTTCAGCGTTCCTGAGATCAAGACTCTAAAATAACCAGCACATTTCAGAACTAGTTCCGACCTTAACCATTACAGATCTGACTTTATAACACAGCTGGGACCCACTGTGTATAGAGCAGGCTCAGCTGCTGAGCGCGCTTAGTAAAAAATCTTTGCACATCTGCTGTAAATGTACAATGACTGTCACTAAGGTGTCCTGTAAATGATACATTATTTTATCTAGTCCAGGGTCAGATGGAGTGGTGCATGACTGATCCTTTTTGTTTTTTAAATTCCTCAGTCATATTTCATCTTGCCAGGTCCTGCAAGAGGCATAATACAATGTTTTACTTTTGCCTCGAGTGCTCCTTAATTAGTCATCAGAGTTTATCCTTAAGTATCACCTTATCCTGTTCCAGTGGCCAACATGGTTGTCCTTGGCTGTTGTACTGCAAACCTCCTACCTGTTGAATCCCTGGCACCTCTACTTATTAGTAAGGCCCATTGATTCTACACATGCATTGCACAGCAACGTAATGACGTCACATGGCATGCTAGTCAGAGGAGGCATTGGAGATGTTGTAGGTAGTAGAAGGTTTGCAATGCTCTGTGACTATGTTCTAACTTCTAACAAATTGGCCGCTGGACCTGCTCACTGTGAATATTTTTGTCCAGCTTTGTAAACCACAGTTTAGAGGTTTCTTAAACAATAGGGCATTATTTTACAACTGCTAAAACCATATTAAAGGTACTGCTTGCAAATGCTAAGAAATGAGTTAGAATTGATTTTCTTGGTCTTACCTTCATTAATGACATGTGCAGCTCTTTTATGTTTAGCTGTAGAATGTTTCCTAGAAGAGGGAGAGGAGTTGGTCCAGGAGGCATCTTTTTCCGCTTACCATTCTCTGCCCACATGATAAGAATGAGACACGTGATGCAAAAAAACAAGATTAGGGTCCCGGCTCCTGCAAAGTCCATGGTCATGGAGAGGTTTCACCAGTGCACCTGCAAATTTGAAAGAATGCAATCAGCCATAGCTCACTTTCCAATTGTTGGATTGGGGAAGATGATTTGTAAGCCTTATATATAATACCATTAATTGCCATCACTGTCCTCTTGATTATGTGATTATGGAGGTAAGCTAAGGAGAATGCTAAAGCACGTGAAGGTGAAAAGCAGCAATAGATGACAGTACAAGTTTAACAGAAAAGCAGGTGTGTCCAGCGAGTGGTGAAGGTAAAAAATAACTTTTAATGAGAATATAGTAAAAATGAATCCATATACTGTATATGGTATCCAGCATTCAGTACACACTGGCTATAGAACCTAATGAAGATCTACGCGTTTCAACCTGGTGGCCTTAGTCATGATCATGAGATCATGACTAAGACCACCGAGTCGAAACGCGTAGATCATCATTAGGTTCTATAGCCACTGTGTACTGGATACCATATATATGGATTCATTTTTACTATATTCTCATTAAAGGGACTCTGTCACCTGAATTTGGCGGGCTATGTAAATGCTCTGTGTCCGGTCCGATGGACGGTGTTTCCTCTACTTTCATTCACCCCTTCCTTTCCCGCTGGCCGCTATATTTTCTGGAATTTCCGTAGGTTTCCTCCGTAGTTCACGCGTGTGCGTGACAGAGTCCCTTTAAAAGTTATCTTTTACCTTCACCACTTGCTGGACACACCTGCTTTTCTGTTGGATTCATTGTGGCTACTTCACCCTGGTCCATGCGAGGTGTTTGGTGATCACACAGGAGGTCAAGATAAAAGAGATGGTGAGCTGATTTTTTTTTTCTTCTCTACCTTGACAGTACAAGTTTCTCCTGTGAACATAGCTTAAAGGGAAGGTACTGCTTTTCTAGATTATTAGTAAATAGTGTTGAGCATTCCGATACTGCAAGTATCGGGTATCTGCCGATTCTTGCGGTATCGGAATTCCGATACCGAGTTCCGATATTTTTGTGATATCGGAAATCGGAATCGGAAGTTCCCAGTGTATGGTTCCCAGGGTCTGGAGGAGAGGAAACTCTCCTTCAGGCCCTGGGATCCATATTCATGTAAAAAATAAAGAATTAAAATAAAAAATATGGATATACTCACCCGTCCGGCGGCCCCTGGACCTTACCGATGTAACCGGCAGCCTCCGTTCCTAAGAATGAGTTTAGGACCTGCGATGATGTGGCGGCTTGTGATTGGTCGCGTGAGCGGTCACATGAGTGCTCACGCGACCAATCACAAGCCGCGATGTCATCGAAGGTCTTTCACGCGCTCATTCTTAGGAACGGAGGCTGACGGTTGCATCGGTTAGAACCAGGGCACGTCAGAGGGTGAGTATATCCCTATTTTTTATTTTTATTCTTTATTTTACACATGAATATGGATCCCAGGGCCTGAAGGAGAGTTTCCTCTCCTTCAGACCCTGGGAACCATCCAGGATACCTTACGATACTTGTGTCCCATTGACTTGTATTGGTATCGGGTATCGGTAACGGCGATATCCGATATTTTTCGGATATCGGCCGATAATATCCGAAGGTATCGCTCAACACTATTAGTAAATCAATGTAATGTAGCATAACATGCTGTTATAACCAAGTTTTGAATGCATGTGAAACAGATTTCGTGTGTTATATGACTTTAAAGAAGGCACTGGGGGCTGACATCTTGTGTTCACAACAGTTGCATTACAACCTGGCACTTAAGTGTAAGCCTTCATTTCCAAACTTCCAAGGATAATTATCCTCTCCTCTGTGCACATTAAAGCGATTATATGATTAAGGCTCTGGTTGGGCCGAAACGTCATAATAATTACCTCTGGTCGCTTTTCATGTCACACAGTAAATTTTGTTAATAAATTCTTCACTACTTGCAATATACATACAGAGTGTGCGGTGTACTATATTCTCTATACACAGAAGTAGCACGACACTATCAGTGTCATAATACGGCACCCCATGGTCATAGGAGATAATAGACCGGCGCTGAACCTATCTTTAACAATTGCAGCAGCATTAGCAGTGAGCTGGGCACGCCTCTGTGGGCTGCACAATTCACTGCTGTAGGTGTGCCTGGCCGCCATTTTATTATAGCCCAGTGCTATCTGCCGAGCTCTACTTACTCTCTATCACAGGACAGAAGCACTCACTTGAGCCGGAGGATGGAGAGTGGGGAGTGCGGGTGATTTACCTCCATGCTCCTCTGTCCTGTTACTCAAGGCACTGCACTGTGCATCCTGAGCAGACATCCTCTGCTCTGGCTCACACATGTGTCCTTCTCCTGCTCTGTCTCTGCCACCTCACTCACACACAGTCCCAGTGGTCTCTGGTAAGCTGCACTCACAGCCTGCAGAGAGAGGGAGCTGACACCTGGAAGAGAAAGCAGGACAGCTGACAGGACAGGGATTAAGGTGGGGGAAGGGGGATGGCAAGAATGTTATTCACAAAACGGGAGAGAAGTAGCATGCCCACAGCAGGGATCATATATCCTTCCCCCATATATCTCTTCTGTGATCTCCCATAGTTCAGCACACTGCTCTCCTGAAATACTCTGTGTTCCTGTCACCCTGCTCCTTCCCCCATATGTCTCCTCTATGACCCCCCTTAGACCAGCACACAGCTCTCCTGAAATACTCTGTGCTGCAGTCACCCTGTTGCTTCTCCCTTATATCTCCCTCTGTGACCCTGGAGGTGACTGTCTCTCCCTATGGGTGCTGTCTCTCTCCTCATGTGTGCTCTCCATCCCCCTGTGCCTGTTAGCTCTCGCTCCTATGCACTCCTCTCCCCCTGCATGTCTCACTCCCCATGGGTCGCTCTCCCTCCTCTCCCCCCTGCATGTGTCACTCCCCATGGGTCGCTTTTCCTCCCCTCCCCCTGCATGTCTCACTCCCCATGGGTCGCTTTCCCTCTTCTCCCCCTGCATGTCTCTATCCCCATGGGTCGCTCTCCCTCCTATGCACTCATCTCCCCCTGCATGTCTCTCTCCCCATGGGTTGCTCTCACTCCTATGCACTCCTCTCCCCCTGCATGTCTCTCTCCCCATGGGTTGCTCTCCCTCCTATGCACTCCTCTCCCCCTGCATGTCTCTCTCCCCATGGGTCACTCTCCCTCCTCCACCCTGCATGTCTCTCTCCCCATGGGTTGCTTTCCCTCCTCCCCCATGCATGTCTCTCTCCCCAAGGGTCGCTCTTCCTCCTCTCCCCCCTGCATGTCTCTCTCCCCAATGGTCGCTCTCCCTCCTCTCCCCCTGCATGTCTCTCTCCCCATGGGTCACTCTCGCTCCTATGCACTCCTCTCCCCCTGCATGTCTCTCTCCCCATGAGCCACTCTCCTTCCTCTCCCCCCTGCATGTCTCTCTCCCCATGGGTTGCTCTCACTCCTATGCACTCCTCTCCCCCTGCATGTCTCTCTCCCCATGGGTTGCTCTCCCTCCTATGCACTCCTCTCCCCCTGCATGTCTCTCTCCCCATGGGTCACTCTCCCTCCTCCACCCTGCATGTCTCTCTCCCCATGGGTCGCTTTCCCTCCTCCCCCCTGCATGTCTCTCTCCCCAAGGGTCGCTCTTCCTCCTCTTCCCCCTGCATGTCTCTCTCCCCAAGGGTCGCTCTCCCTCCTCTCCCCCTGCATGTCTCTCTCCCCATGGGTCACTCTCGCTTCTATGCACTACTCTCCCCCTGCATATCTCTCTCCCCATGAGCCACTCTCCTTCCTCTCCCCCCTGCATGTCTCTCTCACCATGGGTGGCTCTCCCGCCTCTCCCCCTTGCATGTCTCTTTCCCCATGGGTCGCTCTCACTCCTCTCCCCCCTGCATAGCTCTCTCCCCAAGGGTTGCTCTCCCTACTCTCCCTCCTGCATGTCTGACTCCCCATGGATCGCTCTTGCTCCTATGCACTCCTCTCCCCCTGCATGTTTCTCTCCCCATGGGTCACTCTCCCTCCTCTACCCCTGCATGTCTCTCTCCCCATGGGTCACTCTCCCCCCTGCATGTCTCTCTATCTCCATGGGTCGCTATCCCTCCTCTCCCCCTGCATGTCTCACTCCCCATGGGTCACTCTCCCTCCCCTCCCCTGCATGTCTTTCCCTATTGCACACACAGCTCAGTGCGTGCAATAACAGGAGCTGCGGGGGTCATGCTGTCACATGTCAGCGTGACCCCACAGCTGTGACTGTCACAAGCGGTAACGCTACCGCCGGTACTGTCGGTCACAGCGCTGCGGGATCATGCTGGAAGATGTCAGCGTGATTCTGCAGCTGACTGACCTGCAGCGGTGACCTGTGGTAAAAAAGCAGGCATGGACCGATGAGACTACTGCTCCCATTGAGCTATATCTGATGGGAGAGTAGTATCATCTGCCGGTACCTGTGCTCACAGTTTAAAAAAAAAGTTACATTACATACATATTCACATAAAAATAAAAAAAACATTATTCTCACGGCGGCGCAGTGATCCACTGCAGGGGGCGATCACCTCCTGTCAGTGTATCGCCGGCTGTCTTTGAGAGCAGTCATATCACTGATGTGACTGCTCACAAAGTGATCAGGATCATCGTGGGACATTATAGATTATCTTGGCGGACAGGTGAGGAATGTTTGTGGTTTATTTTATTTTTGTTGCAGGAGACGAAGGATTCGGGGATTATGCGTTCGGTAGGTATTGTTTAATTAAGATTAAGAAAGAACTTTTTTCTGGCTGTGTCTTTATTTACAACACAACTATAGGATTAGTAATGGATAGGTGTCTTATATACGCTTCTCCATTACTAAGCTGTGTGCTTGATGTCACCTGACAATAGAAAGATGACATCAACCCCACAAATATGAAACCAACTTGCCACCAGGCAAAGGGCCAGAAAAGACGCATCTAATAGATGTGCCATTTCTGGGGTGGCTGAGAGCTGATGGTTTTTAGCCTGGGGAGGGGGGCAATATCCATGGCCCCTTCCTATGCTATTAATATCCTGCAGCTGTTTGCATAGCCTTTGCTGGTTATTAATTATAGGGGGACCCCACGTAATCTTTTTTTGTTTGGGGAACCCCATTTTAATAGCCAGTAAGGGCTAAGTATACATTTGTGAGCGTGTGTGTCAGCGCGTGAGCACACTCCCCCTTAGACCAGCACACTGCTCTACTGAAATACTCTGTGCTCCTGTCACCCTGCTCCATCCACCATATATCTCTCTCTGTGACCTCCCCATAGACCAGCACACTGCCATATGGATCACATAATGCCGCCATATCTATTTATCACATAATACTCCCATAAAGACCACACATATCGCCATATATATTTATTACATAATACTGCCATATAGATCGCACATGATGCCGCCATATATATTTTTTACATAGTACTGCCATATAGACCACTCTTGATGCTGCCAAGTATTATGTGTGATCTGTATTATGGTATTATGTGATGTGTGATCTATATGACGGTATTATATGTGATCTGTATGGTAGTATTATGTTTGATCAGTATGGTGGAATAATGTAAAAAATATATGACTGTATTATATGATAACTATATTGTGGGATTATGTGTGATCTATGTGGCATTATTATGTGAGAATTACATGGTGGTTTTATGTGTGATCTACATGGTCTTGTGTGTGATCTATATGGCGGTATTATGTGAGAAGTATATAGCGGTATTATGTGAGAAGTATATGGCGGCATTATATGAGAACACTGGCGGTATGTGTGATCTATATGATGGTATTATGTGAGAACTATATGGCACCATTATGTGTGATCCATATGGCGGTATAATGTGAGAACTATATGATGTTTATAGCCTAGGAAGGGGTTAATACCCATGGATCTTCCCAGGCTATGAATATCAGCCTGCAGCTGTATATTTAGCCTTTACAGGATATTGCCCCCCCCTTCCACGCCTACAAACACCAGCCCAAAGCTACCCCTGAAATGGCGCATCTCTAAGATGCGCCAATTCCGGAACTTAGCCTCTCTCTTCCCACAGCCCTGTAGCGGTTGCATATGGGGTAATATTTGTGGGGTTGATGTCACCTTTGTATTGTAAGGTGACATCAAGCCCACTTAGTAATGGAGAGGCATCAATAAGACACCTATCCATTACTAATCCTATAGTTGTTAAGGGGTTAAATAAACACACTGCCAGAATAAAGTATTTTAATGAAATAAAACACTACACAGTTTCCCATCTTTACTATTCAGCTAATCCATGCAACGCCCTCGATCTCCTCTAACAAAAAAGAAAATAATGCTTACCTCCCAATTGCTCATAAATCAAATAGAGAGAACGTTTATAAAACATATCCATACCAAGGCGGATAGGAGGGTGGCTAGATCCGATGAGATTGCTGAGGCTTTTAGACAATACTACGAATCTCTTTATAACTAAGATACATGAAGCTATGAGAGAGTGCCCTGCTGCTGAGGACAGGATTCATAGTTTCTTAGCTCCCATCTCCCTCCCCAAAGTCCTACCCAATGATCACTTAGCTCTTCCTTCTAAAATTACTCTGCAAGAAATTAAAGATGTCCTTCAAACCATTCCAAACAACAAAACTCCAGGTCCAGACGGTTTCCCTGTAGGTTACTACAAGAAGTTTTCAGATATTGTTCTCCCCCACCTAGTTGACCTTTTAAAATCATTTCTGGAAGGGAAGGCTCCACCTAGTCAATCCCTAGAGGCGCATATTACTGTTATTCCCAAGGAGGACAGGGACGGCAGCCTGTGCAGTAATTATATATAATGAAACCTGGCACTCAACTTTTTTAACTGGAAATATATTTATTATCAGCAACAAAACGTTTCGGTCCCGGACTGGACTTTCATCAGTTACGTGCTATGTAAGATATTTGGGAGAGACGTGCCCGTATGAGCAGATGATAATTAGTTTTCCATAAGGATGCAGAGTGTTAACCTGTGTAGGGCTGTATGGGCAAAATCCGTATAGAGATGGCATGGCTGACGCGGTGTCCACCGCTAATCTACGTGGACACCGTGTCAGCCACGCCATCTCTATACGGATTTTGCCCATACAGCTCTACACAGGTTAACACTCTGCATCCTTATGGAAAACTAATTATCATCTGCTCATACGGGCACGTCTCTCCCAAATATTTTACATAGCACGTAACTGATGAAGGTCCAGTCCGGGACCGAAACGTTTTGTTGCTGATAATAAATATATTTCCAGTTAAAAAAGTTGAGTGCCAGGTTTCATTATATATTGTCATGGTGTTGGAGCCTACCTGAGTACCACAAGTTTAAAGGCAGTGCACACGTTTCTTGATTTAATTTTTAATGTGCAGTAATTATAGGCCTATCTCTTTGCTCAATACCAACCTAAAATTATGGGCAAAGATTCTGGCCGCCAGAATTAATAGTGTTTTAGAAACACTAATACATCCTTACCAAGTTGGCTTTATTATGGGAAGAGAGGGCAAGGATAACTATTAAAACCCTCCTGGCTATTTCTCACGCTAAGCGCTCTGACATTCCCCTGGCCATTCTGTCAACAGACGCCGAGAAGGACTTCGATAGAATTAGCTGGCACTATCTGATTTGTACCTTACAAAAGTTTGAGTTTCCCCCACCGTTTATAGAGGCTATCATGACTCTCTACATGACTCCAACTGCTAAGGTCAGGGTAAATGGGTCATTTTCGAATTCCTTCATGATTAGAAATGGCACTAGACAGGTATGCCCTCTCTCCCCTTCCCTTTTTGTGTTGGTGATGGAGACCTTGATCCAGAAAATTAGGCATGACCCTGATATTAGAGGCTTAATAGTGGGCTAGTATGAATTCAAGGACAGCTGCTTTTGCTGATGATCTTTTACTCCTGATCTCAAATCCCAAAACAGCCTTCTCTAATCTTTTAAATTTATTTAATGAGTTTGGTATTGTCTCAAATTTTAAAATTAATGAGAAAATCGGAAGTTCTGAATATCTCGATACCAGATGCAGTAACCACGATTCTCAAACAAACTACCCCTTTTAATTGGCTTCCTGAGAAATTAAAATTCCTAGGGATTTACCTCGCTGCAGACTCCACCACACTCTTCAAATTTAACTTTCTCCCTTTATTGGCCAAGATACAAGCTTTGCTCAAATCTCACGACTTACCTTATCTCTCCTGGATGGGTAGGATTAATGTTATTAAATCCTACATTCTTCCAAAAATTTTCTATGTAATGAATATGGTCCCCATTCCTCTCCCCAGTTCTTTCTTTACTTCTGCGAATAAATTGGTTGCAAATTATGTATGGAGATCTAAAAGAGCCAGACTCCCCACTTAAATTCTTTCTCTACCAAAAAATAAATGTGGACTTGGCCTCCCCAACTGTAAGACTTACTACCACGCAATTCACCTCACCAGATGGTTACGTTTAGTTAAGTCTAACCCAGATCCTAAAACCCCTAATTTCGAAATTAATCTGATGGGTAACAAGGCAGATATCTTTCTCTGGTCCTCCCGTGCTCCCCCCACTCACTCACTTGATGTTATAAATCACAACTAGTGTTGAGCATTCCGATACTGCAAGTATCGGCCGATATTTGCTGTATCGGAATTCCTATACCGAGTTCCGATATTTTAGTGATATCGGAAATCGGAATCGGAAGTTCCCAGTGTATGGTTTCCAGGGTCTGGAGGAGAGGAGACTCTCCTTCAGGCCCTGGGATCCATATTCATGTAAAAAAAAAGAATGAAAATAAACAATATGGATATACTCACCCCTCCGGCGGACCCTGGACCTTAGCGGTGTAACCGGCAGCCTCTGTTCCTAAGAATGCAGTTAGTTTAGGACCTGCGATGACGTCGCGGCTTGTGATTGGTCGCATGACCGCTCACGCGACCAATCACAAGCCGCGACTTCATCGCAGGTCCTAAACTAACTGCATTCTTGGGAACGGAGACTGCCGGTTACATCGCTAAGGTCCAGGGTCCGCCGGAGGGGTGAGTATATCCATATTTTTTATTTTTATTCTTTTTTTTACATGAATATGGATCCCAGGGCCTGAAGGAGAGTTTCCTCTCCTTTAGACCCTGGGAACCATCCAGGATACCTTCTGATATTTGTGTCCCATTGACTTGTATTGGTATCGGGTATCGGTATCGGTGAGATCCGATATCTTGCCGGTATCGGCCGATCCAATCCGATACCGATACTTTCGAATATCGGAAGGTATCGCTCAACACTAATCACAACACCTTAGCTATTCGACACTCTCTAGTTCCTAACAAAGTACCTCATTGTTATTTTTTAGATAATATCCCATTGAAAATCATCCCTTGGCTTATTGACCCCAATTATGCTGATGCTTTTGGTCTGTGGGACTCTTTACCTAACTTACCGATTTCACACCACACCTCCTTTCACACCAAATCCCCTGCATAGACGCTTGGCCAAGGGACGCCAAGAGACGACCCCATGACCTTTTACAAAAGCACCATGTAAATTTTATTATTTCCAAATTTAAGTCAGGACTAAAACATATATCTGATTGGCTCTGGCTAGAATTCCCTGTAGGCCTTAGATCCCCTCCCCCCAAACTCATTTCCAAAATGTATGCTAATTTCATTAATCCACCCACCCAGTTCAAACCGCTCTACTTATCTTCTTGGGAATTGGAATTAAATCTGTCTTTGTCTCCCCAAGAATTGAACCATATTCTGAGCAACTCTCACGGCTTCTCAAGATGTATCTCGCTACAAGAAAACTCCTTTAAAATCCTCTCATGCTGGTATAGAACCCCCCAAAAAATTATTCCACATGGGTTTAACTTCCTCTCCGCTCTGCTGGAGGTGTTCAAAATCGGTGGGCTCCCTGGCACATATTTTTTGGCTGTGTCCTATAATCTCCAAATACTGGTTAGATATTAACAAATATCTCCGTCACTTAAGATTGATTACACAGGACCTAACACCTCAAGAAGTTTTACTCTCGCTCTCTACACAAGTGTTTAAACCCAAAAAACACGATTTACTTCCTCTTTTGATAGCAGCGGCAAAGCACCTGATTTCAACTCGTTGGAGACAACTGTCTCCCCCTACTTTGAATGAGTGGATAAACAAAGTTCAAGATATTTATAGAATGGAAGAACTGTCAAGCTGGGATTCCCGCACACACAAAAAATTTCTACTCACCTGGCAGCCTTGGGTTAATACCAACTACCCCCTCCCATGATTGTGCCATTCACCCATTTATTGACCACCCATCTCTTGAGCCTACCTCTGCCACTAGTTGCCTCTAGAGCCAAGGTGCGGAGCTGACCTCAACTAAAAACAATTACTTCAATTTAGCTATAATTTCATTGTCTGCTCGCATGTTTCTTTCTTTCTTTTTTCGCCCTCCTTCTTCCTGCCTCTAATCACCTCTTTTGTCCTACTGACTCACTTTCACAGGTCTCCGGAAGATACGATTTTGGTCTTGTAGAGACATCACTACAAGCACTTGATCTTACTACCTGAAAAATTGTTCTCCCCCCTTTGATTATACAGTTTTTTGGTCTATACCCGGCCGTTCACATGATGTTTGATCCGAATGTTTTTCATCTTTGTTATAATGTCACACTCGTTATCTTCTGGATCAATTGTGTAATACAATTTCTCAATGTTTATCTTGTGATGGGCCGCTGTAGGTCACATTCCTTGACCCTGTTATGTTGTGTTGTGAATTTTTTTTTTCCTTAAATAAAGAATTAAAAAATAAATAAAATAATAAACCAGCAGTATACTCCCGTATACTCCCTGTTCCCAAACACACATACACAGAGATACACACAGATACGCACATATTCACAGCTCACACAGTCTTCGCACACACAAGTCTCCACACACACTCTTCCTCCTCCCTATCACATGTAACTCCGCAGCAAAACCACAGATTTTTAAACCTGTAGTTTTCCTGCAGATTTGCCTAACTCAATGGAAGTCAATGGGTGCAGAAACACCACAGATCGACAAAAAGAATTGACATGCTTTGAAAAATAAAACACTGCAAATCTGCACGTATCAAAATCCGCCACGTGTACACATAGCCCAAGTGTCTCACGAATTCTATTCCATGTATATCTCCATCACGCTCCATATGTCTCACTCATCATACTACATGTCTCACTCATCACGCTCCAAGTGTCTCACCCGTTATTCCATGTGTATTTCTCTCCCCATCATGCTCCACATGTGTCTCACTCATCATACTACATGTCTCGCTCTCTCCCATCAGTCTCTCTCAGCCTTACCAATGTATCTCTCCCCTCCCTCCACAATGCCTGGCCATTCACTGTAGACCTGGATCTCCTTCTTATCTTACTGATGGATGAGTCACAGACAGCTCCGCTCAGATAATGCTGCTCCATACACACCACATGTCTTCACTCTTCCTCCAGTCCACCATGCTGCTGAGTCCACTGTGTTCTGCTCCTCTGTAAACAAGCTGAGCTTCTGATACAGTAACTGCTTGTGATAGTAGGTCACAGGGCAGTCACACACAAAATGGTGCTGCCCTGTGATGCTGCTCTTCATTCTGCCCCAGGGATATTAGACCACCCAAAAGGGGAGGGAAATGATGATGTCAGCAGTTACTGCCCCAATTTTACAGCTAACAGTAAAGCTGGTAAGTCTCACTATAGCTGCTTGAGGTCTAAAATGGAAAATGCTCCACCTAGTGGTAGATATATATATTTGTAAGAAAATATATAATATTTTTCATATAGAAATGTTTGCAAACAGTGCAAACATTGCATTAATACATTTTATTAACTATTTTAAGCTTAATTTCACACAAAAAAACAAACTACAAGAAAACTGGTGGCACCTTCCCTTTAAATAATTTTTATGTTACAACATAAATAGGGAGAAATCACTAGCAGAGCTAACTGGGTGTGCTAGGATCCAGCAGCTCTACTCTGTCAGGCAAGCTACCATGTGATCGCCTATTCTCTCCATATCATTGACCAAGTAAAAACAAACACACCCAGCAGCAGCGCCTGTGTGCTTCCTCCTGCTTTCTCCGAGTCCCCTTGCATGTCTGCTACTTCACTGCTATGTCTCAGGCATAGGAAAAAAGGAACAAAAGTTGGGCCACCAAAGGCGCTGCAGAGGATACGAGGAAGAGATTATGTTAAAAAAAACTTTAAAATGTATTGCGCTGCGCATTATGGAGCTGCTCCAGACCCTTCATCAGGCTCATATAGACTGAATAATACATGACATCATTTATACCATGTCTTCTGCAGCCATACGGGGACCTTGATTAGAAGACACAGGTTCATCACCACTTGTCTCCTCTTTTACAGGCATATAACGCTCTGGCTGCTGCTACAAATTACCTCACTCCCAGGAGAACAGTGTTGGATATAGCGTGCGTTCTGCATGATAACTGCTCATGTGTGAGGTTCACAGGTTGGAAGGGAAGCCAGATAGGGCATTGCCTGAAGCCAGAGGGTTGTGAGCTGAAGCCAGAGAGGCTTGACCTGAAGCCAGAGGGGTGTGAGCTGAAGCCAGAGGGGCATGACCTGAAGCCAGAGGGGCATGACCTGAAGCCAGAGAGGCATGACCTGAAGCCAGAGAGGCATGGCCTGAAGCCAGAGGGGCATAGCATGGTCATAGGGGCATGGCATGAAGTTAGAGGGGCATAACCTGAAGCCAGAGGGGCATGGCCTGAAGCCAGAGGGGCATGGTGGCTGCTTCTCACTGCAGTGGAGGCTAAGTAGCTCATTGTCGGAGCAGAGGGGCAGAGTCTCAAAATCGGGACAGTCCCGCTGAATCCGGAATGGTTGGAAGCTATGCATACTACTAATCTTCCTCATTCCCCTTCCCCATGATATACTACTGTTGAGGAGACAGGAGCTGGATGTCACTATTTGGGTGGAAGCTCTGGATGTGGCACACGACCCTCTCTTAGATCTGAATGTAGCTCTCGAGGTAAGAAAGGTTGGGGGATCACTGGTCTGGAGGATATTTCATGCATTTAGGCTTGGAATTTGGGAAGAACTTATCTTATATTTTCATCTACCGTTATTCTTACCTGTATCTTCTATAAAACCTACTGTATGTTGCCTCGCCGTGTCCTGAAATTTGTGTGTGTGGGCTTGTGCACTGCAACCTGTATATCAACACTGTCTGAATTATGACACAGAGCAGGTTCACACCTCCCTCACTGTGCAAAGGTCTTCAGCCCAATAAGCAGCAGTATAGCTATCCTGCACCTATCCACCCTCTAATTTACTGAGTCATAGACATTGAGATACAGCAGTTAACTCCTTGTCAGATAGTCGTCTTTTGGGAGATTCTTAAACAGCAATTTTCTCACAAATTGTTATTAATGGGATCACTTACATTAGCAGTCGGGAGCCGTCACATAATTTACCTTTTCCAGGTGGCAGCATGCACGTCCTGTGGTCTTTGATTCATACTACATTATCATACTATGGTGAAGAACTATGGATAGGATTCAGGTACTCAAGTAATCAAGTACTCAAGTACTCAAGTCAAAACCTAGCCCAATGTGACCAGAATTGGGCAAACAAAGTGGCCCCAAAAAGCATTTATTCTTGAATAACAAAAAGAAGAGCAGATATTCACCATCGATGATCCCAGCTCCTGTTCTACATGGCTCCTGTGGTCTCTATGGTTTGGCTTCAACAATAACATCATTAGTTGCAGCGCTGACATTGGCTGCGTGACATCACAGCTGCCACAAAAACACAGAAATCAAAGCAATGGTGAAAAGCCAAGGCTGGACACATGGAAAAGTGAGTAGAGTACCTGTTCTGTTTGCTATTTTACAGGTATAAATATATTTGTGGACCCTTTAAAGCCACTGGAATCCTAATGCAAGAAATTAAGAAAAAGTACAGTCATGGCCGAAAGTGTTGACACCATTGAAATTGTTCCAGAAAATGATGTATTTTTCACCTAAAATTATTGCAATTCCACATTTTGTTTATTTTCTTTGTGAGTATTGGAACAACACAAAATAATAGGAAAAGGCGGCAAACTGGACATAATTTCACATAAAACTCCAAAAGTGGGGCAGATAAAATTTTTGTTGCCACCTTTCCAAAATTGTGGTTAAACAACTTTGTTTCAAGCATGTGATGCTCGTTTAAACTCAACTGTGGAAAGTAACGTGTGAGCAATAAGAAAATCACACTTGAAACCAGATAAAAAGGGGAGAAGTGTACCCTTTTTTTTTGTGTGTGTGTGTGTGCCACACTAAGGCCTCTTTCAGTCTTTTTGTTTCAGTCAAAATCCGTCGTTCTGTGAAAAAAATGGATCCAGGGAATTTGCCCGCAGGATCCGTCTTTTTCTCATAGACTTGTATTAGCGACGGATTACGACGGATGGCCTCACGTTTCGTTCGTTGTGCGCTTGATCAGTCGGAATTTGTTTATCTGTCGTCTGGAGGGGATGGACAAAGTAATGTTTTTTGTCTGCGTCGAAAAGACAGACAGCGACGGATCCAGCAGCGTCCGTCGTTGGCTAGAATGGAAGTCTATGGGCGCAGGATCCGTCGCTGTCCGTCAAATGACGGAATCCTGCTACGGATTCTGTTTTTAACACTGAGCATGCTCCATATCTGTATTTAGTAGCCAATTGGCCAGACAGCCCCAAATCTATATAAACCTGCCACGTGGCTTCATTCCTCAATGTGCCAGCAAGAAGCGTACAAGCAAGATGCCTGCCTATTGGCCTCAAAAGCAAAATCCGCATAGATGGTCACAATATTTGCTACAACTCCTTCCATTTCTGCCACTTGCTCTACAACCTCACAAGAAGGGGTGTTAAAACGCTCATTATACAGGTTTCCATTATTTTCCAGTAGCCAATCACGTTTGGGAGCATACCATTTGGAGATATGAAAAAACAAATAAGTCAAAAAAATGGAAGAAACAGATGAAAAAAATGGAAGTGACGGATGCAATGGATCTGGTTGTTTCCGTTTTTCACTATTTTTGACGGATTTTGACTGATGCCAGAAGACTGAAGTGTGAAAGAGGCCTAAGCATGGAGAACAGAAAGAGGAGAGAAATGTCTGAGGACATGACAACCAAGATCCACACTACTCCTCCATTCATTCTAATTGGAATGTTAAAGTTCAACGGAGCACTGCGCTTGGTAATCTCCCGCACTCCCATTAAAAATGAATGGAGTGATAGTGCAGATGATCGAGCTGTGCTTCAGTTTTAGGAAACGCTGGGGGTCCAACCACCTGCGGAAAGGGGATAACTTACCAAACTAAAACAACCCCTTTAAGAAGCATTAAAGGGGTTGTCAGTCTAAAATCTACAAATCTGCAGCCACTCTCTCTCTCTCTGTATGTAGTATATTATATATATATATATATATATATATATATATATATATATATATATATATACATAACATATCTCCAACTAAAATGATACAGGGTACATACAGTTTAGCGTAATATTTGCTGAAACAGCGATGTTTATTTAATATGCACATTAGGACACTTCCTTCCACCCTCGGCTTAGCCTAAGCCTTAGGCTACTTTCACACTAGTGTTAACTGCAATACGTCGCAAATGCGTCGTTTTGCCGAAAATACGCATCCAGCAAAAGTTCTTGCTGGATACGTTTTTTCGTCATAGACTAACATTAGCGACGCATTTGCGACGCATTGCCAAACGTTGCGTCCATTTTGCGACGCTTGGACGTGTGGTAGCGGACCGTCGGGAGAAAAAAACGTTACATGTAACGTTTTTTGCTCCCGACGGTCCGCTTTTTCCGACCGCGCATGCGCGGCCGGAACTCCGCCCCCACCTCCCCGCACTTCCCCGCACCTCACAATGGGGCAGCGGATGCGTGGGAAAAATGCATCCGCTGCCCCCGTTGTGCGGCGGAGACCACGCTAGCGTCGGGAACGTCGGCCCGACGCACAGCGACGGGTTGTTCCCGACGCTAGTGTGAAAGTAGCCTTAGTGTATTGTTACTACCTAATATTTGAGAATTCAGGCTATGTGCACACGTTCAGGATTTTTCGGGTTTTTTTTGGCGTTTTTTCAGCTGTTTTCCGCAGGAAAAGCTCTTTAAAAACGCATACATAATGCATTTTTAATGCATTCTGCAATTTTTGTGCACATGATGCGCTTTTTTTCTCGGTAAAAGAAAGCGGCATGTTCATTAATTTTGTGGATTTTTTGCGTTTTTCCCGCTATTTAATGCATTGGGAAGGTAAAGACAAAACGCGCAAAAAACGCATCAAAAATGCAAGAAAAACGCATGCGGCTTTCTTGCAGAAAATGTCCGGTTTTGATCAGGAAATTTCTGCAAGAAATCCTGACATGTGCACATACCCTCAAGGTAACCTGTCACTAGGTTTTCCCCATAGAAAATAGGCCAGCACCTATAAGTGCTCTGTTACAGCATTCTGAAAGCGGTATATGCAGCGCCCCAGAGTCCTGGTCGTTGCAGTACTGTGGCTCCGCCACTAAGGGGCGCTATGGTACGTTTGATGGCACTGAAGGAGTTCATCTGACCAGGTATCACATACACCAATACATTTCACAGTCTGGCCTCCAGGGGGAGCTAAGGGTACTATTCATTAGGCCACTCCTCACAGTCTGGTAAAACTGGGGGTTAGGCAGGAAGTTAGAGAGAAAGCTGACTGGGTTGGAACCAGGCAACACCTTGTGGCAGAGGGTGTTGTAGGGGAAGATTCGGTAGGGTCCCTGTCAGGGGTGGGATCCTGACAGAGGCCTGGCGATCAGAGAGAAAGCTACGGGACCGCGCCTGCACTTCATAGCGGCGGTGCCCTAAGAAAGGATAAGAAGCGAGATTTATTGTGCTGAGTGAGAAACGAGATCAACGCAACAGGGAGAAATACCAGTAGGAGTCGTGCTGTTAGACCGAGGCAACATCCTACTGAGGCGTAAATAACCGGTGGCCGGAACGCCGAGGAAGTACAGAGCTCTAAGCATTACTTCAAACCAACGGCAGGGCAGAGAGCTATAGGCTGGCTGTCTCACCTACATCACCTACGCAGACATAGGGGGCAACTTGTGGAGAGGGGCGACTCTAGGGTCCCGGAAGAGCTCCGAGCCTTCCCGTCATACGGGTGCGTCCTACCATAAGATCTGGGGGGCGAGAAGAAGAAGAACATCAGAATCGAGTTGTTGTGAGGGAACACGAGAAACAGACACAACAGTTGTGGGGTACTATCCCGTAAGCACAGCAGGGGAGGACCACAACACACAAGCGCTAGAAGGAAGGCACAGATTTCCACCTGCAACGGGAACTCTGGAGGTGCCATTGGACCGGCCGGACTTGCGCAGCCCGGTTAACCGTATTCCGGACTGAGGACGCAGAAGCCTTCAGTAAAGAGGTAAAGAGACTGCAACCTTGTGTCCTCGTTATTAACTGCGACCGGCACTACACCGCACCACCACCACCATCCACATCTATTACTGTACGCCCCTCAGCAGGGTCACGGACCGGGCCTAGCCACCGTGACAACCCCAGAGCAGAGACTCAGAGGCCCGGTACCGGGTACCCCTCGGCCCTGCGGCAGTGGGGGCGCTACAGTATATATGGCCACAATCCCCTATGTAAGAAGCAAAAAAAAGCTTTTAGGGCATGCTCACACATTGCGTTTTTGTAGCTTTTCTTAAAGTAAATTTTCAGCTGCGTTTTACAGCATCAGCAAAGTCTATGAAATTTCAGAAATCTCACGCACACACCTTGAATTTTTTCCTGACTGTTTTGTCAAAGAACTGCGGTTTTGAAAAATGCAACATGTCACTTCTTTCATTGTTTTTGTAGCGTTTTTCACCCTTTGAATGCAATGGGTAAGTGCAAAAAAACTGCTGCAAAAACAGCAGGTATGAAGTTGTGCTGCGTTTTTGGTGCAGAACCTGATGCAGTTAAATCAGATTTATGCACTAAACTTTATCAGCATGTGTAAGAGGAAGAACAAGATCGGGTATACCTTTCTCACACCGGTTCCGGAACTATCGGGACTGTCACCAATGTTGCAGGGGGGGGGAGATTTTCAGACAAGGACCGACCCTTGCATGTGACTGCAGCAGGCGGGGCTGTGTTAAAAAGCGCTGCACGTGGGAAAAGAGACAGAGTCGAGGTGGGAAAGCTAAGCAGACAGTTGGGTGCAGTGTCGGCTGTGAGAGCAGAGATCTGTTGAGCGCAGGCCGACTTGACAGATCCCTTGCGTACAGGTCCACTGTAAGTGGATGACAGGCCGCCAGTTGCTCGCTAACTTCCGTGCCAGGAGGTGACTCACAATTGAAACCGGAGACTGTAGCGTGCGCGCAGCACAGAGAGAAGCAGGTGACTAGGCCAGAGCCTCTTAGTCAAGTACCTGTATACAACGCGGAGCAAATCCTTGTTCCGGCGGTTCTTCGTACTGGACTGAGCACAGTGTTTGGCATTCGTGAGTGCAGGAACTCCCCGCACCCTCCAAAGACTGTTCACCTGCTCCGTGGATTGGAGCCCCGTCAGAAACCTCCAAGTGGTCACGTGCCACTGTTATCGGTGCCACCGTTTGAGAAGCGAGACGCTGCAATCAAGAAGACTATAGACTGATAATTTTTATTGCCTTTGTTTCGTCCTATCGAATTATTGTTCATTCCTGCCCTACCCCGTCCTAGCTCCCAGTTTTGCCCTTCTCCGTAACACACCTCCAGAGTCCTGACACTCCCTGTGTGGAGTATATGTATCATAGCTCCCAACCGTCCCGCATTGTGCGGGACTGTCCTGGTTTTCAGCCTGTGCCCCGCTGTCCAGCGCAGGACGCGCTGATCCCGCACCCGCAGACAGCAGGACCGACACGCCCCCTTGTGTTAAGCCATGCCCCGGGCCCTTACCCTTCCATGTTCCGTATGGCTGCCTGCTTTCTGTGCACAGGACCTGTGATGAGGTCACAGGAGGGGAGGAGTCAGGGGTCACATGATCGGGACCTCCGAAGTTGTGCAGTGCTGGTTGCCAACTTGCCGCTGCAGGATGAGGTAAGTAATGGCTGTGTGTGGGGTCAGGAGGTGTACAGTGTGGATGTAGCAGAGCTGTGTGTGTGCGAGGTGTGGGGAGCGGAGCCGTGTGTGTGCGAGGTGTGCGGAGCGGAGCGGTGTGTGTGCGAGGTGTATGGAGTGGAGCCATGTGTGTGCAAGGTGTGGGGAGCGGAGCCATGTGTGTGCGAGGTGTGCGGAGCGGAGCCGTGTGTGTGCGAGGTGTGCGGAGCGGAGTGAGGTGTGCGGAGCGGAGCGAGGTGTACGGAGCAGAGCCATGTGTACGAGGTGTGCGGAGCGGAGCAGTGTGTGTGCGAGGTGTGCGGAGCGGAGCCGTGTGTGTGCGAGGTGTGCGGAGCGGAGCCGTGTGTGTGCGAGGTGTGCGGAGCGGAGCCGTGTGTGTGCGAGGTGTGCGGAGCGGAGCCGTGTGTGTGCGAGGTGTACGGAGCAGAGCCGTGTGTGTGTGCGAGGTGTACGGAGCAGAGCCGTGTGTGTACGGAGCGGAGCCGTGTGTATGAGGTGTACGGAGCGGAGCTGAATGTGTACGAGGTGTATGGAGCGGAGCGCGTGTGTACGGAGCGGAACCGTGTGTGCAAAGTGTACGGAGCACAGCCGCGTGTGTAGGAGTAGCTATGTGTGGCCATTATATGGTACGAAGTATCATGTGCGGCCAATATACAGTACGGAGCATCATGTGCGGTCATTATACAATATGGAGCATCATGTGCGGTCATTATACAGTATGGAGCATCATGTGGGGTCATTATACAGTATGGAGCGTCGTGTGTGGTCATTATACAGTATGGAGCATCATGTGCGGTCATTATACAATATGGAGCATCATGTGCAGCCAGTATACAGTATGGAGCCTCATGTGCAGTCATTATACAGTATGGAGCATCATGTGCGGTCATTATACAGTATGGAGCATCATGTGGGGTCATTATACAGTATTGAGCATCGTGTGTGGTCATTATACAGTATGGAGCATCGTGTGTGGTGATTATACAGTATGGAGCGTCGTGTGTGGTCATTATACAGTATGGAGCGTCGTGTGTGGCCATTGTACACTATGGAGCGTCGTGTGTGGCCATTGTACACTATGGAGCGTCGTGTGTGGCCACTGTACAGTATGGAGCGTCGTGTGTGGCCACTGTACAGTATGGAGCGTCGTGTGTGGCCATTGTACAGTATTGAGCGTCGTGTGTGGCCATTGTACAGTATGGAGTCTCGTGTGTGGCCACTGTACAGTATAGAGCGTCGTGTGTGGCCATTGTACTTTATGGAGCGTCGTGTGTGGCCACTGTACAGTATGGAGCGTCGTGTGTGGCCATTGTACACTATGGAGCGTCATGTGTGGCCATTGTACAGCATGGAGCGTAGTGTGTGGCCATTGTACAGTATGGAGCGTCGTGTGTGGCCATTATACAGTATGGAGCGTCGTGTGTGGCCACTGTACAGTATAGAGCGTCGTGTGTGGCGATTGTACACTATGGAGCGTCGTGTGTGGCCATTGTACAGCATGGAGCGTCGTGTGTGGCCATTGTACAGTATGGAGCGTCGTGTATGGCCATTGTACACTATGGAGCGTCGTGTGTGGCCATTGTACAGTATGGAGCGTCGTGTTTGGCCATTGTACAGTATGGAGCGTCGTGTGTGGCCATTGTACACTATGGAGCGTCGTGTGTGGCCATTGTACAGCATGGAGCGTCGTGTGTGGCCATTGTACAGTATGGAGCGTCGTGTGTGGCCATTGTACAGTATGGAGCGTCGTGTGTGGCCATTATACAGTATGGAGCGTCGTGTGTGGCCACTGTACAGTATAGAGCGTCGTGTGTGGCGATTGTACACTATGGAGCGTCGTGTGTGGCCATTGTACAGCATGGAGCGTCGTGTGTGGCCATTGTACAGTATGGAGCGTCGTGTGTGGCCATTGTACACTATGGAGCGTCGTGTGTGGCCATTGTACACTAAGGAGCGTCGTGTGTGGCCATTGTACAGTATGGAGCGTCGTGTGTGGCCATTGTACACTATGGAGCGTCGTGTGTGGCCATTGTACAGCATGGAGCGTCGTGTGTGGCCATTGTACAGTATGGAGCGTCGTGTGTGGCCATTGTACAGTATGGAGCGTCGTGTGTGGCCATTATACAGTATGGAGCGTCGTGTGTGGCCACTGTACAGTATAGAGCGTCGTGTGTGGCAATTGTACACTATGGAGCGTCGTGTGTGGCCATTGTACAGCATGGAGCGTCGTGTGTGGCCATTGTACAGTATGGAGCGTCGTGTGTGGCCATTGTACACTATGGAGCGTCGTGTGTGGCCATTGTACACTATGGAGCGTCGTGTGTGGCCATTGTACAGTATGGAGCGTCGTGTGTGGCCATTGTACACTATGGAGCGTCGTGTGTGGCCATTGTACAGTATGGAGCGTCGTGTGTGGCCACTGTACAGTATGGAGCGTCGTGTGTGGCCACTGTACAGTATGGAGCGTCGTGTGTGGCCACTGTACAGTATGGAGCGTCGTGTGTGGCCATTGTACACTATGGAGTGTCATGTGTGGCCATTGTACAGTATGGAGCGTTGTGTGTGGCCATTGTACAGTATGGAGCGTCGTGTGTGGCCATTGTTCAATATGGAGCGTCGTGTGTGGCCATTATACAGTATGGAGCGTCGTGTGTGGCCACTGTACAGTATAGAGCGTCGTGTGTGGCGATTGTACACTATGGAGCGTCGTGTGTGGCCATTGTACAGCATGGAGCGTCGTGTGTGGCCATTGTACAGTATGGAGCGTCGTGTGTGGCCATTGTACACTATGGAGCGTCGTGTGTGGCCATTGTACAGTATGGAGCGTCGTGTTTGGCCATTGTACAGTATGGAGCGTCGTGTGTGGCCATTGTACACTATGGAGCGTCGTGTGTGGCCATTGTACAGCATGGAGCGTCGTGTGTGGCCATTGTACAGTATGGAGCGTCGTGTGTGGCCATTGTACAGTATGGAGCGTCGTGTGTGGCCATTATACAGTATGGAGCATCGTGTGTGGCCACTGTACAGTATAGAGCGTCGTGTGTGGCGATTGTACAGCATGGAGCGTCGTGTGTGGCCATTGTACAGTATGGAGCGTCGTGTGTGGCCATTGTACACTATCGAGCGTCGTGTGTGGCCATTGTACACTATGGAGCGTCGTGTGTGGCCATTGTACAGTATGGAGCGTCGTGTGTGGCCATTGTACAGCATGGAGCGTCGTGTGTGGCCATTGTACAGTATGGAGCGTCGTGTGTGGCCATTGTACACTATCGAGCGTCGTGTGTGGCCATTGTACACTATGGAGCGTCGTGTGTGGCCATTGTACAGTATGGAGCGTCGTGTGTGGCCATTGTACACTATGGAGCGTCGTGTGTGGCCATTGTACAGTATGGAGCGTCGTGTGTGGCCATTGTACAGTATGGAGCGTCGTGTGTGGCCATTGTACAGTATGGAGCGTCGTGTGTGGCCATTGTACACTATGGAGTGTCATGTGTGGCCATTGTACAGCATGGAGCGTCGTGTGTGGCCATTGTACACTATGGAGCGTCGTGTGTGGCCATTGTACACTATGGAGCGTTGTGTGTGGCCATTGTACAATATGGAGCATTGTGTGTGGCCATTGTACAATATGGAGCGTCGTGTGTGGCCATATTTTTTTTGTTCATAATTATTCTTTGCGAAACATTGTGATCAGAAGTGCTAAATGGGTGTGGTTGGGGCGTGGCTAGTTGTGAAATGGGTGTGGTCAGAGGTGTGGCCTAAAATTTGCCGCTGACTTTGTCCCTCTTTCCCTTCCTCAAAAGTTGGGAGGTATGTATGTATTGCTGATAAACCTGTCAACTCTTGATCTGCCTCCTGTCTGACGACATCTCACGTTCCTGCGATTTCTACACATGCACAAGAAACAAATGTACCAGACAAAAACACAGTAAAAAATGCATTAAACCTAAACAAAACGTACTTTTGGTAAGCAGCTTAAAATTGGCATAAAAAAAACAGCTGCAAAAATGTAACGTGTGAACATGTAATAAAACTCTAAAATTTAAGTTACAAATTCAATTAAAAAAAAAGTTAAAATTCAGGAATAGGCAATGGAAAGAAATAGAAGGCACGAAAAGCTCACTATATATGTATATGTGTAACGGGGGAACAGGGTGGTAGCAGTGGCGAGGGGCTGCTGCTGTTCCAACACACTCCGGAGCCCCACTGCATTAATAAAATGTCCTTTATCTGGTGTGCTGTGTTTGCAATGTATTTCACCCACCTGTGGATCAGCATTCTCCTCAGATTGCAAAGTCCCAATTTGTCTCAGCAACAAGCAATCACTCTTAAAGACCAGATTCATTTCAATAAACCACGTTCGACCTATTACTGGTCAGGACTGGTAGCGGTCCCACTTGGTTGGGACCCTGGAACAAACAGTTTAGTTCTTTTCTCACCAGCTCACCATCACATGTGCACAATCCTGGCATAACCCGGCTCAACCCTATTGTCCAGACTCCAATATTGTTACTTTTGACCCTGGTCTCCTCTTCCTGAGACCTGGACAGACAGACAATTCTCCATAGGACTCTCCAGGTCTACTGACCAGTCCTTAACTGACATGAATGTCCACACTCTTCTTCATGGCCCTCATGGCCAAATTACTACAGCTTCAACCGTTCAGGAGCATGCAGTCCATTCTCTTCTGACCCGGCTCACTCATCAGGTCATCCTGCATATGTTCCCCCCCTCCTATTTCCAGACCATGGTCCCTTTAAAACATGTGTGCTGCTCAGTTTACCTCCTGCAAATAAAGTTCAGGTTAAACAAGGACATTTCACAGATCTTATCACAGTCCCCAGAGCAGCCACACATAGATCAGCAACAGTCCATAGGGCAACATCTCTTCATAAGGTCTGAGTCCTGCAATCCAGCAGAAGGGGTGAAACAGGCGCAATGAAACTTGGAGGGGGAAAACAGTTTAACACATTTCTTTAACTGTGCCCATTCTCACTGCACTGACTTCTGGGCTCCTGCCCACGGGATGCAGAACAGTTCTTCACAGCATTGCAGGGCTCTTGCCCTCAGGAACGCAAAACAGTCCCACATCACATCTGGTGCAATTAGGGCAGCACGGTGGCGCAGTGGATAGCACAGCAGCCTTCCAGCGCTGGCGTCCTGGGTTCAAGCCCCACGAAGGACAACATCTGCAAAGAGTTTGTATGTTCTCTCTGTGTTTGCGTGGGTTTCCTCCGGGTACTCCGGTTTCCTCCCACATTCCAAAGACATACTGATAGGGAATTTAGATTGTGAGCCCCAATGGGGACAGTGACAATAATGTGTGTGCAACCTGTAAAGTGCTGCGGAATATGTTAGCGCTATATAAAAATAAAGATTATTATTAATTAGCACAACTTTCTTATGCGGGGCTTAGTTACAGTCCCCGTTCATCAGGGCTCCGTGCCTGTGCTCCATCAGACTCTGGCATCCTCCCTGCCACCCAGGCCGCTTGCCCGAAGGATGGAAACAGGCCCTCCACCTGCCATTGCTGAGGTGAGAGACCGGGAGATGGGGGTACGGCATGGATAGCCTGGGGCAGGGATCTTGGGGACAAACATCCACACACGTAGGTCCGGGCTCCCGGAGTGGGGACACAGGACTGAGAGCCGGAAGGCCCGCGAAAGTGGGCTCTGGGGTTGAGAGACACTCACCAGAGGTTCCGCTGCTGCCGCTCCATTATCATCATTGTCCTCCTCCGTCACAGTCTCTGAGCCCGTAGTCTGCTGTGCGCCAGAACGCTCTTCCGGGTCAGCCTGTTCCTTCCAGGCACCATCTTGCTCCTCCTCTCTTGCCCGGCGTTCAGTCTCCCGTCCTGGTGCCATCCAGCATGACATGTGGGTTTCTTCTTCCTGGCCCCTCCCGGGCCAGGGTGGAGCCGCCTCCAGACATTCCTCCTTTCCAGCATCAACTCCTCCTCTTCAGGAATCCGCTGTAGGAGGTAGAATTTTTTTTCTTCACCGTGTCCACCGCGGGCGGGCACCACTCACAAGGGGATGGGGCCAAGGCAGAAGGCACCCTCCCCACCAGACCAATTTTCACACCATTATCAGTTTAGATCGCCCACAACGAGCGGGCTATCTCCTGTTTCTGCGCCATCATCTGCCATTTTAAAGTCTTTAATGGCCGCCATCTTTGCCATTTCAGGGGTTTCTCCATTTTCCAAATGCAAGGCATCTGGATCCTGCCGAATACGCCACTTTGTAATGGGGGCCAGGGTGGTAGCTGTGGCGGGGGGCTGCTGCTGTTCCAACACACCCTGGCGCCCCGCTGCATTATTAAAATGTCCTTTGTCTGGTGTGGAAGGAAGCCTTCCTTCCTAAGAATGAGCGCGTGAAGGGCCTTAGATGACGTCAAGGCTTGTGATTGGTCGCGTGAGCGGTCACATGGGCGGCCGCGACCAATCACAAGCCGTGACATCATCTAAGGCCCTTCACGCGCTCATTCTTAAGATGGAAGGCTGCCAGTTAGTACCAGGGCGCGTCCGAGGGTGAGTATATCAATATTTTTTATTTTGATTCTTTATTTTAGACTTAAATATGGATCCCAGGGCCTGAAGGAGAGTTTCCTCTCCTTCAGACCCTGGGAACCATAGTATCCCATTGCACTGCATTGAGTTTCATGTTTCAGCCGACCGCGACCCCGACTTTTTTATAGGATCGGCCGATTTCACTCGACCCGACTTTTGAGAAAGTCGGGTTTCGTGAAACCCGACCCGATCCTATAAAAATAAAAGTCCCTCAACCCTAGTGAGTAGTGTTGAGCGATACCATCCGATACTTGAAAGTATCGGTATCGGATAGTATCGGCCGATACCCGAAAAGTATCGGATATCGCCGATACCGATACCCGATACCCATACAAGTCAATGGGACACCAAGTATCGGAAGGTATCCTGATGGTTCCCAGGGTCTGAAGGAGAGGAAACTCTCCTTCAGGCCCTGGGATCCATATTAATGTGTAAAATAAAGAATTAAAATAAAAAATAGGGATATACTCACCTCTCCGGCGGCCCCTGGACTTTACCGCCGTAATCGGGAGCCGTTGTTCCTAAGAATGCGCGCTTGAAAGACCATAGATGACGTCGTGGCTTCTGATTGGTCGCGTAGCGGTCGCGTGACCGCTACGCGACCAATCACAAGCCGTGACGTCATCTAAGGTCTTTCAAGCGCTTGAAATACCTTAGATGACGTCGCCGCTTGTGATTGGTCGCGTAGCGGTCACGCGACCGCTATGTGACCAATCAGAAGCCGCAACGTCATCTAAGGTCTTTCAAGCGCGCATTCTTAGGAACAACGGCTCCCGCTTACGGCGGTAAAGTCCAGGGGCCGCCGGAGAGGTGAGTATATCCCTATTTTTTATTTTAATTCTTTATTTTACACATTGATATCAATCCCGATACCGATTCCCGATACCACAAAAGTATCGGAACTCGGTATCGGAATTCCGATACCGCAAGTATCGGCCGATACCCGATACTTGCGGTATCGGAATGCTCAACACTAGCTGTGAGACATGCAGCAGCGGCAACTAGAACATAGTATTCGAGCACGCCGAAATGCTCTATCAGCACGCAAGCATACTTGGATAACAACTTATCTGAGCACGCTCACCCATCATTAACCCCTTCCAAGCAGATTTGATTTGCACCTAATTTATTAAATTTATTCAACTATACCCAGATAATAATCATTATTGGTACTTAGATAAGTATTACATACATCATTGTACATTATTATATTCATACGCTACCATATAATCTATACATACAGTATTCAATATGCATATATAATTATACACTTTATGGTCAAAAGTATTGGGACATATGTCAATCACTGAATTTAGGGTTTTCATTCATTGATATTTTGCCTGTATAACATACGACCCCATTGCCCTGATGTATAAATTTAGGCCTCTCAGTATATAACATCTGGCCTCCCGTCATGCCGCCTGACTTTACTAACATGTGATAGACTAACCGGTGGTGCAGAGCTCACTGATACCAGCGCGTTTGTGTAATAGGAGCCACCGGGGTAACAAGTCCGTCCATGACGTTGGCTCCCAACTGGATCTTCTCCCGTTACCAGTGAGTGATATTATTGAGAAGTGGAAGGAACAGCAGCAACTCAGCCACCGAGTGGAGACCACGTAACGTTACAGAGCAGGGCCACTGAGCACTGAGGAGCAGAGGGCAGAAAAGTCACCAACGCTCTGCTAACTCCATAACAGCAGAATCCAGACCTCTGTATTAACATCAGCACAAACACTGCTGGAGCTTCATAGCCCTGTAGCTGCACGTAGCTTTACATCACCAAGCGCAATACCGTGCGTCAGATGGAGTGATGCAAAGGCACAATCACTGGGAGCTAGAGGAAATGTTTTCTGTGCAGTGGTGGATCACACTTGCTCATTTGGCATCTGTTGTTTGAGTCAGGGTTTGGTGAATGTCAGGAGAAAGTTACCCACCTGAAAAATCCTGTGTGTGTGTAATAAACTCTCCTTCAGTCATGACTTCTTCCTTTCTAACTCTCTTAATCTCCTGGCTCTTACTGAAACCTGGATCCAGCAGTCAGACACCACCGCTGCTGCTGCTCTTTCATATGGTGGACTACACTTTTCTCATACCCCAAGATCAGACAACAGAGCAGGTGGAGGCTTTGGTCTGCGCCTTTCACCCAAATGTACCTTCCAAATTATCCCCCAAGTACCCTCACTTGTATTCCCTTCCTTTGAGGTCCATGCTGTCAGACTCTACGTCCCCTTCTCCATGCGAGTGGCGGTGGTGTATCGTCCTCCCGGCCCCTCTCATCAGTTCCTGGATCACTTTGCCACCTGGCTTCCATACTTTCTCTCCTGTGACACCCCCACTCTTATCATGGGTGATTTCAACATCAGCATTGCTTCTCCCCTCTCCCCATCTGCTTCTCACCTTTTATCTCTAACCTCCTCTTTCGGCCTCTCGCAGCATGCTAACTCTCCAACACATGAAGATGGAAACTCCCTTGACTTGGTCTTCTCCCGGCTTTGCTCAGTGGACAATTTCACAAACTCCCCTCTCCCGCTCTCGGACCACAACCTTCTTTCATTCTCTATCAAGAACTGCCATCCTGCTCAGGTCACCCCCACTTTCCACACTTATTGAAACATACAGGCCATTAACACCCAGAAACTTATGAAGAACTTGCAGTCCTCATTGGCCCCAATCTCCTCCATTTCATGTCCTGATTCTGCTCTGAAGCATTACAATGAAACCCTGCAAAGTGCCCTGGATGAAGCTGCACCTCCTTTACATAGAACAACTCAGCACAGATGGCGACAACCGTGGGACACGCTGCAAACACGTTTCCTGCAGCGGTGCTCCAGGTGCACCGAACGTCTGTGGAGAAAGTCTAATCTACCCGAAGATTTCATCCATTATAAGTTCATGCTAAAAACATACAACTCTGCCCTTCACCTCTCCAAACAAACCTATTTCAACACCCTGATCACCTCACTGTCAAATAACCCTAAAGGTCTCTTTGACACTTTCCAGTCCCTACTCAACACAAGAGAGCAGGCCCCGACCACGGATCTCCGCGCTGACGATCTGGCCAATTACTTCAAAGAAAAAATTGACCACATTCGACAGGAAATCATCTCCCAATCTCTTCATACCATGCATTGTCCTCCCTCTGTCATGTCGGACGCTGTTCAGACCAGGTCGTCCAACAGACAGCGGTAATTCCGCTTTTGACCACTATTTGCTCATTGGCGTCGGCTAGTTTTTATCTAGCTGTTCCGGGGTTAGTTTACCTTGTCCTCGGATTGGAAGCTGGGCCTTGCCCATTGCCTTTAAATAGTTCTCCTGATCATTGGGCGTCGCCGATTATAGCTTCAGTCTTTTGCATTGTTATCTTGGTCTGGAGTGGAGAGCTGGTTGTTGGAGAATCGTAGCTGGTGGTGTATAGCATTCACTGGGTGGTGGGAGGAGGTTTTCAGCCTAGGGTTTAAACAGGAGGCAGGGTGAGGTTCGAGGCCTGGACATGCACACCATCAGTGTAAACTTCAGGTAGAGGGTCAGTTAGGATTTCCCTAGTCTGAGGGAAATTGCAGGGGCCCGGGTTATTAGCTCTCGCCAACCTAGTCTCCCCGTGACATTATAATCGGCCAACATTATTTTCCATGGATCCCATGATTTCCGTAAACCGCCAGTTGAGGGCGCTGTTCCTACAGGTCACTGAGTTGAGGGGGGCAGTGCAGCAACAGGGACCAGCGGTATCTAATGTGCAAGCTGTTGTTACAGATAAAGTGGCTGAGCCTAAGTATCCTTTGCCTGAAAAATTTGCTGGGGGAACGCAGTAAATTTGTTACTTTTCGTGAAGCTTGCAAACTATATTTTCGGATGCATCTGATCTCCTCCGGTAATGAGGCTCAGCGTGTGGGCCTGGTGTTGTCATTATTAAGTGGGGATCCCCAAGCATGGGCGTTTTCTTTGCCATCTGATTCTGCTGCATTTGACTCTGTGGAGAGTTTTTTTCTGCTCTTGGAAACATCTACGACGAGCCTGACAGAATCTAAGATATGCACTATTTGCCAGGGGGAGCGACTTGCAGAGGATTACTGTTCTGAATTTCGCTGCTGGGCGGTTGACACTCAGTGGAATGATTCTCCGCTGCGGAGTCATTTTATTCATGGAGTTTCTGATAGGGTTAAAAAAGCCCTCCTGATGTACGAGACTCCTACTTCACTAGATTCCGCTATGAGTCTTGTTGTCCGCATTGATCGCCGTTTGCATCTGGGTGAGCATGAGACGTCACCTGTGGGAGGAGGTTTGGGTTCACGTGAGGTTGCTGCAGGAGAGCCCACGGAACCTAGGCAAATCGCAGGGGTATCACATGTTAAGCATCGAGCTCCGGTACTAAGGAAGCAGGGAGCCTGTTTTTTCTGCGGTAAAACTGGTCATTTTATTAATATCTGTCCTCTGCTGTCAAAGAAAAACGCAACTGCGGAAAGACTCCTAAACTCAGAGGGTGTGGAGGAGTCCAATCTGAGCTTGTTTATGTCCTCCATGATGGTATCTCAGTGCATGCTCCCTGCCAAAGTTGTTGTCGCTGGCAGAGAGCTGCCAATCACTGTTTTTGTGGATAGTGGTTCTGCCACAAATCTCATTGATGAGGAGTTTGCAAGCACTGCTGGTTTTAGGATCGAAAAACTGCCTCATCCTATCCGCGTGGTCACCAATTCTGCTCCTATCCCACAGGGGGAGATTACTGAGTTTGTGTCTGAGATTAAACTCCACATTGCGGTTCTTCATTCTGAGCAGGTTACATGTAAGGTGCTCAAGAGTCTTCCGGCACAATTGGTTCTGGGCTTTCCATGGTTGTCTACACACAACCCGGTGATAGATTGGAAAACTCAGGACATAATTCAGTGGAGTGATTTCTGCCAGGAGAATTGCTTGGCCACATGTGTTGCTGCTGTGACTTCAAGCGTCCCTGAGTCACTTCTGGATTTTGTGGATGTGTTCTTCAGAGTTGCCACCACATCGCTCCTATGACTGTTCTATCAGGTTTAAACCAGGGCCAAATTGCCTAAAGCAAGGATGTTTAACATCTCCGGTCCGGAGAGACAAACGCTAAAAGATTACATTGCTGAAAGTTTGAGCAAAGGGCACATCAGGCCTTCATCCTCTCCGGTGGCAGCAGGGTTCTTCTTCGTTAAGAAGAAAGATGGTGGACTACGGCCGTGTCTGGATTTCAGGGAATTAAACCAGATTACGGTTCATGAATCGTGATCCATACCCTATGCCATTGATACCGGATTTGTTCAACCAGGTGGCAGGTGCTAAGTGGTTTACCAAGCTTGACCTCACGGGGGCGTACAACCTCATAAGAGTCCGTCAAGGTGATGAATGGAAGACGGCTTTTAATACCCCTGAGGGTCATTTTGAAAATTTGGTGATGCCATTTGGGTTGACAAACGCACCTGCAGTGTTTCAGCATTTCATAAATGATGTGTTCTCGCATGTTTTGGGGAAATTCGTTATTGTGTACCTTGATGACATCCTCATATATTCTTGCGACCGTGATACTCATTTAGATCATGTCAGGCAGGTGTTACAGCTTCTAAGAGAGAATAAGCTGTATGCAAAACTGGAGAAATGTGTGTTTTCGGTACAGGAGTTGCCTTTCTTGGGCTATATTGTGTCGGCTTCTGGTTTTAAAATGGACGCCGCTAAGGTGCAAGCGGTGTTGCATTGGGAACGGCCTGATAACCTGAAAGCACTTCATCGATTCCTTGGGTTTTCTAACTACTATAGGAAATTTATCAAGGATTTTTCCACCATTGCTAAACCGCTAACTGACATGACTAAAAAGGGTACCAATTTCTCCGTTTGGCCTGAGGCTGCTGTGCGCGCATTCGAATCTCTTAAGAACAGGTTTGTTTTGGCCCCCATTCTGGTGCAGCCAGATGTATCGAAACCTTTTGTGGTGGAAGTCAATGCATCTGAGGTTGGTGTGGGGGCGGTGCTGTCACAAGGCTCATCCTTGAGCGGTTTGCGTCCGTGCACCTATTTTTCCAAGAAACTGTCGCCCGCCGAACGTAACTACGATATCGGCAACAGAGAGTTGTTGGCAATCAAATTGGCCTTTGAGGAATGGCGACACTTCTTGGAGGGGTCGGTTCATCAGGTCACTGTTATTACCGACCATAAGAATTTGCTTTATTTGGAGTCTGCCAAGCGTCTGTCTCCCAGGCAGGCTCGCTGGGCATTGTTTTTCACGCAGTTCAATTTTTTTGTCACCTACAGACCGGGGTCTAAAAACACTAAGGCAGATGCTCTGTCCAGGTGTTTTCCTGGGGGAGAACCTCGGGAGGATCCAGTACCCATCCTCCAAAAGGGTGTTGTGGTTTCGGCTCTCACTACCGAGGTTGAGGCTGAGATTGCCGAGGCTCAGGAGGAGGTACCATCTGAGCTTCCTATTAACAAATCTTTTGTACCGCTTCATCTCCACTTAAAGGTTTTGGCGGAGCATCATGATGCTGTCCTGGCTGGCCACCCAGGGGATAGAGGTACCTTGGAGTTGGTGTCACGTCGGTTTTGGTGGCCCAAGATCCGACAGGACGTGGTCTCATACGTGTCAGCTTGTACCACGTGCACTAGGGCTAAGACGCCCCGCTCCCATCCTGTTGGCACACTACTTCCTCTTGAGGTACCTGGTAAGCCATGGACGGAAATCTCCATGGATTTCATCACTGATTTGCCCTCATCAGCTGGGAACACGGTCATCTTGGTGATTGTTGATTGGTTTTCAAAAATGTCGCACTTTGTGTCGTTGCCTTCGTTGCCTAACGCTAAGACTCTGGCTCAGGTATTTGTGCAGGAGGTGGTCAGACTTCATGGGGTTCCGTCTGACATCGTGTCTGATAGGGGGTTTCATTTTGTGGCAAAATTTTGGAAAGCACTTTGCTCACGGCTGGGGATCAAGTTGTCTCATTCTTCGGCGTTTCATCCTCAGTCAAATGGTCAGACTGAGCGTATGAACCAAAATTTGGAACAGTACCTACGCTGCTTTGTCTCTGATAACCAGGAGGAGTGGTCTACCTTTCTTCCTTTGGCTGAGTTTGCCATCAATAATCACCGCCAGGAGTCATCTGGGGAGTCTCCGTTTTTTTGTGTTTACGGGCTACATCCTATTTTGTACTTTGAGTCAGAGGGGCTCTTCCGGCATTCCGGAGGAAGACCAGTTAGGAGCACAATTGTCGTCAGTCTGGAGGAGAGTTAAACAGAGCCTGTTGAGTGTGGGTGCTAGGTACAAATGTGTGGCTGACAGTAGGCGTGTGCCAGGTCCGGACCTGAGTGTGGATGACTGGGTGTGGTTATCCACAAAAAACATAAGACTCAAGATACCATCCCTTAAATTGGGTCCACGGTTTATTGGTCCATTTAGGGTCGCCGCTGTCATTAACCCAGTAGCGTACCGATTGGAGCTCCCTACGGTGTAAAAGATACACAACGTGTTCCACAGGTCTCTTCTAAAGAAGGTGGTGGGTTCTGTGGACGCGGAGCCTATGTCTTCTCCAGTCTTGATGGATGGTAACCTGGAATTTGAAGTCTCCAAGGTGGTTGACTCTCATGTAGTGCGCCACTCTTTACAGTACTTGGTACACTGGCGTGGTTATGGGCCTGAGGAGAGGTCCTGGGTACCAGCCTCGGACATTCATGCGGACCGGCTGGTCAGGTTTTTTCATGGTCGCCATCCAGACAAGCCGGGTCCTATAAGCCGTGAGGGCCCTGGGGTCCCTCGTAGAAGGCGGGGTACTGTCATGTCGGACGCTGTTCAGACCAGGTCATCCGACAGACAGCGGTAATTCTGCTTTTGACCACTATTTGCTCTTTGGCGTCGGCTAGTTTTTTTCTAGCTGTTCCGGGGTTAATTTACCTTGTCCTCGGATTGGAAGCTGGGCCTTGCCCATTGCCTTTAAATAGTTCTCCTGATCATTGGGCGTCGCCGATTATAGCTTCAGTCTTTTGCATTGTTATCTTGGTCTGGAGTGGAGAGCTGGTTGTTGAATCATAGCTGGTGGTGTATAGCATTCACTGGGTGGTGGGCGGAAGTTTTCAGCCTAGGGTTTAAACAGGAGGCAGGGTGAGGTTCGAGGCCTGAACATGCACACCATCAGTGTAAACTTCAGGTAGAGGGTCAGTTAGGATTTCCCTAGTCTGAGGGAAATTGCAGGGGCCCGGGTTATTAGCTCTCACCCACCTAGTCTCCCCGTGACACCCTCCCCCACTGTATCTAGTTCACTCTCTGACTTTGAGCCAGTTACAGAAGAAGAAGTAGTCGGGCTCCTTGCATCTTGTCGCCCGACCACTTGCACCAGTGACCCCATTCTGTCACATCTCCTCCAGTCCCTTTCCCTTGCTGTCACCTCTCACCTAACAAAAATATTCAACCTTTCTCTCACTTCCTGTATTTTCCCCTCCTCATTTAAGCATGCCATCATACATCCATTACTTAAAAAACCATCCCTCGACCAAAACTGTGCCGCTAATTATAGACCTGTCTCTAATCTTCCCTTCATCTCTAAACTCCTCGAACGCCTGGTCCACTCCCGTCTTACCCGCTATCTCTCAGATAACTCTCTTCTCGACCCTCTTCAATCTGGCTTCCGCTCTTTACACTCTACTGAATCTGCCCTCACTAAAGTCTCTAATGACCTACTAACAGCTAAATCTAATGGTCACTACTCCATGCTAATTCTCTTGGATGTCTCCGCAGCATTCGATACTGTGGATCATCAGCTCCTCCTCAATATGCTCCGCTCCATCGGCCTCAAGGACATCGTTCTCTCCTGGTTCTCCTCCTATCTCTCTGACCGATCCTTCACTGTATGTTTTGCTGGTTCCTCCTCCTCTCACCTTCCCCTTACTGTTGGGGTTCCTCAAGGATCAGTCCTAGGCCCCCTCCTCTTCTCTTTGTATACTGCCCCTTTTGGACAAACAATCAGTAGATTTGGTTTCCAGTACCATCTCTATGCTGACGACACCCAATTATACACCTCTTTTCCTGTTATCATGCCGACCTTTTTAGAAAACACCAGGGATTGTCTTACCGCTGTCTCTAACATCATGTCCTCCCTCTATCTGAAACTGAACCTGTCAAAAACTGAACTCCTCGTGTTCACTCCCTCTACTAACCTACCTTTGCCTGACATTGCCATCTCCGTGTGCAGTTCCACCATTACTCCAAAGCAACTTGCCCGCTGCCTTGGGGTCATTCTTGACTCCGAGCTTTCATTCACCCCCCACATCCGATCACTGGCTCGCTCTTCTTATCTGCATCTCAAAAACATTTCTAGAATTCGCCATTTTCTTACTTTCGACTCTGCAAAAACTCTTACTGTTTCACTTATTCATTCCCATCTGGACTATTGTAACTCTCTACTAATCGGCCTCCCTCTTACCAAACTCTCCCCACTCCAATCTGTCCTGAATGCTGCAGCCAGTATCATATTCCTCACCAACCGTTACACCGATGCCTCTACCTTGTGCCAGTCATTACACTGGCTACCCATCCACTCCAGAATCCAGTACAAAACTACTACCCTCATCCACAAAGCACTCCACGGCTCAGCACCACCCTACATCTTCTCTCTTGTCTCAGTCTACCACCCTACCCGTGCTCTCCGCTCCGCTAATGACCGCAGGTTCGCATCCTCAATAATCAGAACCTCCCACTCAGGTCTCCAAGACTTTACACGTGCTGCGCCGATTCTTTGGAATGCACTACCTAGGTTAATATGATTAATCCCCAATCCTCACAGTTTTAAGCGTGCCCTAAAAACTCATTTGTTCAGATTGGCCTACCGCCTCAACGCATTAACCTAACGATCCCTGTGTGGCCAATCATAAAAAAAAATTAAAAAAAAAACACCCATAATCAGGTTCCTCGTATCATGTTCTCATACACTTTATGTAGTTAATAGCACTCTGTGTCTGTTGTTATGATCCCAATGGCAGAGGATCTCTGATATTCCGGCAAGATAGCAAAAATATAAATACTGCTGTAGGGAGGTGGAAACTGGGCTAACCGCATACCTGATCCTGACACAAACAACTAAAAGTAGCCGGTGAATGTGCCTACGTTGGTTCTAGATGTCTCGAGCCAGCCGGAGAACTGACTACCCCTAGAGGGAAAAAATAAGACCTCGCTTGCCTCCAGAGAAATTGAACCCCAAAGATATAGAAAGCCCCCAACAAATAATAACGGTGAGGCAAGAGGAAAACACAAACGTAGAGATGAACTAGATTCAGCAAAGTGAGGCCCAATAGTCTAGATAGCAGAAAATAGATAGTGGACTATGCGGTTAGCAGAAAACCCTACAAAACATCCACACTGAACATTCAAGAACCCCCACACCGACTGACGGTGTGGAGGGAGAATATCAGCCCCTTAGAGCTTCCAGCGAGTCAAAAATCAAATGTAAAGCAAGCTGGACAAAAACACTGAATAATGCAAAAGATCCAAATTGTACAAAAACAGACTTAGCTTTTCTTGCATGAGGCAGACTGAAAGGAATCCGGAGGAGACCAAATAGGTCTGGATACAACGATGCCAGGCAAGAGGCTGAGTCCAGAGGAGACTCAAATAGGAAACACCCGCTGCTTAACGACACAGCTGGAGCTCAGGCCTGCAACAAGATATACCTAACACAATACCGTTAGTGACCACCAGAGGGAGCCCAGAAACACAGTTCACAACAGTACCCCCCCCTTGAGGAGGGGTCACCGAACCCTCACCAAGACCCCCAGGGCGATCAGGATGAGCAGCGTGAAAGGCATGAACCAAATCAGCCGCATGAACATCAGAGGCGACAACCCAGGAATTATCCTCCTGACCATAGCCTTTCCACTTAACTAAGTACTGGAGTTTCCGTCTAGAGATACGAGAATCCAGAATCTTCTCCACCACGTACTCCAACTCGCCCTCAACCAAAACCGGGGCAGGAGGCTCAACAGCAGGAACCATAGGCACCACGTACCGCCGCAACAAGGACCTATGGAACACATTATGAATAGCAAAAGACACTGGAAGGTCCAAGTGAAAAGACACCGGGTTAAGGATTTCCAAAATCTTATAAGGACCGATAAAGCGAGGCTTGAACTTAGGAGAGGAGACTTTCAAAGGAACATGCCGAGAAGACAACCAAACCAAATCCCCAACACGAAGTCGGGGACCCACACCGCGGCGGCGGTTGGCAAACCGCTGGGCCTTGTCTTGTGACAATTTCAAATTGTCCACCACATGGTTCCAAATCCGCTGCAACCTATCCACCACAGAATCAACCCCAGGACAGTCAGAAGGTTCAACCTGACCCGAGGAGAAACGAGGATGAAAACCAGAGTTGCAGAAAAAGGGTGAAACCAAGGTGGCAGAACTAGCCCGATTATTAAGGGCAAACTCGGCCAGTGGAAAAAGGTAACCCAGTCGTCCTGATCAGCAGAAACAAAACATCTCAAATAAGTCTCTAACGTCTGATTAGTTCGCTCGGTCTGGCCATTAGTCTGAGGATGAAAAGCCGACGAAAAAGACAAATCAATACCCATCTTAGCACAAAAGGATCGCCAGAATCTGGACACAAACTGGGATCCTCTGTCAGATACAATATTCTCAGGGATTCCATGCAAACGAACCACATTCTGAAAGAACAAAGGACCCAAATCAGAGGAGGAAGGCAACTTAGGCAAGGGCACCAAATGGACCATTTTAGAAAAATGATCGCACACCACCCAGATGACAGACATCTTCCGAGACACCGGAAGATCCGAAATGAAATCCATGGAAATGTGCGTCCAAGGCCTCTTTGGGATAGGCAAGGGCAAAAGCAACCCGCTGGCACGAGAACAGCAAGGCTTAGCCCGAGCACAAATCCCACAGGACTGCACAAAAGAACGCACATCCCGCGACAAGGAAGGCCACCAAAAGGACCTGGCCACCAAATCTCTGGTACCGAAAATCCCAGGATGTCCCGCCAACACCGAAGAATGAACCTCAGAAATAACTCTGTTGGTCCATCCATCAGGGACAAACAATCTCTCTGGTGGACAACGATCAGGCCTATCAGCCTGAAATTTTTGCAGCCCTCGTCGCAAATCTGGGGAAATGGCAGACAAAATTACTCCCTCTCTGAGAATACCAGCCGGCTCAGAGACTCCCGGAGAATCAGGCACAAAACTCCTAGAAAGTGCATCAGCCTTCACATTCTTCGAACCAGGCAGGTACGAGACCACAAAGTCAAAACGGGAGAAAAACAACGACCAACGGGCCTGTCTAGGATTCAGGCGCTTGGCAGACTCGAGGTAAATCAGATTTTTATGATCAGTCAAGACCACCACACGATGTCTAGCTCCCTCGAGCCAATGTCGCCACTCCTCAAATGCCCACTTCATGGCCAACAACTCCCGATTACCAACATCGTAGTTCCGCTCAGCAGGCGAAAATTTCCTTGAAAAGAAGGCGCATGGCTTCATCACGGAGCCATCAGAACTTTTTTGCGACAAAACAGCCCCTGCACCAATTTCAGAAGCATCAACTTCAACCTGGAAGGGAAGAGAGACATCCGGCTGGCACAAGACTGGCGCTGAAGTAAACCGACGCTTCAGCTCCCGAAAGGCCTCCACAGCCGCAGGAGACCAATTCGCAACATCAGAACCCTTCTTGGTCATATCCGTCAAAGGTTTAACCACGCTGGAGAAATTAGCGATAAAACGACGGTAAAAATTAGCAAAGCCCAAGAACTTCTGCAGGCTCTTAACAGACGTGGGCTGAGTCCAGTCATGAATGGCACGGACCTTAACTGGGTCCATCTCCACAGTAGAAGGGGAAAAAATAAAACCCAAAAAAGAAACCTTCTGTACCCCAAAGATACATTTTGAGCCCTTCACAAATAGAGCATTCTCCCGCAAAACCTGAAACACCATCCTGACCTGGTTCACATGGGACTCCCAATCATCAGAAAAAAACAAAATATCATCCAGATAAATAATCATAAATTTATCCAGATATTTCCGGAAGATGTCATGCATGAAGGACTGAAACACAGAAGGAGCATTAGATAATCCGAAAGGCATCACCAGGTACTCAAAATGACCCTCAGGCGTATTAAATGCCGTTTTCCATTCATCTCCCTGCTTTATGCGCACAAGGTTATACGCACCACGAAGATCTATCTTGGTGAACCAACTGGATCCCTTAATCCGAGCAAACAAATCAGACAACAATGGCAAAGGATACTGAAATTTAACAGTGATCTTATTCAGAAGACGATAATCAATACAAGGTCTCAGAGACCCGTCTTTCTTGCCCACAAAAAAGAATCCCGCACCAAGAGGGGACGAGGATGGGCGAATATGTCCCTTCTCCAAAGACTCCTTTATATAACTCCGCATCGCGGCATGCTCTGGCACAGATAAATTAAAGAGTCGTCCCTTAGGAAATTTACTACCAGGAATCAAATCTATAGCACAATCACAGTCCCTATGAGGAGGAAGGGCACTGGACCTGGCCTCATTAAATGCATCCTGAAAGTCTGACAAAAACTCAGGGATCTCAGAAGGAGTAGAAGAAGCAATAGACACCAATGGAGAATCGCCATGAATCCCCTGACACCCTCAACTAGACACAGTCATAGCTTTCCAATCTAAAACTGGATTATGGGCCTGTAACCATGGCAGACCCAAAACGACAACATCATGCATTTTATGCAGTACCAAAAAACGAATCACCTCCTGATGTACAGGAGTCATGCACATGGTCACCTGCGTCCAACACTGAGGTTTATTCTCTGCCAATGGCGTAGAATCAATTCCTCTAAGAGGAATAGGATTTTCCAAAGGCTCCAGGACAAAACCGCAGCGCTTGGCAAACGACAAATCCATCAGACTTAAAGCAGCACCAGAATCCACAAAAGCCATAACTGAGTAAGAAGATAATGAACAAATTAAAGTCACAGACAAAATAAACTTAGGCTGAAAAGTACCAATGGCGACAGGATTAACTTTTTTCTTTAAATGTTTAGAGCATGCTGAGATAACATGTGTTGAATCGCCACAGTAGAAACACAACCCATTTTGACGTCTATGATTTTGTCGCTCGGCTCTGGTCAGAATTCTGTCACATTGCATAGAATCAGGTGACCGTTCAGACAGCACCGCCAAAGGATTATCAGATTTGCGCTCCCGCAAACGTCGATCAATTTGAATGGCTAGAGCCATTGAATCATTTAGACCTGTAGGGATAGGAAACCCCACCATCACATCTTTAATGGCTTCAGAAAGACCATTTCTGAAATTTGCGGCCAGTGCACACTCATTCCATTGAGTAAGCACGGACCATTTCCGAAATTTTTGGCAATATACCTCAGCTTCGTCCTGACCCTGAGAGATAACCAGCAAAATTTTTTCAGCCTGATTTTCAAGATTAGGCTCCTCATAAAGCAAACCAAGTGCCAGAAAAAACGCATCAACATTCACCAATGCAGGATCTCCTGGCGCCAGAGAGAAGGCCCAATCCTGAGGGTCGCCGCGCAAGAAGGAAATAACAATCTTAACTTGCTGAGCGGAATCACCAGAGGAACGAGGTTTCAGAGACAGAAACAATTTACAATTATTCCTAAAATTCAGGAATTTAGATTTATCTCAAAAAAACGGCTCAGGAATAGGTATTTTTGGTTCAGACATAGGGCTATGGATAGCAAAATCCTGAATGCTTTGCACCCTAGCAGCAAGCTGATCCACACTAGAAGTCAAAGTCTGGACATTCATATCTGCAGCAGAGTTTCAGCCACTCAGAGAAAAAGGGGATGGAAGAAGCTAGGCAAACTGCAGCAAAAAAAACAAAAAAAAAAACAACTCAGAACTTCTTTTTAATCCCGCTTCTGCAATGCATTAAACATTTTCTTTTGGCCTGGCATTCTGTTATGATCCCAATGGCAGAGGATCTCTGATATTCCGGCAAGATAGCAAAAATATAAATACTGCTCTAGGGAGGTGGAAACTGGGCTAACCGCATACCTGATCCTGACACAAACAACTAAAAGTAGCCGGTGAACGTGCCTACGTTGGTTCTAGACGTCTCGAGCCAGCCGGAGAACTGACTACCCCTAGAGAGAAAAAATAAGACCTTGCTTGCCTCCAGAGAAATTGAACCCCAAAGATATAGAAAGCCCCCAACAAATAATAACGGTGAGGCAAGAGGAAAACACAAACGTAGAGATGAACTAGATTCAGCAAAGTGAGGCCCAATAGTCTAGATAGCAGAAAATAGATAGTGGACTATGCGGTTAGCAGAAAACCCTACAAAACATCCACGCTGAACATTCAAGAACCCCCACACCGACTGACGGTGTGGAGGGAGAATATCAGCCCCCTAGAGCTTCCAGCGAGTCAAAAATCAAATGTAAAGCAAGCTGGACAAAAACACTGAATAATGCAAAAGATCCAAATTGTACAAAAACAGACTTAGCTTTTCTTGCATGAGGCAGACTGAAAGGAATCTGGAGGAGACGAAATAGGTCTGGATACAACGATGCCAGGCAAGAGACTGAGTCCAGAGGAGACTCAAATAGGAAACACCCGCTGCTTAACGACACAGCTGGAGCTCAGGCCTGCAACAAGACATACCTAACACAATACCGTTAGTGACCACCAGAGGGAGCCCAGAAACACAGTTCACAACAGTCTGTACTGCTACATACTTAGGCAGTTAACTGGTTCATGTAGCTTTACATGAACACCCGAGCCTTACACTATGGCTGGTCCAAATAACTAAAGCAATTGTTACCATCCACCTCTCGTGTCTCCCCTTTTCCTCATGCTGCGGAATATGTTGGCGCTATATAAATAAAATTATTATTATTATTATTATTATCCTGGAAACATAGCTAACAAATAAAGTTCCACTCTGTAGCGCTATAGCATGTAAGCATGAAATATATGAAATATGAGTTGCATTATTGCTCTAGAAAATAGAAAAAAAAAAGATACTTAGCCCTCAATTTGGCCAATTCATGTATGCCCAGCTGCCACAGCAAGGCGACCTTTATTGCTGGGAACCTATCCTAATGTGATTCCTCTTCTAGGTTGAGGCCTATATTCATATGAGTAGGTAGGATTGTGCTCTAATTAAAACCGCCACGGGCTAATCGGTGGAGTGCTCAGTCAGAGAGCCTATGTATATTATGTATATTGCAGGCTCTCTGACTGAGCACTCCTACATTCCAATTTTCTGTTTGGAAGTGACAGTCACTTAGTCTTTTGATATCAATCCTGATATCCAAGAAGTATCGTTTCTCCTTGCAGAGACTTACATGCTAAGCATGCCGAGATGAGGAGACTTAAAGCCGCAATGCTCCTCCTGGAAATATGCTAATTATGCAAATTGTCTCTTCAGAGAGGAAGAGAACTAGAACTCTAGTGCCACCTATTGGAAGGTAGCAATCCTACAAGTCAATGTCGACCCTTTAACGAACCTTGTCACATGACTTAGGATAACAGCCAAACCAGAATATCAATTTGCTGACACTGTGTTTCGGGGTATTGCCCCTCGTCAGTGCAAAGTGGAGATCCAGGAAACATAACCTGATGCAACTGAGAACATGATGTACAAGAAGTGAGTGTATATTGCATACATGGATAAAATAGGAGCAGGGAGAACGGTGTGTGACGGCGGCCATTTTATGAGCGCGCGCTCTGGCAGGGAACAGAGAGGCGCCAGCTCCTATTAATCCCGGGACTCCCCTCTAAGCCCTGGAAGCCACTTAGTGCCTGCGGAGCAGGCGGTTGGACTCTGGTGCTCCGAGGACTGGGGGATTTTGGACTGCGGTACCGGTGGGGGCGGCAGCCACTACATAGGCGCACGCTCTGGTGAGAGGAGACGTGATGCTGTGCACCACACTTGCAGCGCTGCTTGGGAGGTGGACACACATCCTGCACCATATCGACGGGACGAGCGGTGAGTGCTCTGGGATATTGGGCCCTGCGTTCCCTTATCTTCAGATACCTGCCCTACTGGTGCTTGTGATTTGGAGGGTCTGGCCCCCCTCCGCCCTGCTGCCTTTGCCGCTGCTGTGGACTCCAACCCCCCCTGGAGCATAGAATTTGCTGAGACCTGGGTGCTGATGCACCTGCCCCTATAAACACTCTACAGTCATGGCCAAAAGTTTTGAGAAAGACACCAAAATTATATTTTCACATGATCTGCTGCCCTCTGGTTTTTATTATTGTTTGTCTGATGTTTATATCACATACAGAAATATAATTGCAATCATATTATGAGTACCAATAGGTTATATTGACAGTTAGAATGAGTTAATGCAGCAAGTCAATATTTGCAGTGTTGACCCTTCTTCTTCAAGACCTCTGCAATTCTCCCTGGCATGCTCTCAATCAACTTCTGGACAAAATTCTGACTGATAGCAGTCTATTCTTGCATAATCAATGCTTGCATTTTGCCAGAATTTGTTGGTTTTTGTTTGTCCACCCGTCTCTTGATGATTGCCCACAAGTTCTCAATGGGATTAAGATCTGGGGAGTTTCCAGGCCATGGACCCAAAATCTCTATGTTTTGTTCCATGAGCCATTTAGTTATCACCTTTGCTTTATGGCAAGGTGCTCCATCATGCTGGAAAAGGCATTGTTGGGCGCCAAACTGCTCTTGGACGGTTGGGAGAAGTTGCTCTTAGAGGTCATTCTGGTACCATTCTTTATTCATGGCTGTGTTTTTAGGCACGACTGTGAGTGAGCCGATTCCCTTGGCTGAGAAGCAACCCCACACATGAATGGTTTCAGGATGCTTTACAGTTGGCATGAGACAAGACTGGTGGTAGCACTCACCTCTTCTTCTCCGAATAAGCTGTTTTCCAGATGTCCCAAACAATCGAAAAGGGGATTCATGAGAGAAAATGACTTTGCCCCAGTCCTCAGCAGTCCACTCTCTGTACCTTTTGCAGAATATCAGTCGGTCCCTGATGTTTTTTCTGGAGAGAAGTGGCTTCTTTGCTGCCCTCCTTGAAAGCAGGCCTTGCTCAAAGTGTCTCCGCCTCACAGTGAGTGCAGAAGCACTCACACCAGCCTGCTGCCATTCCTGAGCAAGCTCGGCACTGCTGGTAGTCTGATCCCGCAGCTGAAACAGTTTTAAGATACGGTCCTGGCACTTGCTGGTCTTTCTTGGGCGCCCTGGAGCCATTTTGACAACAATGGAAGCTCTCTCCTTGAAGTTTTTGATGATGCGATAGATTGTTGACTGAGGTGCAATCTTTGCAGCTGCGATACTCTTCCCTGTTAGGCCATTTTTGTGCAGTGCAATGATGGCTGCACGTGTTTCTTTAGAGATAACCATGGTTAACTGAAGAGAAACAATGATACCAAGCACCAGCCTCCTTTTAAAGTGTCCAGTGATGTAATTCTTACTTAATCATGACTGACTGATTGCCAGCCCTGTCCTCATCAACACCCACACCTGTGTTAATGGATCAATCACTAAAACGATGTTAGCTGCTCCTTTTAAGGCAGGACTGCAATGATGTTGTAATGTGTTTTGGGGGTTAAAGTTCATTTTCTGGGCAAATATTGACTTTGCAAGTACAGTAATTGCTTTTAAGCTGATCACTCTGACATTCAGGAGTATATGCAAATTGCCATTAGAAAAAATGAAGCAGTAGACTTTGGAAAAATTAATATTTGTCTCATTCTCAAAATTTTTGTCCATGACTGTATATTCTCACGGTTGTCTCATAACAGCACATAAATAGTGTTGAGCATTCCGATACCGCAAGTATCGGGTATCGGCCGATATTTGCGGTATCGGAATTCCGATACCGAGTTCTGATATTTTTGCGATATCGGGAATCGGGATCGGGTTGCATATTCATGTGTAAAATAAAGATTAAAAAAAAAAAAATAGGGATATACTCACCCTCGGAAGCGCCCTGGTTGTAACCGCTGCAACCGGCAGCCTCCGTTCCTAAGAATGAGCGAGTGAAGGACCTGCTATGACGTCACGGTCTTGTGATTGGTCGCGTAACCGCTCACGTGACCGCTCACGTGACCGTGACGTCATCGAAGGTCCTTCACTCGCTCATTCTTAGGAACGGAGGCTGCCGGTTGCAGCGGTTACAACCAGGGCATGTCCGAGGGTGAGTATATCCCTATTTTTTATTTTTATTCTTTATTTTACACATGAATATGGATCCCAGGGCCTGAAGGAGAGTTTCCTCTCCTTCAGACCCTGGGAACCATCCAGGATCACTTCCGATATTTGTGTCCCATTGACTTGTATTGGTATCGGGTATCGGTATCGGCGATATCCGATATTTTTCGGATATCGGCCGATACAATCCGATACCGATACTTTCAAATATCGGAAGGTATCACTCAACACTACACATAAATAATTTCTGCCGGCTCTGCTAGCTACTTGTGATAGGAACTTGGCACTATTCCAGATTATAACTTTGACCATTCTGCTGCCTCTTATTCCTATCAGATATGCAGCACTCCAAAGGATCAGGAATGGCTGATATACTGAAACAATATGCTAGGGAGGACCGCTCGGATGGTGGGCGGACCCTCAGGAATACCCCCTCGCAGGTTCAGCGTAAACGTTCTTCTGATAGTAATGAGGAGGGGAAACAGGCTGAGTTAACTCTTAAACAGGCCTCTGAACAACTAATGCAGGCTATCTCCTTAACCAGATCCTCTCTTACTGAAAAGATAGAAGATGTACACACTGAGGTGGGCCGTCTGAGACTAGATATGCAGGCTATGGGAGGACGCATCACGGAGGTGGAAACAAGAGTGTCACAAATAGAAGATTCCATTACGCCCATGGAGGCTAAATTGACAAAGGTGGCTGGCTCCATAAATGCCTGGAAACAAAAAGCAGATGACTTGCGTCAGAATAACATTCGTATTATTGGTCTGCCGGAGTGCTCGGAGGGCCAACGACCTGAGGAATTCCTGGAGAACTGGCTCAAAACCTCTCTGGAAGGCGAATTCTCCTCAACCTTCTCTGTGGAGAGGGCCCATAGGGTCCCCACGAAGCCCCTTCCCCCTGGAGCTCCTCCGAGACCTTTTTTGGCGCGTATTCTTAACTGCAAAGATAGAGATGCTATCCTACGTATGGCACAGCAAAAGAGCCCTATCAAGTTCCACAATTCCACAATCTCGATCTTTCCAGACTTCTCCATGGAGCTTCAGAAGCAGCGGGCACGGTTCCTGGAAATTAAGAAACAACTCAGAGATTGGAATGTTGTATACTCCATGCTTTATCCCGCTCGCCTGCCGATTGTTCATGAGGGTTCCTCTATATTCTTCACTGATCCGGAGGAGGCGGCTGAGTGGTTACGGGTCCACGGGGTGTCCAATGTAAAGACATCCTAATGTACTTGAGTGGATGATTATATAATGAAGCTTTCTATGTGGGTGTCTAACCTACCAACAATACCGAATGCTTAATTTAGCGAGGGTATCCCCGTTTTCATCTGATAATAGGAGCATGGGACTACGCTCCTACAATGTTTGGTTTTTGGTTTGTTCCTTTTTCTATGTTTGTTTCATAGGTAAAAATCGCCGCCAACGGATATCTCGGCCTCTATGTGTAGTCCCTAGGTTTTACCTGGACAATACTGTTTATTATATCGTTATGAGTGAGTATGGGGTCTGAAATAACAAACATGACCTGGAATGTGCGTGGCATCAAATCTCCCCGGAAAAAAATTAAGGTATTCTCACAGATCAAGCGCTACCACCCACACATTGTAGCGTTGGTCGAGACACATCTGACTAGGGACACGGCCCGGTGTGTACAGAAACCATGGGTGCAATGGTCCATACATGCGTTTCACACTAGTTACTCGAAAGGGGTCTCACTGTTAATCCACAGAGACGTTAAGTGGGAGATGAGGGAGGGTAGGAGGGATTCTGAAGGTCAGTTTGTATTTGTACATGCGCTAATCAACTCTCGTGAATATGTCATATTATGTATTTACAACCCTCCTCCAGCTAATTTATCAATACTTCGGATGGCAATGAGCTTTGCCTTAAGCTTTCCGGACACAAACGTCATCTGCATGGGAGATTTTAATCTGGTCATGGATACCCGCTTGGACAGGCTGAGACTAGATGACGATGTGGTGGGGGAGCCCTCCTCTCAGGCTCCATCCCAATTGGCTTCATTTATGGAGGGAAGCGGTTGGTTGGATTTGTGGAGAACGCGTCATCCGGGGGTAAAAGGCTATACATGTCACTCGTCTACCAGACGGTCTCTGTCTCGCCTAGATTATATATTTGGATCTGTAGGATTGGCAACATGGGTGGATAGTGTTGAACATGGCAACAGGGGAATATCGGACCACAGTCCGGTCATTCTTAAACTTAAATTTGGGCAATCAAATGGCGGCATAGTATGGAAATTGAATCCATTTTGGCTCAAGTTCATAGATTCCAATGATAGAACTCTGAACCAGCTGAAAGGCTTCATTTTAGCTCACTTGGAGCCCCAGAGTAATAACATATTTTGGGATGCCCTTAAGGCATATTTAAGGGGATGTTTATCCTCCTCAATATCTTACATAAAAAGGGTGACCTCGAGGGAGGATGACGAGATGGAGCAACGACTAAAAGACTCGGAGTCCGCATATATATCTAACCCAACTAATGGTAATAGACTTGAGTGGCTAACGTCCCAGAGGCTATATGTTCAACATACAGACACTAAATCTAATTGTAAACTATTTTTTACTCGCCAATCCTATTTTGAATTGGGAAACCAGGCTAGCAAATTTTTGGCTTTCTTGGTACGGCAACCCAATATCTCCAATACTATATTACAGATCCGAACACCGGACGGGTAATTAGTGTCCTCAAATGTGGAGATACTTTGCTGTTTTCACGATTATTATAAGTCGCTATATACTTCTAAGTGTGACTTTGATATTTCTGAGAACCTGGATTATTTATCAGATGTAACATTTCCCCTATTGACCCCAGCTCAGCGAGCCTTTATGGACGCGGAGTTTACTTTGGAGGAGGTTGAGAATGCGTTGATGGATATGGCCTCTGGGAAGGCCCCTCGTCCAGACGGGTTTCCCATTGAATTATACAGGAAGTATCACAATATATTGGCACCACTCTTGTTTTTTTTTGAAATGGGTGGGTCTATTGTATATGAAACCCAAGGCCCATATAATTGTTAATGGCTCCATCTCTAAATCCTTCTCACTATATAGAGGGACCCGCCAGGGGTGCCCCCTCTCCCCAGCCCTCTTCGCCCTTGCGATAGAGGCCCTGTCAATACGTATAAGGTCCTCTGTTGATATTAAAGGTATAAATATAGCTGGTCGTGTGGACACTATTGGTCTATATGCTGATGATATGGTGATATTTATGGATGAGGCGGAGGTGAGATTACCGCGGGTAATTGCCACTATAGATAAATGTCGTAGACACTCGGGCCTTTATATAAATTGGGATATGTCGGTAAGTCGGCGTTGATGCCCCTCTCCCATAATCCATTGCCCGGCCTTGGGACCCTTTCCTCCCTCCCTATTGTACCCAGTTTTAAATACTTGGGTATACATATCTCTCAAGGTAGTAGATCTGATCTACAACTTAATATATTCCCGTTGTTAGAATTAGTTAAACTTAAATTTGCAGCTTGGAGCAAACTTCCGCTATCTGTAGCCGGCCGTATCAACTTAATCAAAATTATATTGCTCCCCAAGATCAGTTAATGTCTTCAACACAGTGCTGTGCTGATCCCAAAATTCTTCTTTACAAGTCTGAATTCTCAAATCACAACTTTTATATGAGGGAAATCTAGGCCCAAACTTAAGCTGTCTACGCTACAGAGATCAAAGCAAGGGGGTGGGGCTGCGGTGCCAGATTTCTATTTATATTATTTGGCTGGTCAGGTCAGAGCTCTTAATAAATGGATGCCCAATAATTACCTTCCTAACTCTGAAAGTCATCTTCTTCAAGCGGCTCAAATGGACTGTCCACTAAACTTTCTAGAATTGGAAAAAAATCAATGTCCCTCGTATGTTACCTTTGCTTCGCTTCGCGCGGTCGGTTTGGAGGCAAATTGAAAAAAACTGTAGGATTCAAAGATATTGTGGCGGAGATGCCCCTGTGGAAAAATGGCTATTTTTCAATTTTATTGAATCACCCATCTGCTGACTTCTGGATCAGACATGGTGTCTCCTCAATAGGTGATCTGTATGATGGGGGGGTCTTCATGTCTTTTGAGCAATTGCGAACCAAGCATGATATTCCGAGATCCCAATTTTTCCGATATCTACAGCTAAGATCAGCCGTACAATCATATATGAGACAGGCGTGTGCAGGTCGTGCTATATCCTCTCTACCCTTGATAGGAATTCTTAAATCGCAGGGCCCCCAAGGTCTTATCTCCTCCCTATATACCTATATGCTATCTTCGGGAGATGCGTCTACTGTTAACTCTATTAAGGGGAAGTGGGGGGGACTTCTTTCTGATATGCAGGAGGAGGAATTTGGAGACATTCTCGAATCCCCGATTAAAGTATCCCCGTCAGTTAATAACAGGATGACTCAACTATATATAATACACCAATCGTATTTAACTCCGACAAGGCTTTTTAAGATGGGTCGGTTTCAAACATCAGAGTGTATGCGATGTCACTTCTCAGATGCAGACTTCATTCACATGATATGGAGTTGTCCCGTTGTCCTTCAATACTGGAGAGAGGTAACATCGCTACTAACATCACTGCTATCAATTCCAGTTCCCCTTAACCCACTAGTTTGTATATTTGGAGTATGGGAAAAGGAGACTTGGGACCATTACATCGATACTTTCTTACGTGAGACGCTCTTTATGGCACGGAAGGTACTGGCTTTGCGGTGGATGGGGAACACGGGTCCATCCACGAGAGCGTGGATTGAGTTGGTCAACTCGATCATTGCATATGAACGCACGTTATACCAGAACAGAGGGTGCCCGGGTAAACTTGAAAAAATCTGGGGTAGGTGGAATTCATCCCATCTTACTCTGTAGACTTGTCGTGGATTGGGGATATCGCATGGAGGGTCAGGTACGAGGTACGGCGCCGAATTAGTAGTTAGAGTAGATACAGTTTTAATTCAAGTGTTCTGGTTTTCTGAGGTTCTCCATTTATATAATTCATATGTTACAATCGGTCCAACAGCTTTAATAATCACAATATAACGTTGGTATAGACGACAGTTGTATTTTATTTTATGCTTAATAATTCACATTTTATATGTACCACGTGTTATATTCAACAATCTTGGATGCAAAATGTTTGTAACATTACTTATTTTGTTGTTAATAAACAAATTTAAAAAAAAAATATGGAATCAATGATTGGATGGTGCGGTTGGATCCATCAGTTTTATTAAATCACTCACCAACAATCATATTAGTTTGTCCTTATATCCAGAGATGTATTAAAGTTCTATACAAACTTCAGGTTGTACAGAAGCATATCATTAAAGGTCAGGTATGGCCTCATCATTCCTCCAATTCTGTACAGAGATTTTTAACAGAATCAGACAGAAAACCATTTTCTGTTAGATTTTATAGAGAGAAACAATACTGTGCTTATAAAGGTGAACCTCTGTTAGGCCATGTTCTCACGCTCAGTATTTGGTCAGTATTTTACGTAAGTATTTATAAGCACAAAAAAAAGGAGTGTGTGACAAATACAGACATTGTGCTCATGTTTCTATTATACTTTTCCAGTGATTGTTCCACTCCTGGTTTTGGCTTACAACTACTGATGTAAAATACTGACCACATACTGAACATGTGAACATACTCTTATTATGGCACTCGAAAGAATCAGTAAATCACTAAATGAAGGCTGTGAAGCACAGAAAAGTGCCATCTAGAGCTGGTCAGATCGATTGAAATTCACCAGCTTCATCGAATTTTCCCTCAAAATTCCGATTTGCGATGAAAAAAATCTACCGTAAGTCGCAATACTGAAAAATTACTGTATGTGTGTATCACTGTCGAATTCTCCTCTGCGTGTAATGAATCACAGAGTTTTTGAGTTTGCGGGGACCTGCAAAATTCAAGAAATTTGTTGTGAAGTAGATCAATCCGCTAATCTGTGTTGCTACCACGTGTGTTACCTTTGCTTACACCGAAATAACACACAACAATGGGTCATGCTGTAAACTTTTAACATAGATTTTTTTTTTTTAATGAAAAACCTATATCATTTTATAACAAACATCCCTTAACCTCTATTTAATACAATGGTTAGTGGAAAAGCAAATAAGGAAAGGTTTCCTAGGAACATGTCCTTCATCTGGGGATCACATACATCTGGTAGGTTCTTGGTAGCATTCCATTTTTATTTGGTTCTGGGGTGATTTCAATATCCTTAGCATCTACTACTGATTTTAGGTTATATCTTTGTAATATGGTGGTAAGATAGAGAAATATTTCCATCCGTGCCAGACTTTCTCCAATGCAACTTCTTTTGCCTGTGGAAAGGGGATACATAAATGACATGTAGCCAATCTGAAAGTTATGTAATATTATGTAATATACTGATATATGTCTTAAAGACCTGAACCTCACAGCAATAATTTGCATTAGAAAGTATAATACTCCTGATAGGCTATTACTCAGGGTGGAGAAAACTTACATTGTGATACTTGCCCCAGTTGCAGCTCGCTCCAGCTCAAAGGCTTTGATGCTTAAAGAGAATACGTCAGGGCAAGATGATTTGCTAAACTATGCAATTGTTATGTAGGGCAATTTAACCCAACAATAATAATACCTTTCAACCTAAAATTCATTGGACCTGTGCCAAATATGACTTAGAGTTTGTCGACCCATCTCTACCTCCATCTCCTTTTGACAAAGCTGGTTTCAGCTGAGTGAGCACTGTCTTGAGTGAGCGCTGCTGAAATCCTGCACATCAGCGCTATCAATCACAGAGAACCAATAGTACTTTGACCACCACTGTTATACACTTTTCATTTAACTATTTGATTATTCCCGACAATCAATATCATTGTGATGATTAAATTGGGAAAGCATGATGAACAATGGAATATTCACTTATGGAACAATAATCATAAACATTACCTAACGAGAAAGGTACAAACGCCTCGTTCTTCCTGAAGCTGCCATCATCATTCAGGAAGTTTGTGGGATCAAATTTTTCCGGGTTCTTAAAACATTTGTGATCTTTCAATACAGATGACAACATAGGAAAAATGATGATGTCCTGCAAAGATGGATAACAGAACATGAATTTTGCATCCCAAATAAAAGAACAATTGAACAACTGTCAACACCAGAATCGTATAGGGTTTCCGTTCATGGGATGTTCTTTTTACTGTCAATTTACTTTGACCTTCATAAAACACTTTTCTTTGGATTTAAGTCAGACCCATGGCAAATATAAAATCAAAGTTGATAGAAAATGTCACATACATCCCACACCTCACGCTGTGCTCGCAGATCTTTTGATTCTGACCTTGGGAAGGTGGTATCCTCGGAATGTTGTCTCCTCAACTGTTGACCGTATCACTCCCAGTGGTGTGATGTCCGCACACCTGAGAGTTTCATGTATAAAGGCATCAGTGTAAGGCATCTGGACTCGATCTTCTACAGAAGAACATTGATTTTGGCCAATCACACGATCGATCTCCTCATGAATCTTACCTTTATGTGCACATATTATAATTATTAGATTAAAGAGTTAACCAAGATTTTAAAAATTTCCTTAACCTAATATTGCCATGACATATTTATTATTGTGAAGCATCGTAGGATAATAGTGCAAACTATTTAGGAAATAAACAGAAATTATTAATTTACAAAATTCAAGATCCAGTGTTTCATTGTTCTGGGGTCAACAAATACAAAAAAATTCCTGTTGGTTTGAGATCTCATAGAGCATTTTCCATGGTATATGGCAATTGAATACAATATCTACTTGGAATCCAGGATTTCTATGTTAACAGTCTTATTATCCAAGATGATTAATAAGTAGTGTTGAGCATTCCGATGCTGCAAGTATCGGGTATCGGCCGATACTTGCTGTATCGGAATTCCGATACCGGGATTCCGATACTCTTGTGGTATCGGGTATCGGGTATCGCAACAACATTAATGTTAAAATGTGTAAAAGAGAGAATTAAAATAAAAAATATCGCTATACTCACCTGTCCGACGCAGCCGGGACTTCAGCGAGGGAACCGGCAGCGTTGTTTGTTTAAAATTCGCGCTATTACTTGGTTACGTGAATTCCCGGCTTGTGATTGGTCAGGTCGGCCACGTTGCCGGGACGCGGACCAATCACAGCAAGCCGTGACGAAATTACGTCACGGCTTGCTGTGATTGGTCCGCGTCCCGGCAATATGGCCGCCCTGACCAATCACAAGCCGTGACGTCACGGGAGGCTGGACACGCGCCCATTTTAAAATGAGCGCGTCCAGCCTCCCGGCTTGTGATTGGTTGACCGCGGCGCAACCAATCACAAGCCGTGACGTCACGGGAGGCTGGACACGCGCCCATTTTAAAGTGAGCGCGTGTCCAGCCTCCCGTGACGTCACGGCTTGTGATTGGTCAGGGCGGCCATATTGCCGGGACGCGGACCAATCACAGCAAGCCGTGACGTAATTTTGTCACGGCTTGCTGTGATTGGTCCGCGTCCCGGCAACATGGCCGACCTGACCAATCACAAGCCGGGAATTCACGTAACCAAGTAATAGCGCGAATTTTAAACAAACAACGCTGCCGGTTCCCTCGCTGAAGTCCCGGCTGCGTCGGAGAGGTGAGTATAGCGATATTTTTTATTTTAATTCTTTCTTTTACACATTTATATGGTTCCCAGGGCCTGAAGGAGAGTTTCCTCTCCTTCAGACCCTGGGAACCATCAGGAATACCGTCCGATACATGAGTCCCATTGACTTGTATTGGTATCGGGTATCGGTATCGGATTGGATCCGATATTTTGCCGGTATCGGCCGATACTTTCCGATACCGATACTTTCAAGTATCGGACGGTATCGCTCAACACTATTAATAAGAGGTTAAACAAAATTCCCTCAGCTTTTGCATTCTACAAATAGAGGCTCCAATGAAAGTTTAACTAAAATAGATGCAAGATTATTGGAAGAGCTAAAAATCTAAAGTTTGGGACCATAAAGAAAATAATTTAGGACGTATATTTTTTGCTTTTTTTTTAAACCACATGAGTTTAATTTATTAAATTCCTACTTGTTTCAAGGGTCCCACACTTAAGAGTAAATTGATCATAAAATGTCACACTCGTGGAACCCTTAGCCGTTTATGGAGGGAAAACCCTGAAGCATGTGACTCATTTTTCTGTAGCCCCACCACAAAGAAAATGTGGCTGTACACAATGGCTATTCCAATCAATGGATAGTGCAATGACAGTGTACTCTGTTGCTGGCTTATCCCTTCTGATCAGAACTGACATGAGAGAGCATTGTCAGTGCACAGTGACAAGATCCTACTGAGCATACATCAAAACTGACAGCCAGCGCATGCTCATTAGAGCAGGGACCAGCCTAGCCCCTGAAATGGACGCCGCTGATGACTACTCATTTGAGTACCCCAGCAAGCAATGAATGAAGCATCAAACAGGAAGTAGTAGGAAGAAAAAAAAGAAGTTAGAGTAGTGAGGGAGGGATAGGAATTTTTTGATTAAAGTATATTTGAAAAAATATTGGACTACAACATTAAATAGATCGAGACTTAGGGGTAAAATAGAACAAAGTTTGATAGCACCCATTTAATGCTGGACATGACAGGTCCTACAGGGTATGAGACAGTCCTATCAAGACTACCTATCTTCTCGCAGCATAAAATCAGCAATATTCACAAAAGCTTTAACAGCCCTCTGTTAAGATACTATGAAGAGGTGCTCACCTTCCACTTCTGGGTATTTGAGCAGATAGAGTAAACCATATCTCAGGACTGTACTTGTTGTATCCGTGCCAGCAAAAAAGAGGTCCATGACAGTGCCAAATAAATTATCAGAGTGGAATTCAGTTTTCGGATTGTTCTTCTCCTGCAAGGTCACAGAGTGTTTATAATTATCAGTCTTTCGTTGGCATTGTAGTTGGTCACTTTTTTAAATATTATTAAATATATTACCTCCTCCATCTTTATTAGGAAGAAGTCAATGAAATCCCGAGGACAATTTGGGTCAAATGTTGCTTTGTGACTTTTCAAGGACTCAAAGACGAAGACTTTCAGTTTCTCAATATGTGTGAATATCTTTTGGTGGGGTCCGGGAACAATGCTGAAAATCTTGGGAAAGACACTGAGAAGCTGAAAAAAAGGGGTGAAACAGGAGCGTCAGTAAGTTTATTCTGAATAACTAGCATTTCTCATGTTAGATATTTTGTAGTTCTTTGCTACGGTAGAGCACAGAGACGTTACCAAGAGTGTTGTCAAATATTAACTTACCATTCCCCAAGTGGAAGACATAAGAAGAACCATTTCTTTTAATAACGATACAAGTGTCTTAAATTTGACATCTTCATAGTCAAAACGTTCTCCAAACACAATGGAACAGATAACATTGGAGACAGCCAGGGTCAGCATATGAGTTGGGTCAAAGGAGGTGCCTGCAAGGAGATTGCCATATGTTTTGAATCAATGACCAAGGAATGTAGAGGTGTTCCTCCTTACCCTGACCTTTCGTTTGACATATACTGAGAGGTGTTGCACAAGATAGCCAGCATTAAAAAAAAATAAAACAATCTCAATATACTCGGTCATGGAATGTCTGTGATTTATGTATTACCATTCTGAGGTGGTGATGTGGAGTGCAGCAAATCAAGTATTTTTGTAGCATGTTATGATATGGTGTTAAACGTCATGATATATGAAATACATTAACCTTATATTTTTGGTCCCAGTCTTTGTTGCAAGTTCATAAAGACAGCATCTTCCAATAACAGCGGCATGTGGAGCTGAGCTCTTAACCATTTAAATGCTGCTGTTAATCTCTGACATAATCACAATAATGAGGTAGATGGATTCATCTGGCATCTGCTGGTGGTGTCCATCTTTAGGCATCCTTTTAGTTCACAAAAATGGTGGCCTAAAAATATGGGATTATGTCAGAACAGAGGCCAGACATTACAAATTGACTTAGTCTGCTATATTATAGTGAATGGTTCCATCGGAGTTTATTTGATTATTCTTCTTCAAATTTCGATAAAAAGAAAAAACTAAAAAACAAACATAATTATTTAGCATTGAGCACAGGTTAAATATGAAATGAACCTTAAAAGCAATCAAAAAATGCTGTGTTCTCCAAAATGCTACCAATAAAAATGTCAACTAAATTCGTAAAAAAAAATCTCCACTCAGGTCCATCATCTGTTGACAGAAAAATAGGGGGTTTCCACATCAGATGTATTTCAAAAGTTCTGGAATTTGGGTTTCATTCCGAAAAAAAAAAAAAACAAGCTAAATCTGAGCTTCCAAATCTAAATGTCTCTCTCCCATTGTAGTTTCCAAAACTGGGTCACTTAGGATTGTGCATTCTATTCTGTCACCTCAGGGGGCTCTGCTAATGGCGTCCACAATCTGCTGAAATAAAATCGACATTCCGATAGCCAAATTCCTTTCTGAGCACTGCCATATGCCCAAACAGTAGTGTAAAACTACATACGGTGTGTTTGGTAGAAAGTGCATCATAACAAATTATAAAAATGAAAAATTTTGGGCTGAGACAGTATTTAAGTCGAACAATTTAATTTTTCTTTTTCACCATTTTACTGTCGAAGGAAAAAAGTTTCGGCTCTTGGAAAAAGGGGTTAAAAACAATCACTAACATGATCTCACAAGCTTATTTCTAAATTTTGTAGGCTCACCTCCAGTTTTCTCAATCTCTTCTATCAGGTAACGCGCTTCCTCTTGTAAACGTTCTTCAATGCTTCTCTTCCCCATTCCAAAATTTCTAAGAGTGGTAAGGGTAAACCTGCGTAACTGTTTCCATCTCTCACCGTTGGTGAATGCCACTCCTGAGATTATAAAATTGTTGTAATTAATAACAAAAAAATGTGCTGTTTTAAATTTAATAACCATGTTCTAATATTATGGGGGATTTTTTTTTTTTCATAAAATTTCATATATCTTTTTAAGAGATATGTGAAAATTTGAATTTCTTTAAAATTTCCTGAAATCTTGTGGATTTAGGCAAAATCAAATTTTGATCTATTTACTTTTAATTTTCTCCACCCAACCTCCCTCTCAAAAAAATTGGAAATTGGCTTCCATTTTTCTGAATTTTAAGAGCTAAAAATGGGTTAAAAAAATATACTTGACTGACCTTGGTCCTCCCTATACCTGGCTTATCACTGCTGCTCCCCACCTGTCCCTGCATCAGTTCCTCTTCCATCTTATTAATCTTTTGTTGTGCTGCTCATGTCATTGTCTCACATTGTTCCCCTTGTGACACAGGGGAGCTTGGTCAGCATAAGCCAAAGTGCCCACTGAAAGGCCAGCAGATAAAAGAAGAAAAAAATAGGAGCTGACTGTAGGTCCGGGCAGGCAAAAGAGTAGTGGCAACAGGATAGTTGTGGGGAGGGCTAAAGAGAGGAGTATATGATTTTTGTTTTTTTAACCTCCTTCCTGTAGATTTAAGTCATACCGAATTTATTCAATGTGAGTTGAATATCCCCACAGAATTGAGAAAATTTGACAATATTGAATTTGAGAATCACTCAACATTTTAGCAGTTTTTTCTTTTTGATACAGTGCTGTAAATCCCTAGCACATTTATAGATTCGATATAGAAATTCCAGGCTGTATAATATTTTTCAATTAGGCAAACCCTTATACTGTGATTTGGTTACTCAAAATCCAATTATCTCTCTGGAAGATCAGTCACTCACCGCAGTCATTGGTGAGTATATTAGACATTTCAAAATGTCCTCGTCCGCTGAACATATTTCCATTGTCTACCAAAGCTTCTTTCACACAATCATGGCCAACAAGGACCACTGCAGGCAAGTGGGCTAGGTAGATGGTGAACACTGGACCATAGGTCTCACTGAGCTGGAAGAGACAAAATAAAAGTGATTATATTCAAATCTACTATATACCAAATTAGCCAGTTCAAGACTTGGCAATATCTTCAGTTCAAGTCCAGGCCAAATTGTTTTTTCGTACATGTGGTTTTAAAATAGTCTTATCTTCTGGAGCATTCTACTCCTGTCTCCTGATCTGGACAGAGTACTCTCCCATGCTGTTGGCTGATACAGATTTTCATCTGCAATATGGGAAAAGTACAGAGGGACTGAAGCTTGCTGGATCAAGCAATGTGACGCTTGCTGGCTGTAAACGATAGAACGTCTGCAAATTTCAGTGAGCAGTAAATTGTAAAAGGGCACAGTAATGCAAGCACTATCCTACAACATCCATCTACCAAGATGAGAATAAACTTAATAAAGTCTAGATAGAAGGATTGCTGGTTGTGACATAGGAGCAGGCCAGGTTCTGCTGTACGTTATTTACTGAGAATGACATTTCCAGTTTGAACAATCTCTCCAAAGTGCCACCAAGCACCAGGGAATAAAAAGCGAATACACAAGGTCAAAGGAGTGCTGAAGATCAAGAGATAAAGAAAATGATATACTTTATTCCACTATGCATTTCAATGGACAACGTCGTCTTCATCAGGTGGCAAAGTCACCTGATAAAGACGGCGTTGTCCGTTGAAACTAGTAGTGGAATTAAGTATATCATTTTTTTATCTATGGATCTTCAGCGCTGCTTTGACCATGTGTATTCACTTTTTATCCACTATTTTGCCCATCTGAGGGTACATGGCTGGAGCTGCAGCAGATTCACCACCCCAATCAACTAACCATTGCTTCGGGCCGATTTACAGCGCTCTTTCGAGACCGCTATCTCATTCCTCTTTATACCAAGCACTAGGGGTCTCTCTTCTGTTTTATTTGATGTCCAATGCTGCCTATTTTCAGTGTAATTCGCAACACAAAGAACATTTTTTTTTATTTTGAAAAATTGGATTTTCTATTTTGTTTGCATTTCTAAAGCACTTGTAAACATTTTTTTTAAATATATTTTTGCATTGCATATTAATTCCCCAAGGGGACTTGAACATGCTATTCTTTTATCACATAAATTACAACATGACCTACTTATGTAGTGCAGAATATTATCTAGCCTGTCAGTGTTAAGGCAGGTGCAGACAAGCGTGTAAGGCTACATTCACATTTGCGTTGTGCGCCGCAGCGTTGGCGCCGCAACGCACAACGCAAACAAAAACGCAGCAAAACGCATGCACAACGCTGCGTTTTGCGCCGCATGCGTCCTTTTTTTGATTGATTTTGGACGCAGCAAAAATGCAACTTGCTGCATCCTCTGCGCCCGGACGCGTGCGCCGCAGTGACGCATGCGGCGCAAAACGCAAGTGCGACGCATGTCCATGCGCCCCCATGTTAAATATAGGGGCGCATGACGCATGCGGCGACGCTGCGGCGCCCGACGCTGCGGCGCAGACCGCAAATGTGAACGTAGACTTAGAGATCGTGCAGACTGCAGATGAGTGTATTTGCTGTCTGACTGCAATCCGACAAAAAATAGAATTGCACTTGGACCTATGTTTTTCTGTTGCCTCACAGAATAGAGAAGATGGAGACATTTTTTTCTCCATCTTCTACTCAGCGAAGAGAATCAGATCACATTATTCTGACACTATGATAAAACTCTGATCAGAGTGTGATTTGCATAATCAGCCCAATTCTCTTGGATGAGCAAATGTACAGCAGTCTGCACCTGCCCTAACTTATTGTGCGTCAATTAGTGATATTATGGGTACAGTATACTGTCACACTCTGCAACTTTCCAACGATCACGACCAGCGATACGACCTGGCCGTGATCGTTGGAAAGTCGTTGTGTGGTCGCTGGAGAGCTGTCACACAGACCGCTCTCCAGCGACCAACGATGCCGAGGTCTCGGGTAACCAGGGTAAACATCGGGTTACTAAGCGCAGGGCCGCGCTTAGTAACCCGATGTTTACCGTGGTTACCATCGTAAAAGTAAAAAAAAAAAAAACGTACATACTCACATTCCGGTGTCCTTCAGGTCCCTTGCCGTCTGCTTTCCGCACTGACTGAGTGCCGCCGTAAAGTGAAAGCAGATCACAGCGGTGACGTCACCGCTGTGCTCTGCTCCGGCCGGCAGTCAGTCAGAGCGGGAAGCAGACGGCAAGGGACCTGATGGACACCGGAATGTGAGTATGTACGGTTTGTTTGTTTTTACTTTTACGCTGGTAACCACGGTAAACATCGGGTTACTAAGCGCGGCCCTGCGCTTAGTAACCCGATGTTTACCCTGGTTACAAGCGAACGCATCGCTGGATCGCTGTCACACACAACGATCCAGCGATGACAGCGGGAGATCCAGTGACGAAAGAAAGTTCCAAACGATCTGCTAATACGTACGATTCTCAGCAGGGTCCCTGATCGCTGCTCCGTGTCAGACACAGCGATATCGTATGGATATCGCTGGAACGTCACGGATCGTACCGTCGTAGCGACCAAAGTGCCACTGTGTGACAGTACCCTTAGTATGATGACATAAAAATGCAGGACATGTTGTACAAACAGTGTAAAATATTTTTGGGGAACTCAAGACTCACCTTCATCAGAGACTGGGGCATTTCTTTAGTGCTCACATGCAGCATGGTGCCCAGTAAGGGCAGTGGTGGTGGTCCAGGGGGCAATTTTTTCTTTTTTAAGTTCCTCCTCCAAGTGAAGAAATATAGAATAAGGCTGATCAAGACGACGAGGAGAAGAGTCCCGGATACTCCTAGCTCCATTGTAGCCTGTAATCTGTGTTCAGGGAGAGGCACTTCAATATACAACATGTAACCTTTACACTTTCTGTCACACTAAGGAGCTCAGCAGATGGACAAGAGTTTTTGTCTCTCCCTGGAAGGGCAGGATGCAGCTCAGCAGTGAACTAATAAGATGAGCGAGATGTGGAGTGCACCTAAACATATTATCTCTCCTTGTGGAACAAAAGGTCTTAATATTAAATTACATCTATCACTAATAAAAATACATCTGCATATAGTCAAATCATTGTTACTCACATATCCTAACTCTGCATCTTCCCCACCAGCCTTTCCTCTACTCGCACGCTCATCTTATTACCATGGTAAGGCTGGTTTCACACTTGAGTAGGGCAGAGCTGCAGAGGGCTGCGTAGTTCCTCCGTGAAGCCCCGCCCACTGCTGCACCTCTTCCACTCAGCTCCGCCTACATCTGCATGCGTCCTGCGTACCGTACCTATCTTTAACATTGGGTATGCAGACCATGCGAATGTATGCGGTTGCCTGCAAGTGCGTGGTTTTGACGCTGTGCTGAACTGCGCCGAACGCAACATGTTGCATTCTGTTGCAGTTGGCGCAGCACCGAAATGACGCATGCAGAGGCAACTGCATACAATACGCATGCCGACGCAGGTGGGGCTGAATGGAAGAAGTGCTGCAGTGGGCGGGGCTTCACAGAGGAACTACGCAGCCCTCTGCAGCTCTGCCCTATGCAAGTGTGAAACCAGCCTAACTCAGGTGCACCTCCAATATAACAAGCTTAGGTCCTCTTAGGCCATCTCAGGCAGTGACAAGCCTCCTGAGTGTTTAGGTGGTTCAATATGCTCAGCATTACACTAACATCACTCTGAAATATGCTTTTACTTTGTGTCTTCTGACAAACTGTGCTCAGCCTGTGATCGCTCCTGCACCTAGTGCCAAGTATGTCTTCAGCATAGGTGCTTGTCCACATTACAAGTATGCATATTTTCCCTGTATTGCATTGTGTACAGAGTCTACCGATGTCGGCAATACACAGACAGTCACTACAGCAGACATTAAAGCTTCTTTTGCTGCACTTCCCTGGACTACAACTTCCAGCAAACTTTGCTCCTCTTTACCTCATAGAGAGATGTGTGTGAACCTCCATTACAGACTGGTGAGAGTCTGATCTTGGAGAGTAGAAATCAAAGGCACAGAGTAAGTGCTAATCATCCACATGTTCCGTGTATGAGGGGAGAAGATAACCCTACAGACCAGCTGGGTCACCAGGAGATGTCCACAGCCACCTGGCTTATCTAAGGGAATGAGTCCCCTGTTCCCCAAGCATATGGATCTTAAGATCCAAGCTAGATCCTTTCCTGACCCCAGACCGTCCACTGCTGGGATTTGTCGTTCAACTGTTGAGGAGTTAATAAGAAAACTGTTGAGGAGATATTGCTAGGACTTGTGGGTCTACTGCTAAGAGGATCATGAGAGAACTGTTACCAGAGGAATTTTGCTTGGGTAGTGACATTAAAGTGCATTAAACACAGCAAAAAAGGGCAGCAGTATTTCGCAGGCCAGGTCATAGAACTAATGATGCTGGATGCAGTAAAGATGGCGGCAACACGGGTGCAATATACTAATGAGACAACCGCTCACAACCTACCAGTTCATGGAGGGGGTGATTGCTTAGTATTAAAATTGCACCCAAACAAGGCTTTTATAGGGGGCTGGTTGCACATGGGAAGTGCACAGGGTTTGTTAGTGATGCCCAAAGTATTACATTAGGTGGACTGCCTACTCTAAAGCCATGTTCTCATGTTTAGTATTTGGTCATTTTTTTACCTCAGTATTTGCAAGTCAAAATCAGGAGAGGAACAATCAGAGGAAAAGTATAATAGAAACACATCACCACGTCTGTATTTTTCACCCACTCCTGGTTTTGGCTGATAACATACTGATGTAAAATACTGACCAAATGCAAAACGTGGCCTTATGCCAGGAAAAGGATTTCCAAAACAGTAGTTTCTGAAAGAGAAGAAGGAAGCATGCAGAGAGCTTGGACTCACCAGGTTCTCCTTGCTCCTTCAGGTGCAACTGGAAGAAGTAGCGTCAGCTGCGGAGGTAAAGGGTTAATCGGTGCAGGCGATGGCTGCAGTACACTGGGCGAGACGCTCTTGTTTTGTGTCTGTCGCCCTCCCCATCTGAGCAGGAAGTAACATCATACACTTGCGTTCAGGGCTGTTCCTCGCAGCTCTGCTACAAAAGGATTTTGTCTACAGTATATGCAACAGTGAAAGGAAAACCATTTAAATGACATTCTAAACGTTCTACATTTTGCAAATTTTTCTTTAGTTTTACTGAATTTTTCGATAAGGCTTTCTTTAACTACGGCTTTCTGTAGGATTTTCCTTTAATCATTTAGATTTTCATGCGTGTTTTGTGGCATTCAGCCATTTGACTTAGGGCCCCTTCACACTGTGCAATCAAAGTCTGAACGAGCGTTCGATTTGTGACGTTTATCCGTCCTCGTTCCGAGGTTGCAAAGTGTGACATGGCGTTACGATTTGCGACGCAGCCCAGCATCGTACGATGTGAAAGAAAGAGCAGAACTTTCTTTCGTCGTAAATGTCTCGCTGTGGCGGTCGAAATCGTAGTATGTGACGGCGGTCATACGAGCTCGTAATGCGACTACGTGGGTTGGGCTTCCGCATACCTGTCTCCTGATTGGGCGTGACGTTTTAGCACGCCCATGCTGGTAATACGTCACGCTCGGAGTCGTAGGACTATGGCGGTGTGAAGGGTAGCGTACGATTGCGACGCGTGACGTTCACATCGCAACTACGTCAGAAAAAGCGTTAACATCGTAGAGTGTGACCGCTGGCTACGAGCTCGTACTGCGATGTCGAATATGACGCAAATGCGTCGTAATCGTAGCAGAATCGACCAGTGTGAAGGGGCCCTTACAGCTAATATCTGCCACAAGGGGGAGAAAATACCATAACAAATGGAAGTTATCACAATTTTTAAAGTGAGTTTACCTTGTGGCTATGTTGCCTTTCTTTGCTCTAAATTTATTAAAGTGTTTGTTCAATTTAGTTCATGTTTAGATATTGCACTTCTGTTTCGATTTTTGTTTTCTAATTTTACTCCACATTGCTAGCGGAGTGAGAATTGTGAGAATTTTTTTGTGACAAAAAAAATATGCCTTTTTGCTATTTTTGGGCTACTCTTGACATTTTTAAAAAGCAGGTGTAATCTGAGCATGATTAGCTACACAAATAATATTTAACCCAGATTTATAAAATGTGAGTTTTTAGTTTAATAGACAAAACCTAAGACAGAAACAAAATAAGCATGTACCCTGTTGTCAGTAAACAGTAATAGTGCATAAAAATAATGTAGGATAATTAGTAAACACTGTTTTTGATCAAAAAAGTGTAAAAACCATCCCACAACAACAAGGTGTACCCAAATCGGGACGACCCTATACTATCTCTAAAATCAGGATGATTCTATACTCTTAGCGCTGAATCACTAAAGGCCCCGTCTCACATAGCGAGATCGCTAGCGAGATCGCTGCTGAGTCACAAGTTTTGTGACGCAACAGCGACCTCAGTAGCGATCTCGCTATGTGTGACACGTACCAGCGATCAGGCCCCTGCTGTGAGATCGCTGGTCGTGTCAGAATGGCCTGGGCCGTTTTTTGATCATTGAGGTCCCGCTGACATCGCTGAATCGGTGTGTGTGACACCGATCCAGCGATGTCTTCACTGGTAACCAGGGTAAACATCGGGTTACTAAGCGCAGGGCCGCGCTTAGTAACCCAATGTTTACCCTGGTTACCAGCGTAAATGTAAAAAAAAAACAAACAGTACATACTCACCATCTGATGTCCGTCAGGTCCCTTGCCGTCTGCTTCCCACACTGACTGAGCACCGGAAAGTGAAAGTGAAAGTACAGCACAGCGGTGACGTCACCGCTGCGCTCTGCTCTCACTGTACGGCGGCACTCAGTCAGAGCAGGAAGCAGACGGCAAGGGACCTGACGGACATCAGATGGTGAGTATGTACTGTTTGGTTTTTTTTACATTTACGCTGGTAACCAGGGTAAACATCGGGTTACTAAGCGCGGCCCTGCGCTTAGTAACCCGATGTTTACCCTGGTTACCCGGGTGCTGCAGGGGGACTTCGGCATCGTTGAAGACAGTTTCAACGATGCCGAAGTCGTTCCCCTGATTGTTGGTCACTGGAGAGAGCTGTCTGTGTGACAGCTCCCCAGCGACCACACAGCGATCAGCATCGTTGTCTGTATCGCTGCAGCGTCGCTGTGTGTGACGGGGCCTTAAGTTGAACACATGGGTCAAACATGGTATGTGTGTGAGCTTGTCAAACTTTACAGCTGCCACCAGGTTATGGCCTTTATCACACATGACCATGCCTGTTTGTAGGTCCAGTGGCAAGAGCTACAGATGTGTCTGATATGTTTTTCCTTTCAATCACTCTGACGGGGTGTGCAGTTTGTCTCCTAGACAAATTAGCTTCACCAGAGCCGGTTGATGCTTCACTGAGGCAGCGCTGCAGAGCTTCTTCTGGTTGATGTGGACTTCATGCTCTGAGATAACACATGAGAGGGAGGATGAGGAGGAGCAGGAGGGGTTACAGAAACTGGTGCAGAAGGTGGAGGAATCCCTGACAGAAGTAGGGCCAGCAATCCTCAGAGTCGGTAGCACATGTGCAGTGCCAGGGTGTGACTCGGCCCCAGCCTCCACAATGTTCAGTCAGTTTGGTGTCCGTGAAATGTAGCATCCCTAGCCACCAGTGCTGGTCCACATATCGTTCGATAAGTGGATAATCCCAGTAAGAGTGTTGGTAAGGGCATGGATGATGCTCCTGGACATATGCTGGTACAAGGCTGAAATGCAATACCAGGAGAAATCATGGCAGTAGGGGACAGAGTACCGAGGCACAGCTGCTGCCATGAGTTGGCGGAAATCCTCCATACCCTCATACGCTATTAGCACATGAGCATGTTCGGATAACACCTTCTCCTAGCACGTTCTCTGATCACTATATGCTACTAGATAGCAATTTAAACATGTTTCATTGCAATTAACTATATATATATATATATATATATATATATATATGTATATATATTTCAATATTTATTTATATGTTGATTGTCTTCTTTTTTGCTATGTATGACATATGTAATTTTAGAGAATACAACACTACTATTCCCTATCTCCATGTTTTTTTTCTGTGAACTTTAACTGTTGCACACCTCCCCATCAATTTTAATATTTTTAAACTCTATGTATTAATTAAAATTATAACTTTTAATAAATAGTTTTAATGTATTTGTGGTTATTCACTTCATTGGTAGTTTATTTGAGTTCAAGTATCTAAAGCAAAACAAAAAAAAAAGAAAAGATCTGGAGTACAAGTTTGTATACATGTAATGTTGTATAGAAGCATGTTCACACTAGCCATTAAAACTGACAAAACCCAAGATAGCAACAGAATGAACAAAAATTCACCTGTAGGTACTGTAAGTAAAAAACAATAACGCATATAAATAACATAGGTTACTTAGTAAACATTGTTTCTGATTAAAAAAAAGAAAGTATTTTCCAGTGCATGGAAAAGTCAGGAATCACTGCTGACCGATTAATCATTGTTTGAACAGCTATCTAAGCTGTGTGGGGGGGGCTTACGTCTCAATATATAACTACTACAATCACAGTCTGTAGGGTGGAATGTGGAAGTAACATTGTGCCTTAATGCTGTTTGGGACATGAAAATGTCCATTGAGTTGGATGTGTGGGAAAAGGTTAAGCGCGGCGTGGTGCTAAAACCAGATCTGCTCAACCACAGAGGTGTAACTAACATCTGGCCTTGTTGAGGTTGTAGATCATCATTGCTGCCACACAGAATATTAATCCAGTGGGATGTAAAAGACAGGTACTTTTCCTTGCTATAATTGCTGTTCCACACATTGATGATTTAGTGTGCTTGGTTGCCTACTAAGAATTTTACAGAGCTGCCCACGCTTTCCTCCATGTGCCAATACAAAGCCAGAACGGCTCGCTTTGAGAAATAAACACTAACTTGTCCTGGACTGAACTACACTAACAATGATTAACTGCTAAGCAAAAAAATACTTGGCACTCAGGAGATTTTATTCGCAAGGCAAGAAATTCATTTTATTCGGTGCATCCAGTTCAAAATTTTAAACGTTTTCGGTCTAATCCAAGACCTTCATCAGAAACAGTTTTGAATACTGAAATACTGTACATGTACAAAGGAACAAAAAAGGGTTCTTTAGACAAAATCCATGATGCACAGTACAAATATAGACATGATACATTCTGCTCAATGAAATACATCATTTGTTTGGGTGACAAACAACAACCGTTGCGGTCTGAGCGAATCCGGCCTGGTGTTCCGTGAGCTCAGGAGATACTAAGAACTGTGGACGTGTTTAAGAAAAATTGTAGTGAAGTGAACGTATCCAAGTTTTGCCAAAGGGTTATCAAAAAAAAGGATTGAAAATTGATTAATAAACCCCCCAAAAGGATACAGGTTACGAGGTGACCTCCCCAGGAGCGGGGTCATGTGGCTACAGTGCACAGTGAGCTGCCTAAAAAGAAGATAAACACATGAATACATGAGATAATGCCATGGTGCAGGTGTCATGCAAAGCGGCTGGGCATGAGGCCCTGTTGAATATACCGTGATGACCATCAGTCTAATGTGTGACCACCAGGAGCCTGCATATACAGATAGTATGCATGTCAGTATAGCCACATAATGTATAGCGTATAACCAGGGTAATATGTCCCCCAAGGATCTAAACTAATACCTGGAGACCACAATATGTGTGTATGGACCCACACAGGTGTCAGCGTCAGAAGGAGACCGGGAGAGGATAACGCCTAAGAAACATAATAGAGATGCATATCATGATGCAAAATATAGACTCATAAGCCCAGAACAGCAATACTTCCCTGGTGCCATGTCCGGTACCTTGATCAGTATGAAAGTAAGGGGAAAAAGCTGCAGAGAGGCGAGTTGCTCGCAGAGGTAGTAGCACTGTGGAGGGAAATACAAGCGATAGACAAACAGACCAAGGAAGGTGCCAGGAGAGGGGGCGGGGGCGAACGCTGCTAATAAAGAGCGCTGCTGTACCTGGGACCTTAGAAGACACTGGCGCCGTGATGCAGGGGCCGCGCTGCTCCCGAGACTGCTGGCAGATGGCGGCACTTCCGGGTTTAAGTGCGCGCCATCAATAGGTCACCTGGCCCATCGCGTCATAGGGTCACATGACCGGAGGAGCCGCACGTGCGCAGAGGGGGTGCCGAGATCCGGGAAGGATTGGGCAGAATTGTGGAGATGGCGGCGTCTGCGCACAGAGATTAGGGAGCAGGCCAACTGTGTCTATGGGGACAGAGGCTGCGTGTAGAGAAAGACACATCGCGCAGGACGGGCTAGTTGAAGTGTGGACCAGGCTGAGGACACCTATACCGGACAAAGAGCCCAGTGGCAGTGGCAACCATGAAAATTAAACCAGGTCCCTGAATGGTGGTCACACTAACAATATAGAGATAAAGTTAACACTCTATATTATAATGGCATTAAATACGGATACTGTACCATGTGAAGTGCTCAGTGCAAGGGGTGCAATTAACGGTTCTGTGAAGGAACAAAGGAGAACAAAACAGTTAAAACCAAGACATTATTAGTCCAATAAGGTCAAAATACAACATCAATAGATTATTACACGTATACAGTGTGTTACAAAAAAGCTGAGACGTCATAGTCCCTGTTTAATCTCTTAGGTTCTAGAGTCTGTAGCGTATAAATCCAGTATGCTTCCGGCCTTTGGAGCATCCTGATGTGGTTTTGGCCCCTTCTAGGGATGTCCACCTGTTCTAAAACCTGGAAACGGAGTTGGGCAATGCTATGATTTTTTTCAGAAAAATGGTATGGAAGGGGGAGGTGCGTTTTATTGCATCGAATAGTAGATTTATGTTGGGCCACTCTCTCCCTCACTGTCTGTGTGGTCTCCCCTACGTATGCCAGACCGCATGGGCATTTGATAACATAGACCACGTACGTGGACTCACAGTTAAAAAAAACCTTTAATGGGGATGGCTTTGCTGGTTTGGGGGTGGAAGACCGAGGGGCCCTTCTGTACATTGCTACTGCAGACAGTTTAGGCAGGGGAATGTACCTCGTCTCTGAGTTTGTAAAAAGGTTTGCTTAGGGACCGTAGTGCTTGAACCAACATCTGCATTGACCAATCTATCCTTGAGGTTTCTAGCTCGCTTAAAGCATGACAGGAAGGGCACTTTGAATTCTGGAACGTTAGGGTAACTTTTTGTTAAGATATTCCAGTGTCTCCTTATGGTAGACTGTACAAGGCCAGAGAAAGGGTGAAAAGTGGAAACAAAGGGGATTCTCTTTTGGCTATCATTGGGTTTACTCCTTGATAAGTTCCGTTTGGCCTCCATCAGGATCCCCTGTGGGTAGCCCCTATCGGTGAATTTTTGCTCCATCTCAATGAGTCTTGTTTCTCTGATATTTTTATCGGAGACAATCCTGTCAACCCTATGAAATTGTGATTTGGGAATGGAGTTCTTAATGGAGGGTGGGTGGCAGCTAGTAAAGTGTAAGAGGCCATTACGATCTGTTGGTTTAGTAAATAAGTCGATTGACAAATGACCCTCCCTCTCCTTGTAAATTAAGGTGTCTAGAAAGCTAATCCTGGACATGTCATGCTGCATGGAAAATCCAAGTTCGGGCCAGATGCTATTGATGTGTTGGTCAAACAACAGGAGTGAATCGATTGGACCGTCCCAGACGCAGAATATATCGTCGATATACCTCCGCCAAACCCTGCAGTGGGTTATGAACAAGGGATGATTGTACACGTAGTCATTTTCAAAGGCCGCCATATATGCTACGGCATACGGAGGCGCTACGTTCGCGCCCATTGCTGTGCCTTGTAGTTGGGCATAGAAAGTGTCCTGAAACATAAAGCAGTTTTCTCTAAGTACCAGGCCCAACAGGTCGGCACAGAAATGGCGGATTTTGATGTCAATTTTGTTATCACTCAGGAGTCTGTCCGTAGCTGCTAAGCCTTTCTCATGAACTATCGACGTGTACAAGCTGTTGACATCCCACGTAATCAGGAAGGAGGAGGGGGATATAGGGCCCAGAGATCTAATGACTTGAATGAAGTCATTGGTATCTAGCAAAAAAGAGCGAGTGGTTTTAACTAGTGGCGTTAAGATTTTTTCCAGCACCATTGATAGTGGTGACAGGACCGAGTCGGTCAGGGAAACGATGGGCCGGCCAGGAGGTTTGACTAATCTTTTATGTATTCTAGGCAAAACATAAAATATAGGGGTGATGGGGTCCCTTTTGATGAGGAAATCTCTCATTTTATTATCAATAGTGCCTGCTTGAAAGTGAAAATCAATAACCGGTGCAATTTTCTGTACCAATTGATTCAAAGGGTTATGTGGTATTATTTTGTACATCATTGTGTCCCCTAGTTGTCTATACACCTCCTCAAGATAATCAGTCCTATCCATGACTACCGTCGCCCCACCCTTATCCGCTGGTTTAATTATCAACGACTAGTCTCAGAGTTTCTCTGAAGGTGAGAGATTGGTCTGGAACTGGAACTTCCCCTGCTCCATTTCCCGAGTCAATGTGTGAATATCTCTCTCTACAAGGGAAACAAAAGTTTCCACTGGAGGGTTGGAACGTGGTGGCATGTAGAGACTGTGGGTCCGAAGCCCCAGGTTGTGGAGTTCAAGTAAGGTCTTGTCCTGCCTTGAGGGATTCAAAGCAGGAGGTTGTGCTGAGAAATGGACATGTAGTCTGAGGTTACGGTAAAACCTCTGTAGGTCCATGCTGAGTTCAAATGAGTTGAACTTGTACATAGGGCAAAACGATAAGCCCTTTTGAAGTATGGCCAGTTGATGCGTGTCCAAATTTTTTGAGGAAATGTTGACTACTAGTGGGAGGTCTTTACCTGAGAGCGTGTTGCCATCTGGTTTCTGGGTTCCCCGGTGGCATTGGCGCCCCCACCTCGTTTTCCCTTTTGGCGGCCGCGGTTGTTCCCTAAAAAAGAAGAAGAGCTTGAGGTACCGGGCCTGCTGTCGATGGAACCAGAAGAGCTTAGTGAGCTGTGTCGCCTGGTGGAATGCCGAGAATCCCGCCACTGGTAGACTCGGGTCTGTAAATAATCCTCGGTGTCCCGTAGAAACTTTGATCTTTTCCTCTTTTCTACCTCTAATCTGTGCGATCGTAATTGTTCTTGATTTTTTGTCTTGAGCTCCTGGAACTCCTCCTGGGGCATAGTGCTGGTCAGTTGGCTTTCGATAGCATTTATTTGGGTGTTCACCGTATCCAGGTTTTTTTGAAGATAAGAAAGGGTTAAGGTCATAAGGTCCGCCGAGCATTTGTTCAGAATGTGTTCAAACTTTGTGCAGTACTCTGTCTTCCCTGAAGAAGGTCGGTTGTAGAGGGACCCGTAGGCCCCGTGGGATCCTCTGGACTCGGAGGTAATCAGCTATCGTAACGATGTGCAATTCTAAGTTAACCGCTCTTCTGGACTCACGTTCCAAGTCGCGGTTCTTGAGTTCTTTAGTAGGAATTTGAAGAAAATCGCTAGGTGCGGTTACTTTTGAAAGGATATCCGCCACTTCTGTTGCGTTGAAGGAGAAGGTCTCATTCGACATCGTCCGAGGTGCTCGTGTAAGGATTCAATGATTAACTGCTAGTTTGAAGAAGAAAACAAATAATGGTTGCGGCATTTGCACTGCATAACTATAAAACAAACTAGAAAAAAATAATAAGTTGTTCGGAATTGTCACTTGAAGTGGACACTGTGATTTTTAACTGCAGCACTGACAGCCACAGCTCCCTGCCGATTTCTCTCAAAGTTTTTTCAATATAAATTTCTTATAATTAAATCCATACAATTCTCTTCTCATACACAATCTATCTGTATTCCATGTACCATATGACCTACACACATTCCCCAGAAAAAAAAAGGCAGCAGCATCTCCTAGTTGAGCTCTTGCATGGGCTGTGAGGTGTTGGTGACCTCTAAAGTCAAACATGATGTGCACTTCTATAGGCCGAGATGCCTGAACTACATTATCAGCCAAGCCCATGGTCATGATATCCTTCTTATCTGTCTTGCGTTATCTGGAACATGACAATGGCTATTTTAGGTGATTTCAATGAAGCTAATCAAGAATTATACAGATTTGCTAACTTTTCTGAATTAAAAAAACGCTCTGAAACTGACTTGCAGAGTGAAATCAATTTGCTCATCCCTAATTATTATTTACTAGATAGTGGCCCAAATCTAACGCATCTGGTATTCTAGAATATGTATGTATGTATGTATGTATGTATGTATGTATGTATGTATGTATGTATGTATGTATGTTGCGCTGTGAGTGGGGGTTAAATTTCGTGCCAATATCGCCGATTGGTGGCGGTCGACCAATCAGCGAAGCGTGGTTCAAATCCCGCGCCAATTCGCGGGCAGACTGTGCCTGTCGCTGATTGGTTGCAGGATGTTGGGGGTTTGGGGTGCAGGATGTCAGGGGTTCGGGGTGCAGGATGTCGGAGGGTTTGGGCAGCCTGTAGTGCAGTTTGAGGCGCCACCTTCTTCCAGCCTGCAGGGGTCGCTGTGCTATGAAGGCGTCCTTTCCTCGCCATCAGTCCTGGAAGCCTGTGATCCCGGCCCGGCCTGGCTGTGCTGTGTGTGGTCGCCCCTCTCCTCCTGCGAGCAGCCTCCCACCACCTGAGCTCCAGACCCCTCGCCGCCATGCCGGGCCCGCAGGCCGGGAGCAGAGCTCGTGCGTACGCCGACGTGAACCCGAATTGGGGGTAACCGGGGGCGCAGGGGTCCGGGATGGGGCGACACATTGCCTTACCGGGGGGCGCTGACTGGAGGAGAGTATGGAGGGGGCACTGACTGGAGGGGAGTAGGGAGGGGCCAATTTGCGGCCGGACTATACCTGTCAATAATTGGTCGCGGCCATCCGGGATTTCCGTTACAGACAAACAGACGCGTAGACCCTTAGATGATTACATATAGAGATATATATACACATACAGGCTGTGCAGCTACATGGACATATATGGAATATAGCTTTATCTGACCGCGTAGTATACTGTACAACACAGCGCACACAGTAGTATACAGCACAGCCCACACAGTAGTATACAGCACAGCCCACATCTCTCCCCCCCTCCCCCTCCGAGAATGGCCCCACAGTCCAGTAAAAAAAAACACATTCCTCACCTCTCCTCGTGCCCCCGCTGCTCCTTGCTCCTGTCTCGGCGGCTGCCGCTGCACTGCCTGGGACACAGTGAGTGCGCGATTATGTCATTGTGCACCCGCAGTGTCAGAGGCAGAGCAGGGAATGATGGGAGAGGGAGCGTCAAGTGACGCTCTCTCCTCCATTATTGATTTTAACTGTACTGGCAGACGCCGGTATAGTTCAATGCGGCGGGGGAGTCGGGTCCCCGGCTCCCTCTCCCCGGAGCCCTGGTTCCCACGCCACAGCTCTCTGCACACGCAGGACTCCGGGTGCCCGCACACAATAGGTCGTCACAGGCTGCCATCTTCGCAGCCCCTCTGCCCTCCACTCTTAGCTCTCTCCCGGTCCCCGGCTTCCTCCCCGCCACCCTCGCTCACCCGGGCCGGTACACGCACTGTTCAGACGCCTCCACGTTCCCTCCTGGCCGGTGCACTCTCCCGCTCCTCTGTCCTGTACACTGGCAGTGATGGTGGAGACCACACCCCTTACCGGAAATCCCACATTGCTGATTGGTCGTGGCCAGCCACATCCAATCAGCGACGCGGGATTTCCATTGCAAGCATACAGACAGAAATGGACTTTTAAAATACTGTTAATTCCAGGGTTTTGTACTGTACATCAACGTTAAATGGGCTCACACACAAGATAATAAGCAGTTACAATTAACATCAACAAAAAAGTCAGAAACTGGCACAGCGGTAAAGAGGACCCTGCCCTGACAAGGCTTACAACCTACAAAATATGGTGGAAAAGACAATGTATAAGGGGGTTAAACCCAGCTCTGGTGGTAGCAGAATTAGTGACGGTTGAAGGCTTTTCAGGTTGCGCTTGGAGGCTTCAATCATGGAGAACAACATTAGAGAATATGCCGAGGTAGCATTTTCCCAAAAAATGGGGGATTCATGGGAAAGATCTAAGAGTAGATTGTGTGATGAGCAGACAACAGTAAGGCAAACTTGATTATTTAAAATATGTCCACTGTAAATCTATCAATGGCACTTCAAACAACACAAGAAAACACTGGTTCTGGTATGAAGATAATCATACGTAATGAGGAAGAGATCCATTAAATTGCAACACAAGAAATCTATATTTAGAAATTCTACTAAAAACATTATTAAAAATCACAGAGTTCCTAGTCAGGGGACTCCATACTAACCAGAATAATAAAGGCTAAATTGCTATATGAATATCGAAGAACATTCAGTAAGAATAGAAAGCTAATAAAATCAGCATCAAATGATCTTCCCCATAATTATAAAAAATGGGTCAGAGAGTGCATCAAAGCATATGCACAAAGAAAAACCTATAGCAATAAAACAATGCCAAACAAACCTGCTGTCAATATAATATACACAAAATCACTTAAAGTAATGATGTGGATGCATAAATAAATACTAGAAAATAGCTGTGATGTTACTAATACCTTCCGTAATATGGTAAGTCTACTGAGATTGTATCCAGGAAAAAGCCTGGATAGAGAGGCGTCCACCTCACCCAGACATGTGTTTAGCCTCTTGCTTCTTCTGAGGGCATCCAGAAACATGACAATGGCTATTTCAGGCAATTTGTATGAAACAAATGAAGACTTATACAGATTCGCAAACTTTTCGGAGTTAAAAAATGCTCTGAAACGGATTCTTGCAGAATGAAATCAATTTGCTAATCCCTAATTATTTTTTATTTATATTAAAGCGCTATTAATTCCAGGGTGTTGTACTGTGCATGAACATGAAATGGGTTCACACGCACAAAATATAAAAAAGTGGTTACAATTAAAGTGAAATAAAAGTCACAACCTGGCTCAGAGGTAAAGAGGACAAGGCTTACAACGTATAAGGTATTGTAGAAAAGAATATATAAGGGGGTTGAAAAGTGGTAGTTGGGTGGCAGCAGAATTATTGACGGTTGTAGGCTTTTCAGGTTGCATTTGGAGGCTTCAATCATGGAAAACAATGTTACAGAATGTGCCGAGGTAGCAATTTCCCCCCAAAATGGGGGATTGATGGGAAAGATCTTGGAGAGGTTGTGTGATGAGCAGACAAAAGTAGGGCAAGGAAGGAAGGAGATCTTGTAATTTGTTTGAGTGGTTAACCAACCAAAAAAATAAAACAAAAAACTTTCTAGTAGCTCTTCCATCATCTGGGGATCACATACATCTGGTAGGTCCTTGGTATTACTCCATTTTTATTTGGTTCTGGGGTGATTTCAATATCTTCTTTGTCTATTACTGATTTCAGGTTAAATTTCTGCAATATGGTGGTAAAAAAGAGGAATATTTCCATCCGTGCCAGACCTTCTCCGATGCAACTTCTTTTGCCTGTAGTAAAGGGGTACCAAGTAACGATAATGAGAAAATGTGACATTTGTTGACATGTACCAAAGCAAAACGAGATCACAACTTTCATAAGACCTGGACACAAGTATTAATAATTTATATTGTAAAGTGCGATACTTGTGATGAGATTTATCATCTTTTGAGTTTGCTCCTAAAACAGTGTGAGATAAGACATTTGCCCCAACTGTATTACAAGACTTTTTACTCTTTATTTTTGTTTTACAGAGAAAAAATAATTTAAAGGGAACCTGTCACCTGAATTTGGCGGGACCGGTTTTCAGTCATATGGGCGGAGTTTTCGGGTGTTTCATTCACCCTTTCCTTACCCGCTGGCTGCATGCTGGCTGCAATATTGGATTGAAGTTCATTCTCTGTCCTCCGTAGTACACGCCTGCGCAAGGCAATCTTGCCTTGCACACGCGCAGTATGCTTTGCCCAACTGCGGGCAAAGCCGAAAAGCATTAGTGTGCATGCGCCGGCGCACTATGTCCCGGAACACAGCAAAATACTTCCGGGACATAGTGCGCCAGCGCATGCGCCCTAATGCTTTTCGGCTTTGCCCGCAGTTGGGCAAAGCATTCTGCGCGTGTGCAAGGCAAGATTGCCTTGCGCAGGCGTGTACTACGGAGGACAGAGAATGAACTTCAATCCAATATTGCGGCCAGCATGCAGCCAGCGGGTAAGGAAAGGGTGAATCAAACACCCGAAAACTCCGCCCATATGACTGAAAAGCGGTCCCACCAAATTCAGGTGACAGGTTCCCTTTAAGGATCAAGTCATCGCACAGAGATTTCATATAAGTTTTGAAAAGTTCCCATGAGGAAACATAACTGAACATTGAAAATACTCCCTTTATCATAACTACAAACTTCTGTCATGGTTTTCACTACTGTGTCCTTTCCGATGCCCTCTACATTCCAGTTTACACTGCCTTGCCTCTTCCACCAGTTTCTATTGTTTAGATTTCACTCATCTTCTAGTGGCTTCATATTGGCTGCACTGCTAGTAGATTCCATCTAAATCTATATAGTTCTTAAACAGGCAAGTACACATTAGTCAAGGTAAGCAGTGTGGCAGCCACTTTTAGTTGGATCCCGTAACATCTACTACCCATTTGTTACCCCATTGAGGTCCAACCTGGACAATTCCATAGAGCAGCCACTGATGGACTACATAAATTCCTGCTAGAAGAAGACACTGGTGTTAAAAGTTTGAAGTCATGTCTGAATTATGGCTAATTTATGAGACAACTCTGGTCACTTTTATCTCTTCTGGAAATCAATGCCGTTTTCTGAAAACAAAATAGGATTTCAGAACCAAATTCCAAAACTAGTGCACGTGCATAATGTGTAAATCCATCCTAAATATACCTTACAGATATTTGATAGCCAATACTTGTCTCATTCCTGGGTAAATGAGATGTATGATGCTTTGACAGAGTCAATGATCCTACTTGAACCTCCTACACTACCATCAGTTGAAAACCGCGAAGATACACTGTTGACATTTTTTTGTATGATCAAAGAGGTCAATCAGTTTCGTGATTAAATTGTGTTGGAGAAATATCTGACAATAGTAAGGAAGCCTGTGAAATTTTAACTAATGTAGTAAAAACATTACCTAATGAAAAAGGCACAAACGCTTCATTCTTCCGGAAGCTGCCATCGTCGTTCAGAAAGTTTGTGGGATCAAACTCTTCCGGGTTTTTAAAATATTTGGGATCCCTCAAGACAGATGTCAGCATGGTAACAACTGTAGTGCCCTGCAAAACCAGAGTGTGAACTTCAGCTTAAAAACTTGACAACACCATAATTTTATAGCGTTTCCCATCACATGACGTTTTTCCTTTTTTCAGTGTATTTATTTGTTACTCTCACATTTGTGGTTTAGCTTCTTTGAACTTCATAAAACCTCTATATCTTTTGAGTATCAGTATATGTTATGACTATATTTAGGACCCATAGTAAATCTAAAAGATGCTGGGACCCAGTATTAGGGTAACAATTTATTGTTTCTGACCTTAGGAATGTGGTATCCTTGGAAAGTAGCATCTTGACTGGTTGCATGTGGAAGTCCCAAAGGTGCGATGGCTGCAAACCTCTGAATTTCATGTATAACCGCATCTGTATAAGGCATCTGGACTCGATCTTCTACAGAAGGACATTGATTCTGACCAATCACACGATCCATCTCCTCCTGAATCTCACCTTTGTGGACACATATAGCAATTCATGGTTTGAAAGGTATAAACAAAATATAAAATTGCTCTGTTTCATATTATTGTTATGGTACACTTCTTATAGTAAAACCCAAAGGTCATGGCACATGGAAGGTAGACATTCTAAAGTGCCCAAATCTACAAGGCTCTAGTTTGATTTTAACAGAAACTACCATTTCCTGGATTACCCAAAATAATTTAGAAGATATTTTATATTCAGATTTTTTTAACAAATTTAATAATGTCATTTTTATTCACATCTGATTATTTTCTAGGGACCCTTCTAATAAATAGGAATTGTCTATGTTGGAAAACCAGTTAACATATACCCCTCCTCCCCAAAAGAAGCTAACCCGAAACGCCCGGTGGGGTAACGTATCTCATCAGGTTGTATAAGGGAAAGTTGTTCATCTGTGTATTTACTGTGGCATTAAGTTTTGGGGATCCGGATTTTCTACCATGTGTTTCATATTTCATAGACCCTACATGCGTGTTATCTTTAACTAGGATACTATTTCCTCTGATTTTTCTATGAATATATCGTGCACTAATACTCTGCAGGTATTTAGAGTTGTAAGGTTGGTTCTATATGTATTCAATGGTATAAAGTTGTTCCTACATGCTTCACTCTGCCTACGTGTTGTATAGTGTACTCTGGACCAATAAAATAAAATACAATCTCTGATTATCTGGAATAATATCTTTTACCCTACTGGATGGGCATTATGAGTTTCATTCCATTATAACTCTGATTCTCTCTTTTATATTTGTATTGTTCGCTTAAACTATGGCTTTGTATCACATATATTCCATTATGCCATCCTGGCCATTTGTATACTGGTGTCCATACATGGCCGTGTACACATTTTTGACTACATATTATTTAGACCTAGCCTTTACCTTTATGCTTCTTGTAGCAATGGAGTGCTTGTTCTCCCAGTTATCCATTTTAACGATTTTATATACGATTATTCTCTCAATAAAATTTATTTCTACGTTTAGTCGCTTTGGCTTCCATGTTTTTTATGTTTTTATTAACCTGGACACAGCATTTATGACTAGTAAGTCCTAAACCCTCTGGTAATATGCTAAGAAGCACTTACTTTCCACGTCTGGATATTTGAGCAGGTAGAGTAAACCATACTGCAACGTTCTGCTTAACGTTTCTATGCCAGCAAAAAAGAGGTCGATGACCGTGCCAAATAAATTGTCAAAGTGAAATTCGGTTTTCGTATTGCTCTTCTCCTGCAAAGTTACAGAATATTTGTAATTTTCTGGTATGGACAATGTGGTTGGAAAATTTTATAATTGGCTTTGTAGATACTATGGAAACTATACTGTGCTCAGAATTATTAAGCAGCTTGATTCCTCACACAAAATGAGCCCAAAAGAGATTCAACTGACTCTGCATGGTCAGTACAATAACTATTCACTTCTAGGATTGTTATCGCCAATAGGTGGCACAAGAGTTCATGTCCTCTACCTCTCTGAAGGGTCAATTTGCATAATTAATTTCCCAAATGAGCATGCATGGCATATAAATCTCCCTACATTAACATGCCAGGCATGAAACTCTCCACAGGGAAAAATATTACCTCTTAAATCCTAGTTTTAAACATCTTATACAGTGAAATGTGATCTCATACTTTGCACTGACGAGGGGCAATACCCCAAAACACAGGTCAGTAAATTGAGATTCTGGTTGGGATTTTATACCAAGTCACATGGCAAGGCTCGTTAAAGAGTCCATATTGATTTTATGATTGTCACTTCCAATATCTGGCACTTGACTTCAAGTCCTCTTCCACTCTAAAGAGGCTATTTGCATTTCAAGTTAAACATTGTTACCAGCCTCCTGAAATTGCTAAGATCACAGAACCTTCAAAGGTCTTATTGCAAATAGTAAACAGGGATGAATAGAGGTATAAATTGCTATAAGGTAGACGCATAACCCTTAAAACAAACGTTTAACAAAGAATCTAAAAAACATCTAAAGAAACCCTCAGTATACAATTGAAATAGACATACACAGTCTCAAATATAGATAAATGGATTTCTGTTTTGATAAATCGAATCCTTAAACAGTCAAAAGACTCCGATAGAAGGCCACTCCCTGTGTCTCTTCCTAAAATACTCCAAAGTATGTGGGGATAAATTTCACAATCACAGAAAGGACAAGTGGACTAGATTAGTTCTATGAGTGAGGTTCCAGGTACTACCACACAAGGCCTAGGATGACCTATGTATCCGCTACAACATCCCTACTTACCAGCGAAGGTTGGAAACCTAAGCAACTAGGCTACAGGTGGGGAAAAAATGCAGGACAACACAAGATATATCTGCCTGAGGCAGAGGAATAGAAGCAATGTGTATTAACATGCATCTTGACGATAAGTAACATTCGCCTTTATATATTATGTGGTGTCCTCCATTCCTTCCCCACCTGTAGCCTAGTTGATTATTGTCTAGTCTAGGTTCCCTACAGATTAATTAGCATAGGGCCTATAGGACAAGTGAGGGTGAGCTGCCGTGAAGCGGGGGTGCCAAATATCATTTTTAGGGTGCCAACCTCCACTGGTAGGTAGGGATGTTGTAGTATTATTAAAGAGGAGCAAGTTGGACCTTTTTGGCTTGAAGATGGAATCATAATCTACTACCAAACCTACTACCAGTTTTGTAAGACACTTTTTTCAAGCTGTGGTACAGGGAAAAGTCTGCGATTTTCAAGGAAACCATCATTTTTATGCTGGACAAAGCTTCATCACAGCATCAAAGTCTCCATTGATCAGCTGCCAGTAAAGACCTGAAAGCATCACTCTAGCGATTTTTCTATTTTATTTCAACACTGGAGTGCTGCTACTAATGTAAGCTCCCTGACCCTGGTATTATACTCACCAGCCGCCGCCTTCAGTTGTTTCCAGTGCACATCCAGTCCTGCGCTGTCACCTTGTGACCACAATTTATGATTGACCGTAAATCAGAAAGTAATGGTCACAATGAACAACGAGCTGACAGCACTCAATGTCAGGATGCATGTCTAAATGCTCCTAGGAACTCACATGGAAATCATTAGCCAGAATAAAAGTAGACAGCGTCCAATCGAAGGTGTTCAAACAAAGAATAGAGTTTTATTTCACCATCATGCAAATACAACGTTTTGACCTATTGAAGGTTTTTATCAAGTGCTTGATAAAGATCTGAAATAGGTCAATACGTTGTATTTGCATGATGGCGAAATAAAACTCTATTGTTTGATAGAACACTCTGGATTGGATGCTGTCTAATTTTATCCAAGCTCTCAACATGAGTGTATAAGAGCCAGAACGATGTTCTCATAGACTTATATTGAAAAGTCACCTCCGGCTCGCTCAAGCAGAAACTCGAACAATAAACAAGGTCACAAACTGCTGGAGACTGACCAGAGTGGCACCAATAACAGCAAAAAACCCAGAGTGGTGCTTTAAAGATTAAATAGTTGTTAATAGTCGTTAATGACACGGCCCCTTCCTCACCTGATCTAAACCCTATTGAGAACTTGTGGGTCCTTCTTAAATGGGAGATTTATGGTGAAACAAAACATTCACAGTGCATGAGAGATTATTATGGTTGGTGTAGCCCAAAAAGTTAACAAATCGACAGATTATGAAATTGACAAACTCCATGGATGGAAAATGTATGACTGTTATTGAAAAGAATATTGGTCACTGATGTTTTCCTTTGCAAATGTCAGAAATGTGTTATTGAACATTGAGTTGTTTAGTTATTATCCTTCCTTTAACAGATAAAATAAATAATTCAGATGGGAAAATTAGCGTTTTTCTTTTAGTTCCATAATAATTCTGCACACACAGATATTCTCTTAATATTGGATTGAACGATAGTTTAATTATTTTTCATTAAACTGCAACGCTATCAAAAATTCAAATTGCCTAATAATTATGCACATAGGGTAGACTACCGGTATTTCATTTTTTATGAAAATCTTTTTATAAAGTTTTATACTTCACCTCTTCCATCTTTATTAGAAAGCAGTCAATTAAATCCCGTGGACAATTTGGGTCAAGAGTCGCTTTGTGATCTTCCAAGGACTCTGCAACAAAATATTTTAGCTTCTCCAAATTTGTAAATATCTTTTGGTGGGGTCCGGGAAGAAGACTAATAAACTTGGGGAAGACATTAAGAAGCTGAAAAGTAGTAAACAAGAGGGTCACTAAGCGCTGTATAATAGATACAGCAGTTGATATTTGATCATTTAGCAATCCTTTCTATAGGAAATTGGTTCAACAAAGAGTTTACCAAGAGTTAAGAAAAATGTTGAAACTTACCATCCCCCAATTAGAAGACATGACTATGAACATTTCTTTTAGTAGGTTAAGAATGGTCATGAATTTGACATCTTCATAGTCAAAACGTTCTCCAAACACAATAAAGCAGATAATGTTGGAGACAAACAAGGTCAGGAAATCTGTTGGGTCAAACTGGGTGCCTGCAAGAAGATGTTCATATCTGTAAATCAATGACCTAACACAGATGTGTCATTCTTTATCTTTGCTGTTGGCTCGACATCCCGAGAGATGTGAGACCTGAAATGACCACCAGCACTCATGAGATGTCTATGTATGGCTATCCAGTTCTTGTGATATGTATTGCAGCTTTGATATTTGGTTACCAGTTTGTTTTCTGTGAAATTGGTGTCTCTAATTGGAGATTATTTCGATTTTTTCTCATATCTTACTCTTACACACAGGCTGTACCTGGTACTTGCAATTCAATCTCAATGTTCTGCTGAATAGTTGGGGTTCCGCAGTTAGAACACCCACAGATAGCACAGTGATGGATAGGCCATCAATGTATATTCTTGGGAAACCTCTGTAATGTTCCAGATAAATGATGAAGAAACGTACAGTATATTATAAACCAAAATGTGTTATAACGTATTAGATTTTATATGGAGTATTTTTATAAAATTATATCAGATCACTCCCGAATTCAAAATTGATAAATGTAAGTCATGCTTCAGCCTCTCATCTCCTCTTCCACTTTTGCTTACTCACCATCCTTCTTCTCAATTTCTTCCGTTATGTAATGAACTTCCTCTTGTATTCGTTCTTCAATGCTTCTCTTACCCATTCCAAAATTTCTCAGGGTAGAAAGAGAAAACTGGCGTAGCTGTGTACATCTCTCCCCATTGCTTAATAACACTCCTGAGATTAGGAGACAATAAACAAAGATATATACTGTACTTTAACAACAAGTAGTAATGCATTAACCCTTTCATGACCTTTGAAGTACCTTTATGTCATGGCTGGGAAGAGGTTCCCGACCCATGATGTACAGGTACGTCAATACGATCAATATCGATTGCAGCATTTGAAGGGGCTCTTCAAATGTGATATGGCATTTGCAATCTATTCCAGTCAATTTTGCATTCTAGAATTCAACTGGCGCGCCTTCCCTTCTCAGCCCTTCCATGTGCCCAAATAGTCATTGTCTACAACATATGGGGTATCGATGTAATTAGAAGTAACTGCACAAAAAATTTAATGTCCATTTTCTCGTGTTACCCATGTAAAAATGAAAAAAAAATTGTGGGAAAAAAATGTATTTTTTCATTTTCACAGCTCAAGTTATAAAATTATGTGAAGCATCTGTGGGTTCAATGTCATCACTACACCTCTAGATAAGGTACTTTAAGGGTGTAATTTGCAAAATTGTTGGGTTCCACTGTTTGGGCACATCAGGGGCTCCGCAAATGTGACATGGCATCAGATATTTTAGCCAATTTTGTGTTCCAAAAGTCAAATGCTACTCTTTCCCCTTCCAAGCTCTGCTGTGTGCCCAAACTGTAGTTTTCCACCACATATGGGGTATCGATGTACTCAGAAAAAAACTGCAAAACAAATAGTATTGTCCATTTTCTCCTGTTACCCATCTGACAATGCAAAACTAAGGTCTACAGTAACATTTTTGTGAGAAAAGGTTTAATTTTAATTTTATAGCTCTACATTGCTTTAATTCCTGTGACGCCCCTAAAGGCTTAATAAACTTTTTGAATGTGGTTCTGAGTACTTTCAAAGATTTTAATAATTTATAAAATTGGTGTCCCCTTTGGTATTTTTTGTCACATAGGTCCCTCAAAGTCTCTTAAAGTTAGATATGGTCCCTAAAAAAATGATTTTGTAAATTTAGTTGGAAAAATTAGAAAATTGATTATACATCCTTCCAATTTCCTAACAAAAAATATGTTTTAAAAAAAATGAGGCTGATGTAAAGTAGACATGTGGTAAATGTGATTTATGAACTATTTTATGTGGTATATTTATCTGGTTTAAGGACATAAAAATGAAAAAGTTTGAAAATTGAAAAATTTTGACATTTTGGCAAATTTTTGGATATTTTTAGAAATAAATGCAAATCAAATGGACCAAAATCCACCAATATCATAAAGTACAACATATTGCAAAAAAATATCTTGGAATCACTGGGATTTGTTGACGCGTTCCAGAGTTATTACCGCACAATAGTGACACTGGTCAGAATTGAAAAAAAATTGGACTGGTCAGGAAGGTTAAAACAGGTTTTAGTGTTAAACCCTTCCAGATGCAGCCACTAGGGTTGAGCGACTTTAATTTTTTTAAGATCGAGTCGGGTTTTGTGAAACCCGACTTTGTCCAGAGTCGAGTCGAGTGCAGTCGGCCGATTATCGCTAAAAGTCGGGGATCGACCGAAACACGAAACCCAATGCAAGTCAATGGGGAAGCATAGTCGGCAGTGAGTGGAGGCCAGGAAAACACCTACAGTGCCCATTTTAATGCCAAAAACATCCATTCTTGTTTTCTGAAGCTTGTCAATCTTAATTAACTTTATAATAATAGTTGGGCATTGGAAATTGGGGGTCTTTTGGCAAAAGTTGTGGGGGGTAGGGCTGGTTCAAGGTTTTAGTGGGCCCAGGAAACGTGGACTACGTCACGGCGGTGGAGCAGTGAGAGGTAAGTATGTCAAGTTTGCAAGTGCTGTGATCCTAAGCAAGCAGGGGGGGCCCACTCGTTGGCATTGGCACTGGCACAGGGCCCCTCAAAGTACAGCGGTGTGTTTGCACGGCGGGGGCGCCTCCCACCAGCAGCGACACTTTTGCGTACTCTGAGGAGCCCTGTGCCAGTGACGTCGCCAATGAGTATGCCCCCCCACCTGATGAAGGAACCTGCACTTTCATCTGCACCTTCCTCTTTGTCCCTGTGTAAGGTGGTATAACATGCGGGAAGGGGAACCTTACATTCAGCAGGGTCAGATTCTGGCTGTGTAGAGTGCAAGGGGAATGTAGTGGTCTAGGTCAATGTACCAGCAGACTCATCTAGCAGTGGCTGGGCAATGGGCAGGATGAGGAGGAAACACAGATATAGGGTCAAAGAATAAAGTAGGCTAAATGCAGTTCAAAATTGGTAACAGGACTAAACAGGCGGCATTGCTTTGTTCAGTGGAGGAGCAAACCCAGGAGCAGCAGACACTGTTTTAAGGGCCCAACCACACTAGTAGGCCAAATGCAGTTTAATATCTGCTACTATAGGCCAAAAGCCTAAAGACTGAAGCTCAGCTTTATACAGTGGAGGACAACACCAGGGAGCGGCAGACACCGTTAGTAGGCCCTAACCACCAAATTGTTTAAAAAACGTCACTTAATGAGAGCCAGAAGGTTGAAGCTCAGATTTATTCAGGTGAGGAAAACACCAGGGAGGGGCAGACACCGTTAGTAGGACCTAACCACCAAATTTTTTAAAAAACATCAGTTAATGAGAGCCAGAAGGTTGAAGCTCAGATTTAGAGAGTGGAGGACAATTTGAATTAGGGACTGCAGACAGACTTAGTAGGCTGTCCCCTGTGGACCATGCATCCACCACATTAACCCATTGCACCGTAATGGACACGTAACCTTCCGTGGCCATGCCTACAGGTCCATGCGTCTGTTGTCAGGTGCACCTTTGGACTCACAGATTGCCAGAGTGCATGGACAATGCGGTGTGTTACATGCTGGTGGAGGGTTGGGATGGCTTTTCTCGCAAAAGAAGTGTCTACTGGTTAGCTTGTAGCGTGGTACAGCGTAGTCCATCATGGCTTTATTAATATTCAATAAAATATATAAATAGGCTCTATGAACTTTTAAATAGGTTCCAGGGGTACACGGGAAGCATTGGTGTGGTCAGTGGAGGACTATTGCAAGGAGGGACCGCAGACAGGCTAACGAAGGCCTAAAATAACAAAAATTAGTCTCATGGCAGTTTTAAATCGGTTACATGGATACACAGGCAGCATTGTGGTCAGTGGAGGAGTATTGCAAGGAGGGACAGCAGACAGGCTAACGAAGGCCTAAAATAAAAAAAATTAGTCTCATGGCAGTTTTAAATTGGTTACATGGATACACAGGCAGCATTGTGGTCAGTGGAGGAGTATTGCAAGGAGGGACAGCAGACAGGCTAACGAAGGCCTAAAATAACAAAAATTAGTCTCATGGCAGTTTTAAATTGGTTACATGGATACACAGGCAGCATTGTGGTCAGTGGAGGAGTATTGCAAGGAGGGACAGCAGACAGGCTAACGAAGGCCTAAAATAACAAAAATTAGTCTCATGGCAGTTTTAAATCGGTTACATGGATACACAGGCAGCATTGTGGTCAGTGGAGGAGTATTGCAAGGAGGGACAGCAGACAGGCTAACGAAGGCCTCAAATAACAAAAATTAGTCTCATGGCAGTTTTAAATCGGTTACATGGATACACAGGCAGCATTGTGGTCAGTGGAGGAGTATTGCAAGGAGGGACAGCAGACAGGCTAACGAAGGCCTCAAATAACAAAAATTAGTCTCATGGCAGTTTTAAATCGGTTACATGGATACACAGGCAGCATTGTGGTCAGTGGAGGAGTATTGCAAGGAGGGACAGCAGACAGGCTAACGAAGGCCTAAAATAACAAAAATTAGTCTCATGGCAGTTTTAAATCGGTTACATGGATACACAGGCAGCATTGTGGTCAGTGGAGGAGTATTGCAAGGAGGGACAGCAGACAGGCTAACGAAGGCCTAAAATAACAAAAATTAGTCTCATGGCAGTTTTAAATCGGTTACATGGATACACAGGCAGGATTGTGGTCAGTGGAGGAGTATTGCAAGGAGGGACAGCAGACAGGCTAACGAAGGCCTAAAATAACAAAAATTAGTCTCATGGCAGTTTTAAATCGGTTACATGGATACACAGGCAGCATTGTGGTCAGTGGAGGAGTATTGCAAGGAGGGACAGCAGACAGGCTACCGAAGGCCTAAAATAACAAAAATTAGTCTCATGGCAGTTTTAAATCGGTTACATGGATACACAGGCAGCATTGTGGTCAGCGGAGGAGGATTGCAAGGAGTGTCTGACACAGTTAGTACTCACAAAAAATAAATAGATGTTAATGTCTCGCAAAACAACAACAAAAAAAAGTGTGGCATACTTAGGTACAGGGGAGGGCTCATCTGCTGAGTTTCTGACAAAGTAATTTGGCAGCAAGTATTTACTGGTGTCAATATAGGACACTGACCCAGACTACTTTAACTAGCATCATAGATGTCAACAAATTGGTATTGTCAGTGCCAGGCATTGAATGATGTCAGCGCATAGACTAAACATTGGTGGAGCTGAGTGAGATAATTTTGCACGTGGTAGAGCACAGTTTGAGCTGGGGGGGGGGGAACTCTCTTGTGGCCGGCGGTACCGTCCCAGGGCCCCTCATGTTACAACAGTGTGTCTGACGTTGGGTGTGCACCACCACCGCCAGAGACACTTCATTGTACTATGAGGGACCCAGTGGCAGTGCCGTCGACCAAAAGCGGGCACACCCACCTCTTCAGACGAACAGCACTGTAACGGGTGCTCGCGCCAAGTGGCGAGACCACGGCCCCGTGGGGGGAATTTTCCCATTGTGGGAGGTGTAAACATGTCGTATGCTGGACAAACAGCTGCTGCAATGCAAATTAAGAGATTGGAACACTCAGTAAGACCAGTCCACAAGCAAGACCTTTTTATAGGAAAGCTAGGTGTCAGCTGGGAAAGGTGGGGCAAAATAATTTGAAATCCAGGAGTGGTTCATTTTAATGAAGGTGAGATCATCCACATTTTGGGTAGCCAGACGAGTCCTTTTTTCGGTTAATATTGAACCAGCAGCACTGAATACTCTTTCTGATAGCACACTAGCTGCTGGGCAAGCAAGCTCCTGCAATGCATATTCTGCCAAATCAGGCCAGGTGTCTAATTTGGATGCCCAGTAATCAAATGGGAATGATGGTTGAGGGAGAACATCGATAAGGGATGAAAAATAGTTAGTAACCATACTGGACAAATGTTGTCTCCTGTCACTTTGAATAGATGCTGCAGTACCTGTCCTGTCTGCGGTCAATGCGAAATCACTCCACAACCTGGTCAGAAAACCCCTCTGTCCAACGCCACTTCTGATCTGTGCACCTCTAACACCTCTGCCCTGTAGCCCCCTGCAGCTCGTGTGAGAACCATCACCAGCGCTGTGTGCTGGGAATGCCTGAATCAAACGGTCTACAAGAGTAGCTTGTTTGGTTGCTAATATTTGTTCGAGGTTCTCATGTGGCATAATATTTTGCAATTTGCCTTTATAGCGAGGGTCAAGGATGCAGGCCAACCAGTAATCGTCATCGCTCATCATTTTAATAATGCGTGTGTCCTTTTTGAGGATACGTAAGGCATAATCTGCCATGTGGGCCAAAGTTCCAGTTGGCAAATCTGCGGTTGTGCTGGTTTGAGGGGCAGTTACTGGCAAATCTACGTCACTTGTCTCCCTTAAAAAAACAGAACCCGGCCTTGCAACGCCACTAATTTCTGTTGGCCCAGGAGAAGCTTCCTCATTAAAAAAGTACTCATCCCCATCATCCTCCTCGTCCTCCTCCTCCTCCTCTTCGCCCGCTACCGCGTCCTCTACACGGCCCTGACCAGACAATGGCTGACTGTCATCAAGGCTTTCCTCTTCCTCGGCTGAAGACGCCTGCTCCTTTATGTGCGTCAAACTTTGCATCAGCAGACGCATTAGGGGGATGCTCATGCTTATTATGGCGTTGTCTGCACTAACCAACCGTGTGCATTCCTCAAAACACTGAAGGACTTGACACAGGTCTTGTAGCTTTGACCACTGCACACCTGACAACTCCATGTCTGCCATCCAACTGCCTGCCCGTGTATCCTCCCACAAATACATAACAGCACGCCTCTGTTCGCACAGTCTCTGAAGCATGTGCAGTGTGGAGTTCCACCTTGTTGCAACATCGATGATTAGGCGATGCTGGGGAAGATTCAAAGACCGCTGATAGTTCTGCATACGGCTGGAGTGTACGGGCGAACGGCGGATATGCGAGCAAAGTCTGCGCACTTTTAGGAGCAGGTCGGGTAACCCCGGATAACTTTTCAGGAAGCACTGTACAACCAGGTTTAAGGTGTGAGCCAGGCAAGGAATGTGTTTCAGTTGGGAAAGGGCTATGGCAGCCATGAAATTCCTTCCGTTATCACTCACTACCTTGCCTGCCTCAAGATGTACAGTGCCCAGCCATGACTGAGTTTCTTTCTGCAAGAACTCGGACAGAACTTCCGCGGTGTGTCTGTTGTCGCCCAAACACTTCATTGCCAATACAGCCTGCTGACGCTTGCCACTAGCTGTCCCATAATGGCACACCTGGTTTGCAACAGTGGCAGCTGTGGATGGAGTGGATGTGCGACTGCGGTCTGTGGACGAGCTCTCGCTTCTGCAGGAGGACGAGGAAGAGGAGGAGGGGGGCGAACGCCTACAGCCAACTCTTTCCTTGACCATGGGCTAGGCAGAACTGTCCCAATATTGCTGTCCCCTGTGGACCCTGCATCCACCACATTCACCCAGTGTGCCGTGATGGACACGTAACGTCCCTGGCCATGCCTACTGGTCCATGCATCTGTTGTCAGGTGCACCTTTGTAGTCACAGACTACCTAAGTGCATGGACGATGCGGTCTTTAACATGCTGTTGGAGGGCTGGGATGGCTTTTCTAGAAAAGAAGTGCCGACTGGGTAGCTCGTAGCTTGGTACAGCGTAGTCCATCAGCGCTTTGAAAGCTTCGCTTTCAACTAACCGGTAGGGCATCATCTCTAATGAGATTAGTCTAGCAATGTGGGCGTTCAAACCCTGTGTACGCGGATGCGAGGATGAGTACTTCCTTTTCCTAACAAGAGTCTCATGTAGGGTGAGCTGGACTGGAGAGCTGGAGATCGTGGAACTAGCGGTGGTGCCGGTGGACATGGGTGACTGAGAGAGGGTTGGAGATGGTATTCTTGCCGGTGCCCTACAGGCAGTGTTTCCTACTGCAAACCTGGTGATTCCCTGACTGCTTTGGCCTGGCGACGAAAGCTGCACAGATACTGCAGGTGGTGCGGGAAATAGTGGGTTGGCAGTGAGGGAAGGGATGTAGCGTTGCTGACTAGCTTCATTGGCCGAGGGTGCTGCAACCTTTAAGGATGTTTGGTAGTTAGTCCAGGCTTGCAAATGCATGGTGGATAAGTGTCTATGCATGCAACTTGTATTTAGACTTTTAAGATTCTGACCTCTGCTTAAGGTAGTTGAACATTTTTGACAGATGACTTTGCGCTGATCATTTGGATGTTGTTTAAAAAAATGCCAGACTGCACTCTTTCTACTATCGGATACCTTTTCAGGCATTGCAGACTGAGCTTCTTTAACCGGATGGCCACGCTGTCCTCCAACTGCTTTTGGTTTTGCCACGCGTTTTTTGCCAGATACGGGCCCGGCAGATGGAACCTGTTGTGATGTTGATGCCTGCTGCGGCTCCTCCTCCTCCGCTTCAGAACTACTGCCGCCTGCACCCTGTTCCCCCAATGGCTGCCAATCGGGGTCAACAACTGGGTCATCTATGACCTCCTCTTCTATGTCGTGTGCAATTTCGTCTGTGTCACCGTGTAAGCCGGTGGTATTGTGTTCGTGACTGGGCACCATAGTCTCCGCTGGGTTTGATTCTGCCTCAGTACACTGCGAGGGCAATGTTCTGGTCTGAGTCAAAGGAACAGCATAGTAATCTGGCTGTGGCTGTGCATCTGTGCACTCCATGTCCGATTCAACTTCTAATGGGCATGGCCTGTTAACTGTTTCACTGTCTAACCCAGGAACGGTATGTGTAAAGAGCTCCATGGAGTAACCTGTTCTGTCGACTGACGCATCCTTCACTGTTGTTCTGGGTGAAGGACACAAGGAAGCGACTTGTTCCTGACCGGGAGCATCCACTGACGATGCACTGCTCTGACATTTTGCACTTTCCGAGAAGGAGGCGAAAGAGCTAGAGGCAGAGTCAGCAATGAAAGCCAATACTTGTTCCTCCTGCTCCGGCTTCAAAAGTGGTTTTCCTACTCCCAGAAAAGAGATCGTTCGAGGCCTTGTGTAGCCAGACAACGAACCTGGCTCAACAACTCGAGACTTAGGTGCTGTACTGCTTTTACCACGACCACCTGATGCTCCACCACCACTACCATCATTACCAGCTGACAATGACCGCCCACGGCCACGACCTCTTCCACTAGACTTCCTCATTGTTTGCAAAACGTAACCAAAGTAACGGTATTTGTTACTGTAAAACAACTTATAAGGTGAACTCAAACTTCTGTAGGATTTATATATACCTTTATAGGTGCCTGACACTGAAAGGAAAATCAGGCCCAATGTTACACACTAGGTTTTCTGTGCCCCAATAATTTGAGACAGATGGCACACACAGGACCAGCACTCAAGCAGAAATGCCAATCTTAATCTCCCACTATTTTTTTTTTTTATGGGAGAATGTAAAAAAAAAAAAAAAAAAAAAAAAATATTACACACTAGGTTTTCGGTGGCACACAATGAGAGACAGATGCCACACACAGGACTGGCACAGCGGCAGACTTGCCAATCTTTATCTCCCACTAATTATTTTTTTTTTAAAAGGGAGAATTTAGAAAAAAAAAAAAAAAAAGGCCAGTATTACACAGTGGTTTTCGGTGGCACACAATGAGAGACAGATGCCACACACAGGACTGGCACAGAGGCAGACTTGCCAATCTTTATCTCCCACTAATTTTTTTTTTTTTTACAGTGAGAATTTACCCCCCCCCAAAAAATGGCCAAGTATTACACAGTGGTTTTCGGTGGCACACAATGAGAGACAGATGCCACACACAGGACTGGCACAGCGGCAGACTTGCCAATCTTTATCTCCCACTAATTATTTTTTTTTTAAAAGGGAGAATTTAGAAAAAAAAAAAAAAAGGCCAGTATTACACAGTGGTTTTCGGTGGCACACAATGAGAGACAGATGCCACACACAGGACTGGCACAGCGGCAGACTTGCCAATCTTTATCTCCCACTAATTATTTTTTTTTTAAAAGGGAGAATTTAGAAAAAAAAAAAAAAAAGGCCAGTATTACACAGTGGTTTTCGGTGGCACACAATGAGAGACAGATGCCACACACAGGACTGGCACAGAGGCAGACTTGCCAATCTTTATCTCCCACAATTTTTTTTTTTTACAGGGAGAAATTACCCCCCCCCAAAAAAAATGGCCAAGTATTACACAGTGGTTTTCGGTGGCACACAATGAGAGACAGATGCCACACACAGGACTGGCACAGCGGCATACTTGCCAATCTTTATCTCCCACTAATTTTTTTTTTTTTTTTAAAGGGAGAATTTAGAAAAAAAAAAAAAAAAAAAGGCCAGTATTACACAGTGGTTTTCGGTGGCACACAATGAGAGACAGATGCCACACACAGGACTGGCACAGAGGCAGACTTGCCAATCTTTATCTCCCTGCAGTAATCTCAGGAAAGTATGGCAGGCAGCTATAAAAAGGACTGCTGCACACAAAAGTGGGGACAAACACACAAGATAGCTGTGCAGAAAGGAAGGAACAACAGGATTTGTGCTTTGAAAAAAGCAGTTGGTTTGCACAGGGGCGTACACACAAAGCAACGCAGCTATCAGGGAGCCTTCTAGGGCAGCCCAATGAGCTACAGCGCTGAGGAAAAAAAAATGTAGCTTCCACTGTCCCTGCAAACAAAAGGTGGTGTTGGACAGTGGAAATCGCTACAGCACAAGCGGTTTGTGGCTATATGTACCCTGCCTATCACTATCCCTGCTTCTGAAGAAGCAGCAGCAACCTCTCCCTACACTCAGATCAGCAGCAGTAAGATGGCGGTCGGCGGGAATGCCCCTTTATAGCCCCTGTGACGTGGCAGAAAGCAAGCCAATCACTGCAATGCCCTTCTCTAAGATGGTGGGGACTGAGATCTATGTCATCACGCTGCCCACACTCTGCGTCCACCTTCATTGGCTGAGAAATGGCGCTTTTAGCGTCATTGAAACGCGACTTTGGCGCGAAAGTCGCGTACCGCATGGCAGACCCCACACAGGGATGGGTCGGTTTCATGAGACGCCGACTTTGCCAAAAGTCGGCGACTTATGAAAATGAACGATCCGTTTCGCTCAACCCTAGCAGCCACTTTGAATGTTTCAATTGATATGTCCATTTGATAGCTACAGGATATTAGTAAAGAGCATAGGCTAAAGTGCAAAATTTTGGTGGAAATTCTAGGCACAAAGACAAACAATAGGTGGCACAAACAGACAAGACAGGGTAGAGATGCCCCAGATTTATCAAATAGTATGAACTACTGTAATAAACCTTGTTCATTTTCAGAGAAGAAATTAGAGAAGTTTTTCAAGTAGAACTGGATTTTACTGGTATTTGACAAAAATTCAAATTAGCTGTGACCTTACGTTCACATGTGGGGTATCGATGTAATTAGAAGTAACTGCACAAAAAATTGAATGTCCATTTTCTCGTGTTACCCATGTAAAAATGAAAAAAAAAAATTGTGGGAAAAAATGTATTTTTTCATTTTCACAGCTCAAGTTATAAAATTATGTGAAGCATCTGTGGGTTCAATGTCATCACTACACCTCTAGATAAGGTACTTGAAGGCACAACCGTTCCATTGGAGCCATAAGATTCTGTCTAGTGTGAAGAGGCCTGAGGTTTCAGCATTTAAGGAGGTGACCAGAAGATGCGACAAAAAAAATGGACGAGGGACTGTTCGGAGTGGAAGGCCTGAGTAGGTGAGCATGTGTTTTGTTTTGTTTTTTATATTATGGGCCTAACTGACACCAGTTCTGCATTGGGGCTGGCTATCAGTCAGGACCGGGGGTGAGGTTACAGATGCTGCTATGCATACTCAGGGTGGTGAATGAACCAGTGCCGGAGCCACCCCCCTTGACTCAAACCGGAGGAAATAAAGCTCATTTTGCCTGGCAGTTTTTGGCTAAGTGTGGGCACCGCGCAGGTAATTAACAATTAACCTGCTGATTAGCCACATATCTGCAGGTTAATAGTGTTTTTCCTGGTGTGATGCAGTGACCCCTGTTACAGCTAGGGGGCACTGTATGTTCTCCTTAGAACGCATGGAGGCCTATTGAGGCCATGGGAATGCATGGCAGCCACAGGCGTAACTGTGATAGTCAGACAGTAACCGGTGTCATTGTGAATGGCCGGTATGTGTCACAGAGGAGATCCTCTGCACAGTAAGCCTGGAATGTTTTTGTTCTGGGACCTGTAGTCCCACAAGTGATTGTATGGTTTATAATAAGGGAGGCTAACAGGGTTAGTTGGAGAGCTGGGCGGGTCTGGCTAACCACACACACCTCCCACCTGTGGGGAGGCTACAGTGATAAAATATGACTGAGGTCTGGTCACATGGTCAGTGTGCGAGGTCCTGATGGCCTGTGTGTTGGGAGTAGGACTGAATTCCTGAAGAGCACATGGAGAGGCCATGGATCTGAAGGCCTGTGTGTTGGGAGGTCCTGTGTGTGGACCGGATCCCTGAATAGCACACGGAGAGGCCGCGTACCTGAAGTCCTGTGTGTTTGGCGGTCCTGGGAGTAGGACAGACATCCTGAATAGCATACGGAGAGGCCGTGGACCTGGATGGCCTCTGTGTTGGAATGTCCCAGGAGTAGGACTGGATTCCTGAAGAGCATGGGTTGAGGCCATGATCCCGCAGAACCTGTGATGGCTACTGTGTTGGGGAAGCTACCATTCTTCTGTGGGTCTTGAACTGTTGGGTTGCCTGGTGAGCAAGGCATTGTCCAAGACGGTGATCCCAGTTAGGCAGCTTCCCTGAGAGAGAGGACTGACGAGGAGTCAGCGTGTGGAGCAGGAGCTCCGGTAAGGTAACTCCAGATAAAGGGGATTATGGGCAGAAGAGTATCTGCCAGCGGAACAGATTGTTAGTACCTATGATGTTCCATGGAAGTTAAAGGACTGTGTGGTCTCACACGGTAACCGGACAAAGTGAGGTCTGGCGTGTTTAGAGACTGTAACTTAATGTCGGGCTATGTGAGTGGAGACTTTGATACGGCGCACGGACACCCCCGGGAACTAGTCAGATTAGGACTGGCAGGTGTAGTGTCTGAAAAGTGATTGAAGCCATGTACTATGACCTATATGTGAGTGATGTGTAACATGGCGGTTTATGATGCCTAAATAAACCGCATGGACTGTTTAATGGAAAAAAATGTGCCTGTGTGACTGAATCCCGTTGCTAAGCGAGTGTCCCCCAGCACATGCAGTAAGCGCTGTCTTACACTGGTGACAAGTTCCCTTTAAGACAATCTAGTAGAAATGAGTGAATCACTTAAAATCCCCCAAAAAAATGATTTATAGCAAAGAAATTTAAGAAAAATTTCAAAAAGTGAAAAATCAACTTATATCTAGTGTATAGTCCAAAGCAGGAATATATCAAGATTAATTTAAATTTGACGCATATTATGGGTCAGCTATTAGCCAGAAAAATACAAAATACATCTATGCCAGCCAGGAGCTGATTTCAGCTAAAACATCCGCCAGTTTTCCTGTACTTTTTTTTTTTTACATTTTTTGAAGGGTGGGTAGTAAAAATAGCACTTTTCAATTGTTCTTGTGTTTGTTTCTTGGGGTTTTTTTTACTTATATTCACTCTTTAGTATAAGTGACATTTTGATTTTATTTGGCTGATCAGTAAGATTACAATAATACCAAAGTCATATACTATATACATTTTATTTTTTTGTTCTGGCTTTTCTGCTTTTGCATTATCTTTGTCTGAGAGTCTTGGTTATTTTTCGATTTTTCTATCAAAAACTAATTTTTCACCCCAGCTATGTAATTTTTTTTTTGTAAGGCAAATCATGATACTGTGATATGTGTAAGAACTGTTACTCACCATAACTGTGATATGTTTACACAGGATCCTATTGACTGTGTAAGAACTGTTACTCACCATAACCATTAGTGATTAGTTGAGTGAATTCCAAGTGACCTCTCTTGCTGAACACATCGCCATTGTCTATCAAAGCCTCTTTCACACAATCATAACCAATAAGGACCACTGCAGGAGCGCTGGACAGGTAGACGGTGAACACCGGACCATAGGTCTCACTCAACTGGAAGAGAAACATTAAATCAATACTGAATTCACCCATCTACCCTATAGCACAGTTGTAGCGCCCCCACTGCCGCAGGGCCGAGGGGTACCCGGTACCGGGCCTCTGAGTCTCTGCTTCTGGGGTTGTCACGGCGGCTAGGCCCCGGTCCGTGACCCTGCCGTGGGGCGCACAGTGAATGATCGGTGTGGATGTCGGTGCAGTTGTGGGGTGCAGGTCGCGGTAAATAACGAGGACACCAGGTTGCAGTCTCTTTACCTCTTTACTGGAGATCTCTGAGTCCTCAGTCCAGAATACGGTTCACCAGGCTGCGCAAGTCCGGCCGGTCCAATGACACTTCCAGAGTTCTCTTCACAGGTGGAAATCGGTGCCTTCCTTCTTAGCGCTATGTGTTGTAGTCCTCCCCTGCTGTGCTTACGGAAAGTACCCCACAACTGTTGTGTCTGTTTCTTAAGTTCCCTCACAACTCGATTAAATGATGTTCTTCTAATCGTCCGTCCCTCCCTGATGTTACGGTTAGAACGGCACCCGTTTGTCGGGTAGGCCTGGAGTTCTTCCGGGACCCTAGAGACGCCCCTCTCCCGCAATTGCCTCCCAAGACTTCATAGGTGATATGTGTTAGACAGCCCGCCTTAAACTGACTGTCCTGCCGCTGTTTGGAGTATTGCTTGAAGCTGAATGTTATTCTACTCCCTCTGCGTTCCGGCCACCGGTAGTGCGCCTCAGTAGGGTGTTGCTTCGGTCTTACAGCACGACCCCTACTGGAATTCTCCTATTGCTTGATCTCGTTTCTCACTCAGCACAATCTATCTCGCTTCTAGTCCTTTCTTAGGGCACCGCCGCTATTCTGAGCAGGCACGGTCCCGTTACGTTCTTTCCAATGCCAAGCCTCTGCCAGGATCCCACCCCTGGCAGAGACCCTACTGTCTCTTCCTCCACAACACCCTCTGCCACTGAGTGTTGCTTCGTCCAATCCAGTCAGCTTTCTCATCTAACTTCCTGCCTGACCCCCGGTTTACCCACTATGGTGGGGAGTGGCCTAATGAATAGCACCCTTAGCTCCCCCCGGAGGCCCTGCTGTGAAATGTATTGGTGTCTGTGATACCTGATCAGATGAACTCCTTCAGTGCCATCGAACGCACCATGGCTCCCCATAGTGGCGGAGCCACAGTACTGCAACGACCAGGACTCTGGGGCGCTGCACTCCCCCCTGGTTAAACACAGTACTCCGGGACTGGGAAGAAAACAACAATACAAGTTAGCAAAAAGACATACAATTTTGTTGAGTGCAAAACAATAAGTATACTTGAACAGGCTTCCCTTTATGGGAGGTGAGGACACTTTAACGTTACAAACATAATTAAATATCATAGCAACATGCTATAATTAGCTTTTCTTACCCAACCGGGTATTCTACTAAGTGCAAACATTATTAACCAATAATTTAACTTTGCCTTTAAGGATACACACTCTTAATCCGCTAAAGACCTTCCTATAATCACATTATAAGGTATTTTAACTTTTCATTCTCCTACTTCGAACCTGCAGGACCGCCTGTCCCTATGGCACCAGACCTACTGCCTCTCCTTTCTTTTACAGGACCGCCCCGTTCAGCCAGGGCCTACTGCCTTTCTCTACTATACATGGTATAGACATAACATTCCTTTCAATTAGAGAACATGGAGCCGGCTCTACTTGGCTCCTATTAGGACTCACTCACTAACCCCTACGGGTCCACTTTCTGTCCTTAGTAACACATTTCTAACTTTCTATGGGGACTCAGGGTTTACCTTCTATCCTCACCTTCATTATTACTTTCTTACTTTCACTTAAGCAGAACTCTAAATCTACCCCTACGGGCTTTCTGCATCTTTCCTTTTAAAGAACATTATCTAGGTTTCACATTTTAAACAAATTGAACACACATAACTTTCCTGTATGCAAAGCAGTTACATTTCTTCCAGAGCATCATCATCAGCATTTCTTCACATTTAACTAGTTAAAACACATACAACTTTTCTCATTCCAACATTACCATAGCATTACTGTTCTTAAAACAGTATCTCTCGTAAGTACGCTGTTGGACATCCCCTTTAAAAGAGGATCAAGTCTTTCTGAGGTAGCTCGTCTTCTCAGCCTACCAGTCTTTGTTCAGCAAAGGTTCCAGAACGGTATCTTCGCAAAGAGTCTTTAAATAAAACCAGTAGGAAGCGCCTTTAATAAGGTGCAAACTATTTACAAGAAAGTTTGGATCATGCACTGTTCATGATTTCTCAGTTTGTAAAACTTGTAGAAAAACAAACAATAAGGATCCCGGGTCAACTAAGGGATCCATAAAAAGTTAATCCTGGACGGGTTTAGCAGCAAACAGTAAACAAACAGTTAAAAGGAGAACTATTTACATTTTCAGGTTTCCGAGGTTTATTCTTCCAAGTCTGGGGCGGTCTCCCCCCCGGTGGAGGCAGCTCCTGAGCTGGTAGTTGGTCTCTCAGGCGCCCTCAGATCAGCCGGTGCCTGAATTTGAAGGCTAATCCTGCTTGCAAGTTCTGGAGCCGCTACGAGGCGTACGGTGGTGATAGGAATAAGATCTGGCAAATCGGGATCATTCATGATCGGAGCAACAGGGGGCGCTCTTTCAGGCCCACACCGTCGAACGTTCCGGGCACACCATCCTTGTGCACTCCGATGGCGGGTGTAGGTCACCTGATCTCCCCTCTGTAACGGATCACCATTTCGGCTGCAGCAGGGGGTCTTCACGTTATAGCTAGTAACAAAAACATCAGTTGGTAGCCCCGGTTCTTGTATGGAACCCCATCCCCTCTTCGGGTGGTAGGCCAGCACGGTTCCCCGCTTTACCACGTCTTTCCTACCGGGACCAGACTTCTTACGTTGTGTGTCAGGCGATTCGGTCTCGTCTCGATCTTTCCAGTGTTGAATCAAACATTGCTTATACTGTTCCCAGGTAAGTACCGCAAGGGTGAGGCCCTCTTCCCGGGTCCCATCCGGCCCGGTCCAGGGGGTGTCCCACCGAAGGATCACCCCGTCTAGGCCCACATCTAGGGGTTCTCCCATTCTGGTTGGTAGTGGGGGCACTAGCTTCCCCATCGCGTTAGAGGTGAGGATCACCCGCTCCACTAAGAAGGAACGATCATTGCTAGGGTGAGGAGCGGTCACAGGAGCGGGATCGATCGGAGGAACCGGATCGGTCGGGGGAGCAGAATCGACCGGGGGAGTAGGGGCGTTTTCCATACCTGCGCCTGATGTGATTCCACCAGTGTCGATCCGTTCCGCCGACAAGGACACTGGAGTCAGCTGCTGCTCGGACCGCGGCTCCTCCAATGCGGTCCTCGGACGCGGCTCCGCTCGCTGTGGTTCCTCCTCCGCTGACTCCGAGGCCAGGATTGGGTGACTCGGCTCCGCTATCTGTTCCAAAGGCTTCGGATCTGCTGGCTGTAGAGGACACGGGTCCACCTCTAATGAACGAGGGTAAGCCGGGACTGCTCCTTCCCCGTTCCGGCACTCACTGTTCTTCATCATGATCTGGTGATCGGTGGCAATGCATGCATCTGACTCCGCCATTTCTCCGAGGTCGGGCTTCTCCATCACCCGCTTCCCGCCGTTGCAAATCAGGGGGTTGTCCTCTGCTTTGGGGCAGGTCATCTCTTTGCAGCCAGAAGCGCAGGGGGCGGTATCCATTTCTCGCGCCATTCTGGTAGTCTCCTCCCATAGCACGCCCTCCTTCTTCTCCGAAGTAGCAATGGCAGCAGCTTTTGGCGGGAACTTCTCTTGGTCAATGGTAGCACACAGTCTTTGCAATAAAGTACAGTTCAAGCACAACAAATCACAGTCTCTAGGCACACATGACCTGGTTCTTCAGGCTTAAGTAGATCCTGTTCGTGACGCCAAGTTGTAGCGCCCCCACTGCCGCAGGGCTGAGGGGTACCCGGTACCGGGCCTCTGAGTCTCTGCTTCTGGGGTTGTCACGGCGGCTAGGCCCCGGTCCGTGACCCTGCCGTGGGGCGCACAGTGAATGATCGGTGTGGATGTCGGTGCAGTTGTGGGGTGCAGGTCGCGGTAAATAACGAGGACACCAGGTTGCAGTCTCTTTACCTCTTTACTGGAGATCTCTGAGTCCTCAGTCCAGAATACGGTTCACCAGGCTGCGCAAGTCCGGCCGGTCCAATGACACTTCCAGAGTTCTCTTCACAGGTGGAAATCGGTGCCTTCCTTCTTAGCGCTATGTGTTGTAGTCCTCCCCTGCTGTGCTTACGGAAAGTACCCCACAACTGTTGTGTCTGTTTCTTAAGTTCCCTCACAACTCGATTAAATGATGTTCTTCTAATCGTCCGTCCCTCCCTGATGTTACGGTTAGAACGGCACCCGTTTGTCGGGTAGGCCTGGAGTTCTTCCGGGACCCTAGAGACGCCCCTCTCCCGCAATTGCCTCCCAAGACTTCATAGGTGATATGTGTTAGACAGCCCGCCTTAAACTGACTGTCCTGCCGCTGTTTGGAGTATTGCTTGAAGCTGAATGTTATTCTACTCCCTCTGCGTTCCGGCCACCGGTAGTGCGCCTCAGTAGGGTGTTGCTTCGGTCTTACAGCACGACCCCTACTGGAATTCTCCTATTGCTTGATCTCGTTTCTCACTCAGCACAATCTATCTCGCTTCTAGTCCTTTCTTAGGGCACCGCCGCTATTCTGAGCAGGCACGGTCCCGTTACGTTCTTTCCAATGCCAAGCCTCTGCCAGGATCCCACCCCTGGCAGAGACCCTACTGTCTCTTCCTCCACAACACCCTCTGCCACTGAGTGTTGCTTCGTCCAATCCAGTCAGCTTTCTCATCTAACTTCCTGCCTGACCCCCGGTTTACCCACTATGGTGGGGAGTGGCCTAATGAATAGCACCCTTAGCTCCCCCCGGAGGCCCTGCTGTGAAATGTATTGGTGTCTGTGATACCTGATCAGATGAACTCCTTCAGTGCCATCGAACGCACCATGGCTCCCCATAGTGGCGGAGCCACAGTACTGCAACGACCAGGACTCTGGGGCGCTGCACTATTATGAAAATATTGGCACAGGGATCACAAATTTATAACTAAAGATATTTTTGTAATGTATTTATGAATACATTAGTTTTGCTGTTTATGTGAATGCCAGTAAATCATAAAAAGAAAAGCTTATACAAATTTACATTACTACTGGATGGTTGGAAGGAGGGAGATGCAGCTGCAGTTTCTCTATCATATGCATAGTCTGTATGTTAGATGATTGTATAAGGGAATAGTGCAATGAAGCAGCTTCCAGTTCATCACTATAGCGCTTTTATGTTTATACCTGTGAAGCATTGTTACATATGTTAGTGTCGTAGATACAGTATAAGGTAATTAGAGAAAAGCAAATCGATTTAATGGCGATTCAATTAATGTAAAATAATTAAATACAATTTTTAGGAAGTTGATGACTTCAAGCCAGACACCGGTCACTTTGCACAAATCATCTAAAATGGCCACCATTATTTTACAGATTGTAGAAGATTGCGTCAGCCTTGTAGTTGTCACATCACACAGCCATTTAGCAGAGACTATAATAGCCTGTATAAAAGCATAAGCAGGGAATGCAGCCAACATTTAATGGTGAATCTGGAGTGTGAGAGGACGTCACATCTCATAAGTTAGACATACAGTAGTAATAGAGAGAAAGCCATAAAACACTGTAAAAACTTTCTCATTTTTCTTGTCAAAAAAGGGGTGTTCTGTGGTATACAGGGTCCTTCATTGAATGGATGAGAGCAGGGCCGGCATCAGCACCCAGCGTACCCGGGCAACTGCCGGGTCCCTGGCGAGACAGGGGGGCCCATTCAGGGACGGCATTAGGGGCAGGCAGCTGCCTAGGGCCCCCGCTCCCCCAGGGGCCCTCAGCTAGCGGCACATCATGCAGCCACTATGGGGCCTCTGTGAGGCAGGGGGGCCCGCTTGTCGCCAGCTCCAACTCCCCGCCACAGCATTGAACTATACCAGCATCTGCCGGTAAAGTTCAAAGCAAATGATGGAGGAGAGAGCGTCACCTGATGCTCCCTCTCCCATCATTCCCCACTCTGCCTCTGACACTGCCGCTGCGGGTGCACGATGACGTCATGGCGCACTCGCTGTGTGTCAGGCAGTGCAGCGGCAGCCGCTGAGACCGGAGCAGCGTGGGCACGATGAGAGGTGAGGAGTGTGGGTTTTTTTTAACTATAACTGTGAGTACTGGACTATGGGGCCATTCTTGGGGGGAGGGGGCTGTGCTGTATACTATATGTCTGTGCTATATACTACATGGCTGTGTTATATACTACATGGGCTGTGCTATATACTCTATGGGCTGTTATATGCTGCGTTGGCTGTGCTATATACTACATGGCTGTTCTATAAACTACGTGGGCCATGTTATATACTAGGTGGCTGTGCTATGTGCTATATGGGCTGTTATATGGTACGTGGGCTGTGCTATATACTACATGGCTGTTCTATATACTACGTGGGCCGTGTTATATACTATGTGGGCTGTTATATACTATTTGGCTGTGCTATATACTATATGGGCTGTTGCATGCTGCGTGGGCTGTGCTATATACTACATGGCTGTTCTATATACTACGTGGGCCGTGTTATATACTATGTGGGCTGTTATATACTATGTGGCTGTGCTATATACTATATGGGCTGTTGCATGCTGCGTGGGCTGTGCTATATACTACATGGCTGTTCTATATACTACGTGGGCGTGTTATATACTATGTGGCTGTGCTATGTGCTACATGGGCTGTTATATGCTACGTGGGCTGTGCTATATACTACGTGGGCCGTGTTATATACTACGTGGGCTGTGTTATATAATATGTAGCTGTGCTATATGCTACAGTTGTGGCCAAAAGTATTGACACCCCTGCAATTCTGTCAGATAATACTCAGTTTCTTCCTGAAAATGATTGCAAACACAAATTCTTTGTTATTATTATCTTCATTTAATTTGTCTTAAATAAAAAACACAAAAAGAATTGTCCTAAAGCCAAACTGGATATAATTCCACATCAAACATAAAAAGGGGTGGACAAAAGTATTGGCACTGTTCGAAAAATCATGTCATGCTTCTCTAATTTGTGTAATTAACAGCACCTGTAACTTACCTGTGGCACCTAACAGGTGTTGGCAATAACTAAATCACACTTGCAGCCAGTTGACATGGATTAAAGTTGACTCAACCTCTTTCCTGTGTCCTTGTGTGTACCACATTGAACATGGAGAAAAGAAAGAAGACCAAAGAACTGTCTGAGGACTTGGGAAACCAAATTGTGAGGAAGCATGAGCAATCTCAAGGCTACAAGTCCATCTCCAAAGACCTGAATGTTCCTGTGTCTACCATGCGCAGTGTCATCAAGAAGTTTAAAGCCCATGGCACTGTAGCTAACCTCCCTAGATGTGGACGGAAAAGAAAAATTGACAAGAGATTTCAACGCAAGTTTGTGCGGATGTTGGATAAAGAACCTCGACTAACATCCAAACAAGTTCAAGCTGCCCTGCAGTCCGAGGGTACAACAGTGTCAACCCTTACTATCCGTCGGTGTCTGAATGAAAAGGGACTGTATGGTAGGAGACCTAGGAAGCCCCACTTCTTACCCAGAGACATAAAAAGCCAGGCTGGAGTTTGCCAAAACTTACCTGAAAAAGCCTAAAACATTTTGGAAGAATGTTCTCTGGTCAGATGAGACAAAAGTAGAGCTTTTTGGGCAAAGGCATCAACATAGAGTTTACAGGAGAAAAAAAGAGGCATTCAAAGAAAAGAACACGGTCCCTACCGTCAAACATGGCAGAGGTTCACTGATGTTTTGGGGTTGCTTTGCTGCCTCTGGCACTGGACTGTTTGACCGTGTGTATAGCATTATGAAGTCTGAAGACTACCAACAAATTTTGCAGCATAATGTAGGGCCCAGTGTGAGAAAGCTGGGTCTCCCTCAGAGGCCATGGGTCTTCCAGCAGGACAATGACCCAAAACACACTTCAAAAAGCACGAGAAAATGGTTTGAGAGAAAGCACTGGAGACTTCTAAGGTGGCCAGCAATGAGTCCAGACCTGAATCCCATAGAACACCTGTGGAGAGATCTAAAAATGGCAGTTTGGAGAAGGCACCCTTCAAATATCAGGGACCTGGAGCAGTTTGCCAAAGAAGAATGGTCTAAAATTCCAGCAGAGCATTGTAAGAAACTCATTGATGGTTACCGGTAGCAGTTGGTCGCAGTTATTTTGGCTAAAGGTTGTGCAACCAAGTATTAGGCTGAGGGTGCTAATATGCTAATACTTTTGTCTGGCCCATTTTTGGAGTTTTGTGTGAAATGATCAATGTTTTGCTTTTTGCTTCATTCTCTTTTGTGTTTTTCCATTTAAGACAAATTAAATGAAGATAATAATACCAAAGAATTTGTGTTTTCAATCATTTTCAGGAAGAAACTGAGTATTATCTGACAGAATTGCAGGGGTGTCAATACTTTTGGCCACAACTGTATATGGGCTGTTATATGCTACGTGGGCTGTGCTATATACTACGTGGCTGTGTTATATGCTATGTGGGCTGTTATATACTTCATGGCTGTGTTATATGCTACGTGGCTGTGTTATATACTACGTGGGCTGTGTTATATACTACGTGGGCTGTGTTATATGTGGTCATGAATCGTGGTATATGTTAAAGGGGGGGCCCACTGAGATTTTCGCCCAGGGCCTTCAAAACCCTGGAGCCGTCCCTGGATGAGAGGTATTCCTGGGAAGGGCAAGGCAGACTAACCTATCCCCAGGAATGTTGCCAACTATATGAGCAGCAGTGCCTATAAGTGGGGTTAAGGTAAATCCCGATAACTCAGTGTGATTGCCACTTCAACTATGTGAATGCAGCAAAAGCTTGAGAAACAGTAAGTGGGAGCGGGACAAGATGGAGATTGGGGCAGCATTAAAGGGACAGTGCAAAAGGGGGGCACAGAATATTGAGGGCAGAAGTGGCAGTGTTGGTTCACCACAGTATGGGGATTGTGTGGGGAAGTGGTAGCATGGGTCAGAGCAATGTGATGGGACAGTGTGAAGAGGAGGCAGCATTGGAAATGGGTGTGTGAAGATGGGTATAGCATGAAGAAAAACTGTGGAGAAGGGGACAGAATTGCAGTTTTATTGGCAGACATTACAACTAACTGTACATATCATGAAAACTTTTCTTGAAGTTAGCAACCCCTTAAATGCCGCTGCTGCCTATGCACTGCTGCTGCATGTGCTCAGAGGGGGCACCTAGTCTAGCGCAAGGAACTGGCATCAGACACAATGGCAAGGTGGCTAAAAACTATAGTGACATGTTCACGGCCTACAAAACACGCAGCCATTAAAAATGGATTTTTAAGCAGAAATATTTTTTGGTATACCTTGTGAATGAGAATCAAGTGATATCTGCATAAGGCCGGGATCACATATACGCGTGATATGGCCGAGTCTCGCAGGTGAAATCCCTCCTCTGGCGCCGGCGCTTGGGAGCGGAGCGTGCAGCTCCATGTGTTGCTGTGCGGCAGCCCGCTCCGCTCCAGAGTGCCGGCGCCAGAGGAGGGATTTCACCTGCGAGTCTCGGCCGTATCACGCGTATGTGTGATCCCGGCCTGAAGCTGAAGAGTGGGACACTAGAATCCATGTTACTGATGGGCCTCTGATGGAATAACAGAACAAGCCAATGCAGAGTTCTCAGATGAGATGTTCAAGAACTGATATCTTATAGACAATAAAAAAGGTGTGTGTGGGGGGTATTCCACATTGATTAAATACAGAATGCAGGTAGGGTTATAATGCTGCTCAGTCACCTTACGGAAAACAAGGTTACTGTGGGAAAATGAGCTGGCTTCCTCCTTGGAGCCACCGACTCTCCGTCATGGGGGCATACATTGAGCGGCTACAGTCACTCAGCACAAGCTCTAGGCTTGTCCAGGCACTTTGAATGGCTGCTCGCTCTGTAATGCATCTGCACAGAGCAAGCTGTCAATCAAAGTGCTGGAATTGTGATTTTAGCAGCTCCGTGCATGCCCACCATGACTGAAAGTTGGCAGCTTCCAGAAGAAATAAGTCTTTTTTCCAGTAGGTGATTGGATAGCATTGTAAAGCTATTTTCCCAGCATCTTACACCTAAATCTGCAGGTTAATAACATTTTAGGGACATGATGGGCTCAAATTTTATTTATAAGATCTCTGCTCGCTGTCATTCAGTAGGAAGCACCATTTTTTACTTCCAGTACATACAAACCTCACAGGCGCACCTCTTGTTACCGGATAGAGCTCAGATAGCCTTACTGCACTTGAGCTGCAATTATCAGGACCCAGTAAACTATGATTAATAAAATCGAGTATGAAACATGCAGGTTTACTAAGGGTTAACATCGCTCGTTGTCGCTCATGAATAAGTAAACTTTTGGACTTGTATACTATCATCACCGCAAAACCTGATTTTTTGGGATTCTCCCATGGAAATATAATGAATGAGGATTTTGTACTGACATTAGTGAGATTGCGGGTCATAATATTAGTACTGCAGGACATACCGGGACATACGTCATAGTACTTTTTGTATAACCCGGTGTGACGCTAGTCAGGACCCATGGCCAGGCCATAATTCAGCGCAGTCAGACATTCCGGGGTCAATACCAAAAGATCACATAGTAAACCAAGGGAATATACGAAGTCGTAAGTCAGGTCACATGCCAGGATCACAATACCAGAGAAATCAAAGAGGTAATAGCAAAAGAGTAGTCTGAACACAGTCCAAAGGCCAGCAGCAGAATATCAGATGCAAAGGGGCAATAACAAATGGGTAGTCTGAACATGGCCCAAAGGTCAGAAACAGCAGCACGAGATCAGAACTTACAGCACAGGGTACAGGCAAACACCAGAGAGCATTAGTTTAGACAAGCTCTGGGCCAGACAGCTCCCCTAATTAACAGGGCAATTTCCAAGAATATGGAGCACCTGTGGAAATCTCTGCCACTTCCAGTTAGATAGGTCAACCAAAGCACCGATAGCCCAGCACACCCCAGCACAGGATAGGATGACAGATCTGTCCATCACTGAGTCCCAGACACTCTGAGCAGAAGAATCGTGAGGACTCACCTTCATCAGAGACATAGGAATTTCTTTAGTGTTCAAATCCAGCAGGCTGCCCAATAAGGGCAGTGGTGGAGGTCCGGGGGGCATATTTTTGTTTCTTAGATTCCTCCTCCATGTCAAGAAATACAGGATGAGGCTGATCAAGACCACGAGGAGAAGAGTCCCGGATACTCCCAGCTCCATTGTGGCCAGTATCCTTTCTGTGTGAGACCTACACTCAGGAACTCAGCAGACAGACAAGAGGTTTACGTCTCTCCCTAGAAGGACATGGAATTACTATAGTGTCATATAGAAACATTCATCATTTGCACGTTTTTTTTTTTTTTTCAATCCTTTTTTTTTCCCATTTGAAGTTTACTTACGACAAATTCATCAAAGTGGCATCCATGGTTTATCACGAATTTTTGTGCAAAATTAAAAATTTACTTTGTTTTCCTTAAACCTTTTTTGCAACTCTTTACTGCAAAAAAAAAAAAAAGGGTCACACAATTCGCTGAATATCACAAAATTTGCTCAAAAATAAACAGTGAACATAAAATAAAACTCCTGGGAGGGAGAAACTAGAGTAAATTTGCACCAAAGGTTCAACTTTTTAAAAAGTTGCAGTTCATAAATCATCCAAAAAGTCTGGAAAACCCAAAGAGTTGAACACGTGTGTCGGGGATCCACCTGTAAAAGGCTCCATATGCACATAACATTAGCATGGGTCATCAATATTGAAATCAGTGGGGGTCCTATATGGAGCACCCCCCTCCCCCGGTCATCTGTCATCCAGCTGGACAGCACGGCTCCATGCACTTTGTCATAAACTGCAGCTCAGCTCCTTTTCTCTCGAATAGTGGACAGAGCGGTGTCTTTTATCCATCTGTTATGTCTGCTTCTATCAGGGCTGTACATACAAATCATGAGACCCCATAGCAAAAGTCTAAATTGGACTCCCTACATTCCTCCCTCACAAAAAAAAAATAATTGTCATATTCAGCAGCATCACAGAAGAGCTCGTCTCACAACATTTCAGCCATTACAAAGTAATTTTCCTCCTATTTAAGCCCCCACAAAGTATGATGCTCGCAAAAGTGTTTTCCCAAACACAGTATGATATCCCCACAGTGAATTCCTACAAAGCACCCTCCAGGTGCACAGTTTGCTTACCCTACATTACCCCCAACCTGCAAAATATGGTGACCCCAAAACAGTATGACAGCCCAGACATAGCCCTCCAAATAGTATAATGGTCCACACATAGCCCACCAAACTGCATAATGACTTCTGCATAACCCTTCAAATAGTATAATATACTGCACACAAAATAATGTACCCCACATAGCCCTCTAAATAGTATAATAGCCCCCACGTAGCCCTCCAAATAGTATAATGGCCCCCACATAGCCCTCCAAATAGTGTAATGGCCCCCACATACCCCTCCAACTAGTATAATGGCCCCCACATAACCCTCCAAATAGAATAATGGCCCCCACATAACCCTCCAAATAGTATAATGGCCCCCACATAGCCCTCCAAATAGTATAATGGCCCCCACATAACCCTCCAAATAGTATAATGGCCCCCACATAACCCTCCAAATAGTATAATGGTCCCCACATAGCCCACCAAATAGTATAATGGCCCCCAAATAGCCCTCCAAATAGTATAATGGCCCCCACATAGCTCTCCAAACTGCATAATTACGTCTACATAACCCTCCAAATAGTATAATATACTGCACAGAGAAAAATGTACCCCACATAACCCTCCAAATAGTATGATGGCTCCCACATAGCCTTCCAAATAGTATAATGGCCCCCACATAGCTCTCCAAGCTGCATGTCTTCTACATAACCCTCCAAATAGTATAATATACTGCACAGAGAATAATGTACCCCACATAGCCCTCCAAATAGTATAATGGCCCCCACATAGCTCTCCAAACCTCCAAACTGAATAATGACTTTTACATAACCCTCCAAATAGTATAAAATACTGCACACAAAATAATGTACCCCACAAAACCCTCCAAAAAGTATAATGGCCCCCACATAGCCCTCCAAATAGTATAATGGCACCCACATAGCTCTCCGAACTGCATAATGTTTTCTACATAACCCTCCAAATAGTATAATATACTGCACAGAGAATAATGTACCCCACATAGCCCTCCAAATAGTATAATAGCCCACACATATTCCTCCAAACTGCATAATGACTTCTACATAACTCTCTAAATAGGATAATATACCGCGCAGAGAATAATGTAGCCCACATAGCCCTCCAAATAGTATAATGGCCCCCACACATTCCTCCAAACTGCATAATGACTTCTACATAACCCTCCAAATAGGATAATATACCACGCAGAGAATAATGTACCCCACCTAGCCCTCCAAATAGTATAATGGCCCCCACATATTCCTCCAAACTGCATAATGACTTCTTCATAACCCTCCAAATAGGATAATATACCACGCAGAGAATAATGTACCCCAATAGCCCTCCAAATAGTATAATACCCCACTCATCCTATAGCCCCACAAACTGCATAGTGGCCCCCACATAGTCCTCCAAACAGCATAATCACAGCCATTGACTTAGAAAAAAATATTTTTTATAAGTGCTCACGTCCTCTCATCCCCCCACTGCTCCAATTTCTGCAGCGCGTGTGCTGAACGCTCTGTGTTGCTCGGCCAGACACACAGGGAGAATGATGGAGGAGGGAGATGACTGCTCCTTCTTCCACCATTGCTTTCAGCTGAATTGTCTGGCACTGGGCCCCCTGACTCATGGGCTCCATAGCAGCCATGTAGTCTGCAACTATTAGTGGTACGCCACTGGCTTCTAGAAAAGCTGGATGACATCTAGTATTGCTTCATTCCAATCTATTATTGTCACTCAGCTTATCTAGAAAAGCTCCCAATGAGTCTACCCCTTGCTGTACAGACTTGGCTTTCCTTACCCTGTGGGAGCTGCCCGACAACTCACCCCCATAAAATCTGCTATGGTGATGGCCACATTGGTGTCACTAGTGATGAGCGAATGTGCTTGGATTAGGTGTTATCTGATCATGTTCAGCGGGCTAACCGAGAGTCTTCGGCGTGCTTTAAAACTATGTTCGTGATTCGTGGTTGTTTAACAGGATGTGTTACTGCTGTTGAACAATCGTAAGATATGCAGCCGTGGGGACTCAAACGTAGTATTCGAACATGCCGAAAACACTCGGCTAACACCCAAGCACACTCAGATAACATCTAATCCGAGCACATTCCCTCATCACTAGTTGTCACCCAACTTTCCCAATTGTGAAAAAAAAAAACCTTACTCATCAAGTTTTTTCACTTTTCTATTTTTAGAGAAAATGCACGTCCGCCCGGAGTCATATTTCCTTCAGTCGTGTTCTCACCAGTGAGCTCAGGCTATAAACCTCCTTATAGCTCTGTATACACAGCACACCCACATCCCAACCCCCACCATGACACAGCCTGGGGGTATTGTTAAAGTATAAGCAGCATATAAAAGGACATTCTTTAAAAAAAAATGTAATGGTAAGATCAGACTCATATCTAGCGCTATGGAACAGGCTACAACATCTAACATTAGGGATTGCATTCAATGGAAAATCAAGCAGATATGGAATTTATGGTGCAGCGCCTCTGTAAGATTCTTCATGTCAGATAGAAGGATTTCCAAAATCATAGAATGAAAAAAGGAGAGAAGAAGCGCTCACCTGGATGTCTGTCACACCGGCGTGCTAAGGAAATGTTACCTAGGAGGTGTAATGTCTCCTACAAGCAGCAGGCTTTGTGAACTATGTCCTCCCTTGTGCTGTGTCTGCCGCCCTTCCCCATCTGATCAGGAAGCAGCATTATAGATTCTATACACTGTAGGGCTGCTCCTCTCCTCTGTAGGAAACCTATTCTGTCTGCTGTATGTGCAACAGTGAAACCGCCCCCTCTTCCCTTCATCACATCATCTACTTTTTACTTTATTCTACGCTGTTTATGTTGCTTCTTTTCCACTTTTTTTATATATATATAGGATATTTTTTTCCCTTCCTTCTGTATTTGTAAATACTTTTGTGTTGTTTGTTTTTATTTTAATACCCAAATGCATTTTTTAGGCTTTTATTCCCCATAGAGAAACTTATTGGAAAGCGTCAAGAAAAAACAAAAAGGCCCCATCTAAAACATAAAAAAGTAAAAGAATCAAACTTTTTGCTGTGCGCTCCATATATTCCTATTAACTTACAGCCAACATCTAGTCACGTTAGTTTCTGGTCACAAAAAAAAATTATATATATATATATATATATATATATATATATATATATATATATATATACACACACTAGCTGTTTCCAGCCAGCTAACGCTTGGCATGCTCATTGCTATCTAATTAATGCTGCTAGTGATTAAACTAAAGTAAATAATGACAATATCCAATGGCGCTTGCGCAGGTGGTAAATTAACTTAAAATGAAGTTAATAACAATAATAATAATTAAAAATCAGAATAATACTAATACATTTTATTCACAGTGTAAAATCAAAAGCAAACTGGATTTGTGTGGTAATGTGTGGGGACAGAGCCTCGTGTGGTAATGTGTGGGGATGCAGCCTCATGTGGTAATATGTGAGGACGGAGCCTCGTGTGGTAATGTGTGGGGATGGAGCCTCGTGTGGTAATGTGGAGGGGTGGAGCCTCATATGATAATGTGTGGGGACAGAGCCTCATGTGGTAATGTGTGGGGATGGAGCCTCGTGTAGTAATGTGTGAGGACGGAGCCTCATATGGTACTGTGTGGCGACAGAGCCTCGTGTGGTAATGTGTGAGGACAGAGCCTCATGTGGTAATGTGTGGGTACGGAGCCTCGTGTGGTAATGTGGGGGGACGGAGCCTCGTGTGGTAATATGTGGGGACGGAGCCTCGTGTGGTAATGTGTGGGGACGGAGCCTCGTGTGGTAATGTGTGGGGACAGAGCCTCGTGTGGTAATGTGTGGGGACGGAGCCTCATGTGGTAATGTGAGGGGGTGGTATTATGTGTGGTAATATGGTGGGGGGGCAGGATTGTGTGTGGTAATGTGGTGCGGGGGCGGGATTATGTGTGGTAATGTGGTGGGGGCGGGATTGTGTGTGGTAATGTGGTGGGGGCGGGATTGTGTGTGGTAATGGGGTGGGGGCGGGATTGTGTGTGGTAATGAGGTGGGGGCGGTATTGTGTGTGGCAATGTGGTGGGGGGCCGGATTGTGTGTGGTAATGTGGTGGGGGCGCTAATGTATGTGGTAATGTGGTGGGGGCGGTATTGTGTGTGGTTATGTGGTGGAGGTGGTATTGTGTGTGGTAATGTGGTGGGGGCAGGATTATGTGTGGTAATGTGGTGGGGGGCGGGATTGTGTGTGGTAATGTGGTGGGGGGATTATGTCTGGTAATGTGGTGGGGGGGCGGGATTATGTGTGGTAATGTGGTGGGGCGGGATTGTGTGTGGTAACGTGGTGGGGGCGGGATTGTGTGTGGTAACGTGGTGGGGGGACGGGATTGTGTGTGGTAATGTGGTGGGGGGCGGGATTATGTGTGGTAATGTGGTGGGGGCGGGATTGTGTGTGGCAATGAGGTGGGGGCAGGATTGTGTGTGGTAATGGGGTGGGGGGCGGGATTGTGTGTGGTAATGTGGTGGGGGGGCGGGATTGTGTGTGGTAATGTGGTGGGGGGCGGGATTATGTGTGGTAATGTGGTGGGGGCGGGATTGTGTGTGGTAATGGGTTGGGGGCGGGATTGTGTGTGGTAATGGGGTGGGGGCAGGATTGTGTGTGGTAATGTGGTGGGGGCGGTATTGTGTGTGGTAATGTGGTGGGGGGCCGGATTGTGTGTGGTAATGTGGTGGGGGGCAGGATTGTGTGTGGTAATGTGGTGGGGGCGGGTTTGAGTGTGATAATGTGGTGGAGGGGCGGGATTGTGTGTGGTAATGTGGTGGGGGCGGGTTTGAGTGTAATAATGGGGTGGGGGCGGGATTATGTGTGGTAATGTGGTGGGGGCAGGATTGTGTGTGGTAATGTGTTGGGGGCGTGATTGTGTGTGGTAATGTGGGGGGTGGGATTGTGTGTGGTAATGTGGTGGGGGGCGGTATTTTGTGTGGTAATGAGGTGGGGGGTGGGATTGTGTGTGGTAATGTGGTGGAGGCGGGATTGTGTGTAATAATGGGGTGGGGGCGGAGCTACTGTGTAGGGGGCGGGATTAGCGAGTAATCACGATGCCTCATATATATATATATAGATACACTTAGGACTTGATTTGTTATTGCATTTGCATCTTTTGTGTGTTTTTTTTTTTTTTGCGATTTCTTCCTTTTGTTGATCAGCACCCTATTCTTTTAAGAGCCTATTTTATACATGATCAAGGATCACCTGTTTTTTTGTTATTATTTTCGCCATGTGTGGTTTTTGCTTTCTAGATGTTTTAGGCAGATTCATGAACTTTTTAAAAAGTTTGTTACTAATGTACTGCAGTCCTCTGCCTTCCACTCTTGAGTGATTTTTTAGTTATTTTTGCTGAAAAGTCGCAAAGCAGGTCAAATAGAAAAATAAAGAGATTGTTGATTTTGCATACAATTCATGAGCCACATGCATCTTTTTGAAGAATTTGCTGCAAAATATCAGTGAAAAACACAAGACAAGAAAGAAAAACGCACAATAATAACAGGTCCATTGAATAAAACCATTGTTAAAAAAAAAGAACTTTAACCGTGTGTTGACTATCAATCAGTACTTCTTTAATGGGAGCCAGTTATTTGATTCATTTTAGCTGCACTGCAGCCAGGTGCAATATTTTCTGAAGCTCTGGCTTTTCAGAGAATAGAGGAACAAGTTGAAGATCCAGGAATTCCTGTTGTCGCATACGTCCTGAAGCTTCACGAAACTGGCTAATTTTGCTTTGGATCATGTGCGGATGACTGGTAACATAGGTATTCGGATGCAGTGACACAGAAGCGCAGAATAGGGGTTAAATAATTATCCGCTTTATCAATACAGGAATAACCTCCTCGCAGGGAGAAAACAAGGGAAATTCAGTTAAAAGGCTGAGGGTTAAACAAGATAGCAATAATTCAAATTAACAGTCTATCAGTTTCACTTATCGTGACTTGGTTGTCCATTCCTCTCTGAGTCCGATGGATGTTTGGCTGCCGACTGAGGCCAGCGCTGATTCTTCTGGGTTCCCCGCCTAACAAACGAGCCCTTAGTCCATCATGCTGCCTGGCAACCGGGAGTCTCACACAACAATCTCCCGCTCGGCCTGCTCTGCGGTCAGGAGTCTAAGGGTATGTGTCCACCTTCCGGATGGCCGGCGGTTTCGTCGGAGCGGCAAACCCGCTCGGCGCTAAGCCCCGCCCCCTTCTGAGACGCGATGATGCCGGGTGTGTTCATTGCACACATCCGGGATCATCGCACCCCACGCATAGGGCCCTGTGTTAATCCTTGCGGCGGCGCAGCGTCGCCGCAAGGAACACCGACATGCTGCGATCTTAAAAGACGCGCAGCATGTCCGGAGTCGCAGGGCCGATGGATGCGTGTTACCACGCATAGAGGAGATGGGATTTTATAAAATCCCCTCCACTATGCTGGAACATCTGGATGCTGCGTGTTTGACGCTGTGGCCCCACGCAGCATCAAACACGCAGCGTTTCCTGAACATGGACACATACCCTAAGGCTTCTTTCACAAGAGCGTCGGCACTGGGCCGTCGCTATGCGTCGGCCCGACTTGCCGACGCGCATTGTGAAAGTGATGCCCGACGTGGGCAGTGGAAGCAGTCTTACGACGCTTCCGCTGCCCCATTGTAAGGTCCGGGGAGGAGGGGGCGGAGTTTCGGCCACGACTCACAGAAAAAGTTACATGTAACGTTTTGTGCCGATGGTCTGCCAAAACACGACGCAACCGTCGCACGACGGTTGTGACATGTGTCCATACGTCGCTAATGTAAATCTATGGGGAAAAAAACCCATCCTGCGGACAACTTTGCAGGATGCGTTTTTTTCTCCTAAACAACGCATTGCGACGTACAGCAAACAATGCTAGTGTGAAAGTAGCCCAACACAACAATCTCCTTTCAGCGTGCTCTGCACTTCACACCTGTTGACGCTCCCTGGTCCTTCATACACTTGTCCTCTTTGCCTCGTGGACCAACGCTATCCACAGAGAGCCGCAGGAACTCCCTCAATGCCCTGTCAGTACTCACAGCCCTGTCTTCTCCCTTACAGACTCAAACCAGACAGAAGACACGGTGTGACTGAAAACCACGTAATCCGGAGTTTGCAGAAGGACAAAGGGTCTTAATGATTATAGAATCATAGAATGTTAGAGTTGGAAGAAACCTCCTGGGTTATTGTGACCAACTCCCTGCTCAATGCAGGATTCGCTAAACCCTGAGACAGATGTCCTCTGTTAGAAGACTTCTATTGAAGGAAAACTCACCATCTCTCGTGGCAGCCTGTTCTACTTATTTAACACCCTCGCAGTCAAGATGCTTTAATATCTAATTGGTTTCTCCTCTCATTCAGATTTATTCCTATTGCTTCTAGTCTTTCCTTGTGCAAAAGAGGAGTCGACATACTCCTGTCCCCAAAATGCACTTTCCAGGTCATCCCCTCAGTTCCATCACTCTCATTCCCTTCTTTTGAGGTCCACATCATCAGGCTCTTCCGTTCCCTCTCCCTCAGAGTAGCAGCCATATACCGGCCCCCAGGCTCACGCATCCACTTCCTGGATCATTTCTCTGCCTGGCTGCTGCACTTCAGGTCCTCAGAACTGCCAACCTTTATCCTGGGAGATTTCAACATCCGCATCCCAGCTTGCATCACTATCCACTTCTCTAGGCCTCTCACAGCTCAACCTCGGAAACACACAAAGACTGTAACACCCTTGACCTGGTCTTTGTCCAGCTCTGTTCAAAGTCTCCTACTTAGATAACTGACCACAACAGTCTCCTTCATGCTCACAATTCCTCGCCCAGCCCACATTCAGAAATCTACATGCCATTAACCCTCATACACTTTCAGACTCCCTACACTCATCATCGTCCCCAATCTTTTTCCTGTCCTGATCTGGATGTACATCCCTACGACGACACTCTTAGAAGCACCCTTGACCAAGTAGTTTCCCTTCCTCCTAAAATCCATCAGGAAATCCACTCCCACACACCAATTGCAGTGACTTCCATCCCTCCCTGCATTTCCCCTGGCTCACTCTAGACATTCAATCCCATCACAGAAGTAGTTTCCCAGCTCTTCTCGTCCGACTACATGCACTACTGACCCCATTCCCTCCAGTCGTCACAACTCACCTATCTACAATCTTTAATGTCTCCCTCTCCTCTAGCATTTTCCCCTCCTCCTTCAAACATCATCATTACTCCATTACTAAAGAAACTCACCCTCGACTCATCCTGCACAAACAATTACAGACCATTCTCCCCTTCATCTCTAAACTCTTGGAGCACCTGATCTTCTCCCGCCTACCCGTTACCTCTCCACTCAATCCCTCTTAGACTCTTCATAGTCTGGTTTCTGCCCCCTACATTCAACAGAAACTGCGCTCAAGGTGACCAATGACCTTCTGACAGCAAAATGTAAAGGTGACCACTCTGCTCATTCTTCTTGACCTTTCAACTCTTGACCACCCTCTCCTCTCTAGGCTCCAGTTGCTAGGCATTAAGGACACTGCTCTCCTGGTTCTCTTCCTATCTTTCTGACCCCTCCTTCAGTGTTCTGTTCGCTGGCTTCACTTCCTCTCTGTTTGGGGTACCTAAGGACTCAGTCCATGGTCCCCCTTCTCCCTTTACACGGCCCCAATTGGACAGACAATCAGCAGATTTGGCTTTCAGTACCATTTTTATGCTGATGATACACAACTATACACGTCATCCCCCGACCTTACCCCCGCTGTACTACAGAAGGTCAGTGACTGCCTGCAGTCTCTAACATCATGTCCGCTCTGAAACTCACCCTCTCCACAACTGAACTTCTGCTCCCGCCATCTACTAACCTCCCTAAGTCTGACATTTCCCTCTCTGTGGGTGGCACCATAATAACACCCCGGCAGCAGGCATGCTGTCTGTGTGTTATGTTTGACACCAACCTCTCCTTCACATCCGATATGCAATCTATTGCTGCTTACACCTACAGAACATCTCTAGAATCCGCCCTTTTCTCACCATGGAAACAAAAACCCTCAGTGTTGCCTTGATACACTCCCGCCTGGATTATTGCAATGCTCTATTATTTGGCCTCCCCCTTCTCGACTTTCCCCTCTCCAGTCTATCCTTAATGCAGCAGCCAGGGTTGTCCATCTAACTAATCGGTATTCAGATGTGTCTGCTCTTCGCCAGTCATTACACTGGCTGCCAATTCGTTATAGAATCCAATTCAAAGTAGTTGTTCTCACCCACAGAGCTCTCCACAGTGTGGCACCCCTTACAACTCCTCCCTCATTTCGGTCTATCAGCGTAACTGACCATTGCGCTCTGCAAACTACTTTCAAATAACCTCTGCACTATTCTGTGCCTCCCACCACTCCAAGACTTCTCCCATGCTGCACCAATCCTCTACCAAGATATTAGGACCAACCACAATTTGCATAGTTTTAGGCGCTCCCTCAAAACACATTTGCTCAGAATGACCCATCACATTCACTTGTCATTTTAGGTTTGTGTAGCCCATTCACTACTTCCATCTACCCCCGCCCCCTGAAGATTGCTGGACCATCATTGTAAATTCACATCTGTACCTTGTATCTCCCCCACCTTGTAGATTGTAAGCTCTCAAGAGCAGGGTCATCATTTTTTTGCTTTAATTATTGTATTGTTACTTATGAGTGACTGTTGCGTTCCTTCATAGTTATAATCCAGTTAACAGACCAGGCTTATCGGGACTGAAACCAGCCCTGGTAGCTTGGACAGTTAGGCTATGTGCACACGTTCAGGTTTTTTTTCACTATAAGAACGCATACATTATGCATCCTATCATTTAGAATGCATTCTGCATGTTTTGTGCACATGGTGCGTTTTTTTTCTGTGAAAAAACGCATCGCGGTAAAAAAAAAAAAAAAAAAAAGCACAAACGCGTCAAAAACGCTTGTGGATTTCTGGCAGAGATGTCTGGTTTTTGTCAGGAAAATTTCTGCCAGAAATCCTGACGTGTGCACACAGCCTCAAACTGAGAACCTGATCAGTTTATTTGTATATTGGAGATACCAGAGCAGCCCAAGGTTAAATTATATTTAAGCACCTTAAGAGCACACCAGACATACACATATACAGATGGTAGATATGCTAATTTGTATAAGAGATACAGATAGAAGGACAAGGTATATTCTTATATGGGTCAGTTACTAGTAGATGAAAGGGCTCCACATGGGAAGCTTGTTGTCTCATGTGTTCTTTGACTACTCCCCACACAATGTAATATTGTGACTGACCCAGGAAAAAAAAAAAAAAAGTAGTTTAAGTTCTTTACGTGATGGTCCAAGGGAGGTAGGCGTTTACCATGTTCTGGTGACTTGGACATTCATGTACAGGTAGGATGTATAGCATCACAATGCTGGCTGCAGTGGGAAAAATTGAGGTGGTGAGGCTTTCAAAATTGGGAGGTGGGGAAAGAATGTGCAGCATCCTGTATGGGGAGAACTATGGGATGCATTTTACTATATGGAATGCTTTGTGGGGGCCATGGTAATAGATGGAGGGCTATATAGGAGTCTACTTTATGCAAGCAATTCTAGTGCATTGAGGGCTGTGTGGAGGTCATCACACTGCATGTAGTTGATATCACTGTTCATGGGACATCATTGTTGACATCAGACCAGACCGAGTGCGATGAAAGGAGAATCAAGGGCTCCAGGAGGAGGAAAATTTACTTTGCAGAACGGATACAAAAGTTGTGAGAAAAGCCTTTCTGTGACCCTGCCATCCCACATTTACACCAAGAAAAGTCCATTGGGTGAATCACGTTCCCTTTGAGCCTTTTCATTGGCCTCATGCCAGAACTATAAGAGTCCATCATGGTACAGATCTAGACAATGCAATCACTTGCAATTTCTCGAGACCAAAGACCCTGCTGACAGTCTTTCCCATTCTTAAGGACATAAGAGACAGTAGGTAAAAGGGGTTTATTTGAAAACTGCTCAGGTGGTGATGGTAGCAGAATTATTAAGTGGTAGGCTTCAAGTTGTTCTTGAGGTTTTTAATATGGGAGGACAATATTACAATATGCGCCAGGACAGAAAGTTCTATAGAAGGGGTGATTTATGGGAAAAACCAGACTATTGTGCGATGACCTGAGGTTACAGATTGTGGAAAGTTATAAAAGTATCTACACAGTGTGGATATGAATATATAATGCAACTTTATTTTGAGTTTTTTGTATTACAAACATGTAAATTAACCAGTTACCAAACAAAGTAATGTTTAAGAGCTCTTCCGCCTTCTGGGGATCACATACAACTTGTATGCCCTTGGTACTGCCATGTTTTTATTTGGCTCAGGGATGATATTAATTTCATCAGGAGCCAATATGGGTTTCAGGTTGTACTTCTGTAGTATGTTTGTCAGGAACAGAAATAATACCATCCGTGCCAGACTCTCGCCAATGCAACTTCTGCTGCCTGTGGGTAAAAAAATAAAAAAATAAATAAAATCTAGACACTTTATACATAGTGACAATTAGTTAAGACTTTATTGCAAACAAGTGTAAAATGAGTTGACAATACTTTATGACATGGACAAATGAACTCCAAGCCCATTATCACCTTCATAACCAGGCCAAGTTCTAGAAAACTGACCACTGTCACTTTGGGAACACTTCAACTGATCCCAATATTATTTTGTGATCTATTCATTATAGCTGTAAAATTTGTTCGATATGACTTCTGAATTTTGCCATTGTCAATCTTTGCTCCCCTTCTTCCCAGAGCCATAACTTTACTTTTCTGTCAATATTGCCACGTGAGGGCTTGTTTTTTTTTGCAGGATTAGTTGTAACATTGAATATCACCATTGATTTTACCATATAGCGTACTGGAAAATAAAATCCAAATGTGGGGGAAGTGGAAAAAAAAAAAAAAAAAGTGCAATTTAGCAATTTTTTTTTTTACCATGTTAACTAAATGCCAGAACTGACCTGCCATTATGATTCTCCAGGTCATTACGAGTTTTGTAGATTCCAAACATGTTCTTTAAGTGGTGAAAAAAAAAAAAAGTTGCCTTTTTTCCCCCCCAGAGATCTGTAGCTTATTTGGTGCACCGATCAAAATGATTTATGGTATATAAAAATGTCAGGCGTGTTGCAATGTTAAAGCGACACAATTAAATATATTCTGGTGTTTAGAAATCCACCCCCCTTATGCCATTTGCAGATTGAATTTTCTTATAATAGGGCGATTCTGAATGCAGCAATACCAAATGTGTATATTTATCGGTTTAATTTGAATGAGGTGAAAGGGGAGTGTGATTTAAACTTATATTTTTTTTATATTTTTGTAAACATTCTTCACTTTTTACTTGCTTCAATAGTCTCCAAGGGACAGCATGTAGCAGATACACTTGCTATGGACCCCAACTGCTGGGTGGTGCTCAGCTATCCAGCTAGGTCAATCACAGGGGTCTCCTTCTGACCCCGGGTTGTCATGTCAACACATCAGCGACCTGTGGTCGTGTGAAATGGGTGCCGATGGGAGGAGGTAATGACTTGCTTCCTGCGTGTGCATATTAAATGCTGCTGTCAGTTTGTCAGCAGCATTTAACATGTTAAGAGCTGCAGTTGAATTGCGATTCCACCCGTGGCTGTTATGGGCACATATCTGCTTATCAGATCAGTTGTCATGTGCCAGAAGAGGTGCGAGCTCATCGCTGGAGCCTGCACCAAACAGGGGGAGGCATCCAGTGATTGACTCAGACTGTCATTGGATGTTAAGGGTTTAAGTTATTTATTTAGAGTGCAGGTGCTGGCTGATGAGTACTCCCATCATTCGCAGCTTGCTCTCACTATTAGTGGCAGCAGGTACAGGCTGAAGGGAGAAGTAGTCCCATCAGCTGGCGCCATTGACCAGAGGAAACTTTACCTCAGATCACAGTTGGGGGCTCTTGATGCTATTTGATAGTGAGAAATGCAGCTGTCTGACCAATAATTATTTTACTGCCAATCAGAAATTGTGTTTGCTGCTCTGTCATGCACATGACAGTATTGCACACTTGATGTTTGGGCCCCCCATTCAAGTGAAGAGTTCAGATTCCCATTTTAAATTTGTGTGTTGGCCAAATCTGAACATCTAGGGGCTCCACCCAGCTAACAATGATCTTTACAGCATCTATGAAACTGGGAAAAAAATAATAATTTTACATTGTTCACCGAATGGGTAAACTAGTGGGACCGTTTGAGGCTTGGGTGTTCTGGACATGTCAAAATTAATGTGTACTTTATTTTATAATCTTTATGGGTACAGTGTGTGATTACAAAATACAATTTTAGTTACCGTAGTTCCACTATGGGACTGTCACAGCTCTGATTGACGTTATAAGTTATAGCAATGCTTTTAGTGTCAGTACTGCACTGACTAACTAGTTAGACCATACACTGCTCATGATCCAACTAGCCATAGATTTGTCAAGACGACATCAGGTCACCATGGCAGTGCTCAGCCTCTTGCTATGACCTCGGGGCGCTGGAGGGCAGAGGGCATACATCAGTATTTAGTGGGTTAAACTGCCACTGTTAAACCTGTCAAATACCCCTGTCTTCTATGACAATGGTGCACAATGGCACCCCCACAAGTGCTGTCAATTGGCATGTAGGTACCAATTGGATGATACGCCAGGTCATCTGCTGAAGACCCCTGTGCCAATTATGACGGTACTCTTTAACATCAGCTTTCATTTGGAAACATGTTACATACTGTATGCTATATTATACATAGTAATACAGTACACAGCAATGCTGTAGATATAGCACAAGCAAAGAAAAGATCAGTGTCCTTAAAAGTGAGCAAAAAAAGTTTGCATCACTCCTTTTCCAACTACCCAGTTAAAAAAGGGAAAACAATTTTAGTATTGTGGTGTTGAAAGTCTGATCTAAGACTAACATAATTTAATCCAATGTATAAGTTGTGAACTCATCCCATAAAGAAGCCCTCATGTGGCCATGTCAATGGAAAAATATCGGATTACTCACCGGTAATGCTCTTTTATAGAGCCCACGACAGCACCCACTGAGAGAGGGGATCCGCCCCTAGGAACAGGAAACCTACAGAGAGATAAAAGGGGCGGCCCCCCCCTCGCTCCTCAGTTGTTTTACAGAGAAAAAGGAGGAACCGCCGCCAGGTTTTTTAGTTTTAACAGGTTTAGGCATATATACATATTTACAACTTCATACCATATTACTCTATTATATACATCTCCCTATTAAGACACCACGTGCGACTAAATAAAGAAAAGGGAGGGATTTGAATGGGTGCTGTCGTGGGCTCTATAAAAAAGCATTACCGGTGAGTAATCGATATTTTCTATTCGCCACGACAGCACCCACTGAGAGATTTTCAGAGACTATATACTGGGTGGGTTAACTGAATCAAGAACCGAAACCCCAAAGGTTAGGTCAGAAGCAGCAGATAGATCTAATCTATAGTGTCTATAGAAGGTATTTGGTGAAGACCAAGTCGCAGCCTTACATATAAGGTCTATCGGCACATTCGCCCTCTCTGCCCAGGTCGGCACGGCTCTTGTAGAGTGTGCTCCCACATGCATTGGAGGATCTCTTCCTCCAGCTTTATATGCCGGGACTATGGCATCTCTAATCCAGCGTGATAGCGTGTTCTTTGTAACTCTGGAACCTTTGGTTTTTCCCTGGAAAGAGACAAAGAGCCCTACTCTTCCTCCAGTCCCTAGTCCTCTCTAAGTAGGCTAGAATAGTTCTCTTAACATCTAGGGTATGAAGCCTGGCTTCTTCTGGAGTCGAGTGGTCTTTATAGAAGGTAGGTAACAAGATCTCCTGGGATCTATGAAAACTAGTGGCTACTTTAGGGAGATAACAAAGGTCCGTTTTTAAAATTATTCTATCAGATGTCACGGATAGATAAGGAGGGTCAATTGACAAGGCATGGAGATCACTCTCTTCTAGCGGATACTAACGCTACTAACAGTATTGTTTTTAGCGAGATGTTCTTTAATGAGGCCGCCTGTAGAGGCTCAAACGGGCTTTGTTTCAAGGCATCTAGGACCAGAGATAGATCCCACTGAGGCACCTGTGGTATATGAATAGGTTTTGATCGTTCACATGCTGATATAAAACGAGAAACCCATCTATCTCCCGCCACATCATAACTAAAGAGGGCTCCTAGAGCTGAAACCTGGACTCTTAGAGTATTTACAGACAGTCCCAATTCAAGTCCTTTTTGTAAGAACTCCAATATTGAAAATATAGGTGCTTCAGCGGAAAGTTGTGCAGTATGAAATTGAAGGAATTTTTTCCAAACCCTGACATAGATTTGGGTAGTGGAAGGCTTTCTACTCTTCATAAGAGTATCTATAAGCCCACTGGAAAAACCCCTTAGAGTTAGTAAGTGCCTCTCAAATTCCATACCGTCAGATTCATGCCTTTTACCCGAGGATGGAAAAACGGTCCCCGAGACAACAGGTCCTTGGTCTGAGGCAGGATCCAAGGGTCTGTAGTTGACATCGCCCTGAGCCAGGAGAACCATGGCCTTTTGGGCCAGAATGGGGCTACCAACAGAACTCTTGCCCCCTCCACCCTTATTTTTCTTATTACTATAGGTAATAGATTCCATGGAGGGAATGCATAGGCCAGGTCGTATGTCCATGGCACCTGAAGGGCATCGAATATGTCAGGGTTGTCCAGTCTGCAAAGGGAAGCAAATGTTTTGACCTGACGGTTGGACCTTGTTGCGAATAGGTCTATTTGTGGCACGCCCCATCGGTCTGTTATCAGCCGGAAAATATCTCTGCTGAGCATCCACTCCCCTTGATGAAGGGTATGGCGACTGAGGAAATCGGCACGAATGTTGTCTATACCTCTGATGTGTACCGCTGATAAGGACAACAGATGACTTTCGGCTAACGTCATGATGTCCGATGAGATTTCCATAAGATTTTCTGACCGTGTACCTCCTTGATGATTTAAATAGGCTACTGCCAAGGTGTTGTCTGAGAGGACCCTTGTGTGAGAGCCTCGTAGCTGGGGAAGAAAGTGGAGTAGGGAATAATATATGGCTCTTAATTCTTTTACATTAGAGGAATTAGCCAATTCTGACCTGGACCAAAGGCCCTGAACCACCTCATCACCAAAATGTGCTCCCCAGCCCTCCGGACTAGCATCTGTGGTTACTACAGTAGAAGGGGTAATGACCCATGGTACCCCCTCTGATAGATTTCCCCAATCTAACCACCATGTAAGGGAGTGTACTACCTCTGCCGTTAAGAAAATTGTTCGATCTAAATGTACCCTATTTTTAGTGTCGTCCTGTAATACCAATTTTTGGAGTTGCCTGGTATGGAATTGAGCCCATTTAACCGCAGGGATACATGATGATAGTGAACCCAACAATGACATGGCATTTCTCAGTGACATATTACGCTTTTTGATAGCTAAATCCACTTTGCTAATGATCGAAAACTTTTTATCATCAGGCAACCAACATTTTTGGTCTACTGAATCCAGAAGGAGACCTAAAAATCTCTGACAAGTGACGGGTTGGAGTCTGGATTTTTCCCAGTTAACAATCCATCCAAGCTTTTGTAAAGAGGATACTACCTCCTCTAACCTTTGCTCACACTAAGAAATTTTTCCCCACAATTAGTAGGTCATCCAGATATGGGATGACTAACGTGTCTTTTAATCGTAGAAAGGACATTACTTCCAAAAGTAACTTAGTAAAGACCCTAGGAGCCATAGATAGACCAAAGGGCATTGCTCTATATTGAAAATGACGAACTTGACCGTCTATAACCACTGCTACCCGAAGAAACTGCTGGTGTGACTGGTGTATAGGAAGATGGTAATAAGCATCTTTGAGATCAAGTACTACCATGTAACAGTTAGGGAACAAATTTTTAATGCCTGATCGAATGGATTCCATTTTAAATGTTGTGGGTTTTATGAACATGTTTAGTTTTCTCAAATTAAATATAGTTCTATAGGATCCGTCAGGTTTTGTAATCAGAAACAAGGGGGAGTAGAACCCCTGCCCCGTTTGAGATGACGGAACCTCTATTAAGACCCGTTTTGCAAGAAGGGACTTAACTTCTACTTCCAATGCTTCTTGTTGTAGTTTGGATTTTAGGGAGGTGAGCAGAAAGGAATCCGGAGGTTTTCGGATGAAGTCTAGGGTGAGGCCTGAGGATATTAATTTTATGGCCCATGGGTTGACAGTTATTTCTCTCCACTGATTGATAAATCCCAGTAGTCTACCGCCCACTGGTGGAATAGGGTTCCCGGAATTTTTCGGCTGGTTTGAAGGGACGTTTGTTAAACAAATTGCCTTTCTGCCTGAAGTCTTTGTTCCTCCATTGCTCTTTAAAGCTTCCCTTTCTGCCAAATGTTGGCCTCCTAAATGCCCTTCTGTAAGCAGGAACAAAGGGATTAGGAAAACCATTTTTACGTTCACCCGCCTTAGTGAGTATCTCATCCAGAATAGTTCCAAAGAGGTACTCACCCTGACAGGGTATGGCACACAACTTGGATCTGGACTGGGCATCCCCCTTCCAGTTCTTTAACCATAAGGCTCGGCGGGCAGTATTTGCGAGGCTAGCTGTCCTGGCCGCCAGGCGGAGAGAATCCACGGAGGCATCAGATATAAATGCCGCAGCGCTCCTAATTAAGGGGATGGATGCCCGCAATTTCTCCCTAGATATACCACTCTTGATATTCTGGTCCAGCTGGTCTAACCAAACCAGCATAGATCTACTGGTACATGTGGTTGAGATTGCCGGCCTAAACGCAGTGACAGGCCTCCCACGATTTTTTCAAAAGTGCATCCGATTTCCTATCCATGGGATCAGATAAGGAGCCTGCATCTTCCACTGGTAGGGAAGAACGGCGGGAAGTGGATGCGACAGCCGCATCAACCTTTGGAACTTTAGTCCAGGTATTTAAATCTTCGTCCTCAGAGGGGTAATGTCTCTTACAGGACACTGGTGTAAACCCCTTCGGCCCCTTGCTCCACTCTTTTTTAATGAGGTCTTTTATAGTCTGGTCTACTGGGAATACGTGGCCCTTTCGCTGAGATAGACCTGCGAACATAACCTCCTGGGCCGTTTGGGGTTCTTTAACCTCCGACACCCCCATAGTTTTCCTCACTGATTTGACTAGACTATTTACTCCCTCAGTCGGGAAACAGACATGTTCCTCCTCATCTGAGGAACCAGACAAGTGGGAGACGTCTGAATCAATCTCCCCACTTTCCACCGACGTGTCAGCATTAGGTGAGGATTTTCTCCTACTCCTCTTTTCAACACTGCCTGAGGGACCACCACCACTCAACGATTGGAGTTCCTCCCGAATCATAAGCCGTATTTCGTCCATTTTAACGGACTCCTCCTGCCGCAGGGTGTCATCTATGCATGCCTGACACAACCTTTTAGAATAAGAGTCAGGCAGGGGCTCAATACACATAGCACACTGCTTGTGCTTGGTCTTCTCCTTGCTTTTTGCCTAGAGGGACATAAGCAGAGGAGACCAATATAAGCTCTGAAGGAGCTGTATACCCAAACATTCTGAAGCATACTATACCGATTGTTGGGTGGATCGTCCGGTCTGGGGTGTGGAACGGGATGATTTCCTTCCCGATTTATCAGTGGAATCACTCTTCCTGGAGTGTCCACTATTCCTTTTTGCAGCATTACCACTTTGCATTAGTGGCTCTTCTACAGGGTGCTCACTGACTTCCTCGTGGGACGACAATGCGCACTGTTTTCCCTTCCTAACGGACTTTTATAGTGCGGACTATCAATCCCAGCCCCCGCAGCTGCAATCCCCCTTTTTTTTTTTTTTTTTTTAATTACCTGCATCAGGAGACCTGCGAACACCGCCAGGAGGAATCCAACATGGCGGTTCCCCCGGAAATTCAATGCCGACCTCAGGGGGTCGGCCATACTACATCCGGGATTCTGGACGCACTGCGCATGCGCCTGCCGCATTTTTTCGGCACTGCAACCCCACGCATTGTACCTGAGGGACCGGGGGGAGCCACAGCTGTTCAGCGCCACACCGTTCCAGACCGGGATCGACCAGGTAACTTGATATTCTGGTCCAGCTCACACTGCTATGGTCGTCCTTCAACAACGATGTCCCAGCAGGGAGATCGTTGGAACTTTTCAGGCCCCACTATTCGGCCGGTGCAGACGAGGGGGGAACCATCAGGAATCCCTGACTCTGCTTTTACTCGCTCTGGAGCCCCTGCCACTCAGCAGAGACGTACAGGCGGCATCCAGGCGAGTTTTCCTCTTCTCAGACACCGCTGTACAGTGTCTACAGAGATCTTCTCTGTGGGCTTCCTTCTAGGAACAGGAAACCAACTGAGGAGCGAGGGGGGGCCGCCCCTTTTATCTCTCTGTAGGTTTCCTGTTCCTAGGGGCAGATCCCCTCTCTCAGTGGGTGCGGTCGTGGCGAATAGAAAATAAAGATTGTGTCAGCCACCCTACAAAGGTCCAGCCATAAGTTGCGCACACATTTTAGCATCTGTCAGGATCATCGTTAATTTACTAGACAACTGGTCACTGCACTAGAAACATTAAGGTTTGTGTGGATTCGACAGACCTTCAGAATAAAGTGGACCATGTAAGTCTTTGTAGATGTGGTAAATATTTACTACTTATCCTAGTTCTGGCCAAGTATATGATGCATTGACAGAATCAGTGATCCCAGTTTAAGCCACTACAACACCATCAGTGGACAACTGCCACAATACACTGATGACAATGTTTTGACCAAATTACCTAATGAGAAAGGCACAAAGGCGTCATTCTTACGGAAGCTTCCATTAGCATTCAGGAAGTTTGTGGGATCAAACTGTAGAGGGTTCTTAAAATATTTGGGATCCTTCAAGACAGAAGTCAGCAATGGAAAAATTGCAGTGCCCTGCAAGAGAAGAACCAGAGCATGAACTTTACCTCAAAATGACATGAGCTACAATCTTTGAATCTATGGTTTCACTGTATTAAACAGTGGTTTACCCCCTTTGGATGAGCACATGACAATCAAAGTTTCCCAAAAAATAAAAAAAAAATAATAAATTGCTTGGACTACCAGCCCCTATAGAATTGAGAGAACTGAAATGCTAACCTTAGGAATGTTGTATCCTCGGAACCTTGTGTTTCGAATGGTTGCGTGTGAAAGTCCCATTGGAGTGATGTCCGCGAACCTTTGAATTTCATGTACAACGGCATTCGTGTAAGGCATCTTGTCTTGATCTTTTAATGAAGGACATCGATTCTGGCCAATCACATGATCCACCTCCACATGAATCTTTCCTTTTTGGCATAGATGACAAATCATTTTAAGATGTTATACAAAGTATAGTAAATATTCCTCAGCAATTTCTATGTGGCATCAGAAACGTGGACAACTTGGGTTGTCTACAACATGGCTCTAGTTTGGCATTACCAGGAACTACCCATTCCCCTCCCCCCTGCCAACTACAGTCTTGGTTTGCAGACATGTTTTGGTCAGTGGCCCTTCAGGCAGGCTGCCCAATTTGGTTTGTATGAGAGTCCTGACTGGTCTAAAGGGTAATGTCTCTCCTATGCCACGCAATGCTCTGTTACTGGTAATTGAGGATTTGGTCATCTCATGTCCTAAACTTTGTTACTTTAAAAGATTAAAAAATAAAGTTTAAGCACCATTTAATCACTTAATTCCATCTTTAACAAAATTGTGTTAATTGGTTCTCTGCCTTGGCCAATTTACTTGGGAGTCAGAGAGCCGTATAACTTGGAAGATATTTCTATGCAGCCGTCACGCTTGGGACATGAGCGCTGAAGGCCAGTCCAAGAGTTGCAATCCTCATCTATGTTTTTTGGCTGTATGACACTTCCATAAGGGTCCCCTTAATAAAATCATAACGTGACCTTCTAATAGGTTACCGCTAGTGGTTGTAGGCCCCATGGTTAGGAAAGCCTTCAGTAGCAGTTCATATTTCCAGCAGCTTAGCCCAAGTGAAACTGTAGCTTTACAAAATTCCCATTCCAAACCATGTGGTTGTTTGGTGCAGAATAGGACAGGTCCTACATTGAGAGACTCTTAACCTGTCTACTCTGGTCAAAAGTTAGATATCAAAGAGAGACCCTTTATTCACTTACTATAGACTTTATGAAAATAGGTATTGATTTGTAAGCTTAACCAACATCCATCCATTACAAAAATACCTCAACCTCAAGACTATGCTTCTATAGCATCATAGTCCACAGCACAGATAAATGTTGACCCCAATGGGGCTCATGATCTAACTTCCTAGTCTATGTTTGAATGTGGTAGGAACTAGAGAAATCCATGCAACCACCGCAAGAACTCCTTCCAGATGTTGTCCTTGTGGGATTTGAACCCAGGACCCCAGCATCTGTGCTAACCCCTGTGCTGAACTAAACGCTCTCTTCTGGAGATCATGTTTTATAAGACTAGGGCAATTTTTTTTTTTTTGTAGAAAAATCAAACACCATGCCTGTTCATAAGTTGTGTCTAATAACAGCTCAGTTCTATTCACTTTAGCCAAGTTGGAAATTAAGAAATAAGCGATTAACTTTTTATGATGGAAAGCAGCCATGTTTTTATAGTCCTTGACCAACCCGCCAACAAGAAAAGAGAAGCACTTACTTTCCACATGTGGATATTTGAGCAGATAGAGCAAGCCATACTGCAGGGTTACACTTGTCGTTTCTGTTCCAGCGAAAAATAGGTCGATGATCGTACCAGACAAATTATCAAAGTGGAATTCAGTTTTTGGATTGTACTTCTCCTGCAAAGTCACAGAATATTTGTAATTGTCATAGGCAGTGTGGTTAGTTAATTTTATAGTGTTCTATGTAGATACTATGAAAGCCAACTTTTTCTTCACCTTTCATAAAAAGTTTTACATAATGTTTATACATCACCTCCTCCATCTTTATTATATAAGCGTCAAGGAAACTCTTGGGACAGTTTGGGTCAAGTGTCACTTTGTGATTTTCCATGGACTCTGCAATAAAGTCTTGCAGTTTTGCCAAATTTATAAATATTCTCTGATGGGGTCCAGAAATACGACTGAGGATACTAGGAAACATGTTAAGAAACTGGAAAAAAAAAAAAAAAAGTTGGTTTGATAATTCTGCAACCCCTTCTGTAGTAGGGCAGGTTCTCTAAAGACTTAACCAAGAGTATAGAAAATTATTAACTTACCATTCCCCAAGATGTAGACATAAGTATGGTCATTTCTTTCAGCAAGGTATAAAAGGTCCTAAATTTGACATCTTGATAATCAAAACGTTCTCCAAACACAACGGAGCAGAGAACGTTGCAGATAGCCGAGGTCAATATATGTGCTGGGTTAAAGGGAGTGCCTGAAAAGAGGGAGGAGGCATTTGATTTAACAGAATTACAGATGTGCCCTTCCTGAACGTGGCCTAAAATGGGAGATGGATGGGGAGTGGAGACAAGTTTTTATTTACATTTACTGTATATTCTTGGAAAACCCTCTAGGTTAGAGTGCACACTGCAGTTATTTGATAGAAAAGGCACAGCTAGGTTACTGAGATTCTAAGGCTGGAGTCACACTACCGTTGAATATGAGTGATATGCAAGAAAACATTGCATAGCACTTCGACCAGTGTTAATCTATGGGGCAGCTCACATCACTTTTTTGTCATGCGTATTCAAGGTGTGTGTTAAAAAAAAAAAAAAAAATGCAGCATGTGATAGTCACCAAGACTCGGCCAAGACTCGCCAATGCAAGCCTATGGATGCAAGAAAAACCTCAGACACCACACGGACCATCAGTGTAGCTTGTGACAGATATGCACACATTATTTCAACCCATTTAGCCATTAAACTCAATGGTGAAAGACAGTTAGAAATGTAAAGCCATATGCAAGCATAGGTGTGGAAAAAAAAAAAAAAAAGTTGTATTGCAAACATTACACACGGATGACCATATGGAGAACACTTGTGCGACTCGGACTAATTTTGCATACAGCAAGTGTGACCCCAGCCTAAATATGTACACTTAGAAATTTTTACATAAGACCTGTTGTGTGCATTTTAAGATATGCAACATGTCAATTTGTGCTGAATTTTGTAGTATTCACGCTTGCAATTCAACATGTAATACATGTGGAAATAGAGTTGAAGAGTTGCAGAAACTCCACATCTAATCCATAAAGTGTGCATACACCAAGGGTTATTCTTCAGCAGTACCACATTTCAGAGCCTCCACTTTGCTTGACAATTTGTATGCAGTAGTCTGGTCTTTTCTAAGATTCTGCTGGCTTCTATGACAAGTTAATAGTCTTAATGTGTTGCTTATTCTAAAGTCACTGTTAGCTTGTTTGATCTATATGCAAATATAATGAATAGGAATAGTGCTCTAGAAGAGAGCTGATGGTGCTGGCTGGGGATATTTTGCATGACAGCAGTACATAGGAAAGGGGGAGGTCAGCAAGTGTAACTGAACAAGAGCAAATGGATTGGAGAAGGGTGGCTGGGATTTCAGGAGTTAACTCCCCAACCTGCAGTGCAAGTACCACACGGTCAGGCTCTGATGGTCAGTTTCCTCAACAAGCTATAAACTATGCAAGACAGAAGATTTTACAAAAGGAGAATGTCAGCAGATTAAAAAAAAAAAAAAAAAAAAAAAACACACCACAACCTTTCCAAATTACAAGTTTCATTAGCACCCCCCCCCCCCCACCCTTTCCAATTATTTTTTAACTCACCTTTGGTCTTCTCAATCTCTTCAGTCAAGTAATGCGCTTCCTCTTGTATACGTTCTTCAATGCTTTTTGCTCCCATTCCAAATTGTATCAAGGCAGAAAGAGAAAAACTGCGCAACTGTCTCCATCTCTCACCATTGGTCAAGATCAATCCTGATTAGGAGAAAAACAGACACTTCTCCATATCAAGTAACTGCCACTGCCATTTTGTGATGTAAGATCTGTGCTCTTGTGGGACATTTTTTGTTCCTTCTCTTTTCACCTCCAAAGTGTTAAAACACAGTTACAGCATCAGAGCCTGTTCAATCCACTGATAGAGAGCATCTAAGAGGTGTGAAAACACACGAGAAACTTAGCTGGTCAACAAGTAGAAATTTCACATACTGCACTCCAAAAGCAACAAGTATGAAAATTTCTGCAAGTGTAGTGATGCAGTGTAAAGTGGGAATGAACAGCAGACTCATGGACACTGGGAATTTCAGAGTCCTCAACTTTCTGGGTTCAAATGACAGGTACTCAGTGATATTGAATGTTTTTATGATGAGTTCCTTGGATTCTATACAGTTTAACAAATTATTTGTCAGTACTTTTGCATACATGAGATTGGCCTTTTGAGAGCCACAACTTATTTTTTTTCCCCATTTAAAAACTGTTACCTGCCACCTCCCCCCCCCCCCCACCATAATAGGGAGCAATTCTTAGCCAAGATCCAATTGTCTCAGCAAGATCTGTAACACACCATAATCTCTGAAGAGCAGATCTCCAACTTCTGAGGGTCCTCTCATGCTGAATACTTCTCCATTATCTACTAAAGCCTCTTTCACACAATCATAACCGATAAGGACCACAACGGGTGAGTTGGACAGGTAGATGGTGAACACTGGACCGAAAGTCTCACTGAGCTGGAAGACAAAGATAAAAGAAATAAAATATGAATTTTACACTATATAAAAATATGATGCAACATTTGGCACATGGATCAGTAATTTATGGCAAAAAAACAAAACCAAAACAGATAGTCCTTTGATAATCAAACTTCAAAATTAGTTTATGGGGTGCTAGGAATATGGTCAGAGTTTTATCATGCAACAACAGTGTTAAGGAAAGATCATGAGTGGTAATTAATTAATGGATGATCGGGAGTAGGGGGATGCAGCTGCAACTTCTTTGCCATGTATGGACTGGATAATGGGAAGAGGATGAACAAGTTGACCCCTTATGCTACAGCACTTATGTTTTGGCCTGTGGAGCATCGTTACATGCCAATATGCCTGATATTTAGGCATTAGAAATTAGTACGGTAAATCAATTTGATATGAAGTTTAGGAATTCACTGAAGCTGGCAAACTTGAACAATGTTGGAGCCTGTGGCTGGGCATCACAGGCAGGCTCGGACTGGCCGACAGGGTAACAGGGGAATCCCCTGATGGGACCCTGTGCAGAAATGGGCCCCCAACCCTACTATATGGGCTTTATTTGGCATAATTAAATTCACTCTGTACATAAAAATCAGCATCTCATCATTCATTAACTAAACTACCCAGTTTATTATAGAGATAGAAGTAAATTTGTGAATGATGGCAGTATATTTGTATGCAGGTGAAAAGTGAGCCCCCACAGTCAGTTACTGGTGGGCCCTTAGCACCCCAGTCCAACACTGATCACAGGAGTACAAAGATGTCAGCCATGGGGGACCTTCAGCAGGCACTGGGAAGGGGATGGGTGTCAGACACTCCAATTGGGCATCTCAAGGGAACTTGACAGCCGATACATTGATGGACTGCATGTATCAGGCGCTGGTTGTATGGTTTCAGTCATGCATGTGAGGGAGAGGGTTCTAACAGTTTCTCACCTGGAGGAACACTCCCTGCATGTATAGGTTGAAACTAGTGATGAGCGAAAGTGGTCAGGCAAGGTGTTATTCAAGCATGCTCGAGTACAATCCAAGTGTGTCTTTGGCATGCTCAAATATAGGTTTCACGCAGCAGATTTTAGACAGTGGCAACATATGAGAAGATTGCCTGACAGCTGCACCATATGCAGGGATTGCCCAACAGGCATGAATCATACAGCCACGGGGTCTGGAACATATTATACGAGCAATGCGAAGACACTAAGATATAACCCGAGCATGCTCGATTGTCACTAGTTGAGATCTGTTAGTCATGGGCAGCAGGCAGGGAGAAGCCTTAATCTATTTCATAGCAGTTTTTAAAGTAGGATTTTCTCTGACACAATGCAGTGTGAGTCACATAGCCAGTGTGTGATACATGTGCCTGAGAATCAGGTAGTACACATCAGATGTCAGGTTCCCTTTACATGTAAGGGAGCCTACTCCATACAAGGATAGGGGTTAAACATGTGTGGTGTATGGCAGAAAAAAAAAAAAAAAAAAACACGTTAGTGAATATGGGGGTCTAGAGAATATGTATGGATATGGGACATTTGAACCCAGACTAACCTGCAACAGAGACTCGGGCATTTCTTTATTATCCACATGGAACGTGGTGCCCAGAAAGGGCAGTGGCGGTGGTCCAGGGGGCAGATTTTTCTTTTTGAGAGTCTTTCTCCATGCATAGATATACAGGACAAGCAAGAACAAGATGCCAAAGATAATAGTCCGGGGTTCGATATCCAGCTCCATTGTGATCAGTAACCTGGAAGACACACAGGAGTGCATTTTACACAACATAAAAAAAAAAAAAAGCCACACACAATTCTTGGATACTGTTCTACACTAATATATATATATATATATATATAATGCAGTAATAATTTGTATAGTGCAATGTCAGTCTGACCCAGATGTGGCAGCTAGCATTTGTAATCTTATAATATGCACCACTCATCAATGGACCAATAAAAAGGAGATGTGAAATATTCTATATATATTTTCCCTTTCTTTAAGCAAGTACATGAAACACAATTACTATAATAAAGAATAACAGGCAAATAATGAAAACACCAGCACAGGTGCCCATACAATAAAAAGTATAGGAAGAACCTGTAAGTTGCAGCAGAGGCAGGAGAAAGCCCCCACAGGTATCACTAGACCTATGGCTTCATCAGGGGTAAAGTAAGGCAGGTTAGAAAGAGTCCTTTATATATGCGACACATAAGGGATAATCAATTAATTAGTTACCACATGTGGAGACCAGCTGTCCAGAAGATCAGCTCCGTGGTAGCAGAAAGCAGCATGGAGTCATGAGTATAGCATTTGTGCAGTGTCAAGACATAAAGTTTGCTGATAGTGTTCACTGTGTCTGCGCTATTAACAATAAAGTTGTGTGAAGATAGACATAAAGTTTGTTGAAAGTGTTCATAAGTTGATAATAAAGTTAGGTGAAAAAAATTACAATTGTAGATTTACTTTTCATGATTTTTCATGTATGTATTGATATGGTTTACATTCTTGTAGATTGCTCTCAAATGTCTTCTTTACATGTATTGATAGTGTCTAGATCCAAATAGCTGCCTATAGCTGTCATACCTCCCAACTAGAAATAGGGGCAGAATATGCGGCCCATGTAGCACGCACTGGAGAACTTTGACCGTCTCCCCTTGCCACACCCCGAGCTGTATCCATTTATCATTTCTTTCTACCCTGGCAGGAGGAGATGTCAGATGCCCAAGACGGCAGGACCGTCGGACTGTCCGCTGTATCCAGGACAACTAGTTGGAACTAGAGATTAGTGGATTCACCCACGGGACTCCAGTCCAGCATGCAGGTCAGCCCTATCTGGTGGCTGGGCGGACAGACCGTGAATCTCTTACTTCCGGCATCCGCGGCGCCTCTTTTGATTACCCAGAGCTGACGCAACGTCATCTGTGCGTCCTGCTCATCTCTAGTGGGGACCTATGGGATTATTTTTTGTTCATTCACTCAGTCAAAGCCGCCAGAACTTTCTTATCCTTATGTAGCTTCACTATTAAACATCTGGCTTGTTGGTGTCTGTAAGGCCGTGTTCACACATAGCGTAAATGCTGTGTCTTTTGTTTTCCACAGGTGTCCTCACCAAACTATGCAATAACAATCTTCTCTGACTATTGCAGTTTTGTTACACTTTTTTTTATGAATGCACCTTTTATTTGATATATTTTGGTGCAAGTGCAGATGTGAAGCAGCATTTTTTAAGTGTTTTTTTTTTTTTTATAAAGTAACCGCAGTTTTTAAAATGCTTTTTTTCCAGGCTCTCAATAGAAGCCTCTATAAAAGGAGAAAAAAAAATTAGAGAAGATTATTATTGAGTCATTTGATGTGGAAACCTGCAGAAAAAGTTTACGCTACATGTGAACACAGCCTCAGCATTTTATTTGTTTTTCATTTTTTTTTGCTCCATTTACCGATAATCATAAATATTCTGATCTCTGTGTTTTACAGGTTATTATGATTACAGGGACATGACATTTTCTGATTTGTGATGTTTATTATTTTTTAAAAGTGCATTAAAATTTACATCTCTGTAATTGTTTGTTTTACTTTTTTTTTTTGTTATTTTGCAGGAAGAAAAAAAATACTTTTATTTTCCCTCTAGAATACAGAGACATAAAGATTCACTGCTATATACACTATAAGGCTGCCGTCACACTATCAGTATTTGGTCAGTATTTTACATCAGTATTTATAAGCCAAAACCAGGAGTGGGTGATAAATGCAGAAGTGGTGCATATGTTTCTATTATAATTTTCCTCTAATTGTTCCACTCCTGGTTTTGGCTTACAAATACTGATGTAAAATACTGACCAAATACTGATAGTGTGACAGCAGCCTAAGGGTATGTGCACACGTTGCGGATTCCATTGCGGATTTTTCCGTATCCGCAGGTAAAATGATTTGCGTTTTTACCTGTGGATTCCCTGCGGGTTTTGTGCGGATTTCACCTGCGGATTCCTATAATGGAATAGGTGTAAAACGCTGCTGTACAATGCATGGAAAACTGCTTGGATCCGGGTATGTGCACACGTTGCAGATTTTGCTGCAGATCTGCAGCGGATTGGCCGCTGCAGATTCGCAGCTGTTTTCCATGCGTTGTACAGTACCATGTAAACCTATTGAAAATCAAATCCGCAGTGCACATGCTGCGGAAAATTCCATGTGGAAACGCAGCGGTTTATTTTCCGCAGCATGTCAATTCTTTGTGCGGATTCCCCAGTGTTCTACACCTATTTCTTAATAGGAATCCGCAGGTGTGAAAACGCAGGCAAAATCCGCACATAATCCACACTAAATCCCCAGGTAAAAAGCAGGGAATTTTACCTGCAGATTTTGCAGAATCTGAGCAGGAAAATCCTCAACGTGTGCACATACCCTAACTCTATGCACTAGTATAATCTTCTTATGGGTTCAGAGCCTACAAAGTAGCTTGATGTATAGAAAACTCCCCCAGCAGTGTCAATGCAGGTTGTGGCTCCTCACTTTAGCTGTTGTCTGTAATTTTAGAGGTTATGGGTTTGATTCCCAGGGATCAAAAAAGAGAAAATCACATTATTTTGTAATTGTTTTTCAAGCCTCCATGTCTCCTCCACAGTTCTTCAATTGTTGTCATGTACTTTTTGTTTAGTATGTTTTTAATGTAATGTTCTAATAAAACCTTGCTTATACTACTTTTGGTGGTTTATGGATTACGCAACCATCTTTTCAGTATTGCAAATCGGGACAATCCATCTGTATCTGTCAGTTTAGTTTTTGGTGTTTTTTGGCCTGTTTTTCATCAGCAAGGGAAAATACACAATATAAGGCCAGCATCACACTAGGCGTATGAAAATACGGTCCGTTTTTTACGGCCGTAATACGCAGAAATGTTCCCAAAATAGTGATCCCTATGTCATCTGTAGGCAGGGTGTGGCAGCGTATTTTGCGCATGTCATCCTCCGTATGTAATCCGTATGGCATCCTTAGGCTGGAGTCACACTTGGCGTAAGACAATACGCCACGTATTATACGTCCGTACTACGGCCGTAATATGGAGAAATGTTCCCAAAATAGTGATCCGTAGGCAGGGTGTTTCAGCGTATTTTGCGCATGGCATCCTCCATATGTAATCCGTATGGCATCCGTACTGCGAGATTTTTGCGCAGGCTTGCAAAAGCGACATCTAATGGATTTATGTGCTCAAATGTTCGGGAAAACATATATACAGTATATATATATATATAGAGTACAATGAAAAGAAAAAAATGAGCGGCACAGTCCCATCTATTGAACACACGGACAATCACTTCTGTGGGGAAACCCAGATCGGGAACCCCTTGATGCAAAAACTAGTGCGACCACGGTGCTCCTCATGGGAAAACAAAGTCTATGTGAAAATGCTGGGAATGAGATGAAGCAGAGAGGGCACTCACCGGTCTTCTTTTAAAAACACTTCTTTATTAGAAACTAGACATCCAGAGTAAAGGCAGCGGCCGGGGGAGAGAGAAGGAGCAGGGGTGGACGACGGCCGTTTCGCGCTTGTCCTGCGCTTCTACGGGTCGATTAGTGTTCAGGACCGGCAGCGGTATATAGTGTGCCAGACTGGACACCTCCCACCGCTCAATCCCTCCCACCAACCGGAAACTACACCAAGCACATTATAAAAAACTTAAAAAGACAATTTAAAAACAAATAGTATCGGAGTACAAGCATTTACAGGAAGTGCATTACAACAAGGCATTAGTATATTACACAGCAGAATTTCAAAACCGCCGCGCTCAGCGGCGAACCAATCCCATTAGTTTTATAGAGCAGACACTCCTACGCCACCTATAGGAAAATGGACATATCGACCCTGTCGTTAAAGCCAAGCGGACCCATGGCGCCAACGCGCAGGATCCACCTGGCCTCACACCTCAGGAGCAGATTGTCCAGATCGCCACCCTGAATGGGCAAAACCACCTTCTCAATACCAGCAAAGGTAAGGCACTCAGTCCTACCTCCATGTTTCTCCCTCATATGATTGATCAATCGCGGGACTCCCTTCCCGGACACCACAGACTTACAGTGCTCCCGAAATCGAATATACATCGGCCGAATGGTTTTGCCGATGTAAAAGTACCTACAAGGGCAAAACACAATATATACCACATGATCGGTCTTACATGTGATAAAATCTTTAACCACATGACTTATGGATCCTATCTGAAGGCATCGATCTAAGAGATGTTGCTGACAACATGGACAGTGGCCGCACCTGAAATTCCCTTTGAGAGATCCTCCTAATAGCCAATTATTACTCGGCTTAACCACCCGATTTTTTACTATTTTGTCTCGCAATCTGACACTCCTCCTGTTAGCTATAAGTGGGCCTCTGGCAGCTATTTCAAATAGGTGGCGTAGGAGTGTCTGCTCTATAAAACTAATGGGATTGGTTCGACGCTGAGCGCGGCGGTTTTGAAATTCTGCTGTGTAATATACTAATGCCTTGTTGTAATGCACTTCCTGTAAATGCTTGTACTCCGATACTATTTGTTTTTAAATTGTCTTTTTAAGTTTTTTATAATGTGCTTGGTGTAGTTTCCGGTTGGTGGGAGGGATTGAGCGGTGGGAGGTGTCCAGTCTGGCACACTATATACCGCTGCCGGTCCTGAACACTAATCGACCCGTAGAAGCGCAGGACAAGCGCGAAACGGCCGTCGTCCACCCCTGCTCCTTCTCTCTCCCCCGGCCGCTGCCTTTACTCTGGATGTCTAGTTTCTAATAAAGAAGTGTTTTTAAAAGAAGACCGGTGAGTGCCCTCTCTGCTTCATCTCATTCCCAGCATATATATATATATATATATATATATATATATATATATGTCATTGAGACACATATATATATATTCTGTATTTAGATTTCATTCAGTGCGATATCTGTGAACAGCCGCTAATTCAATTGCCGGCTTCTCATTTCTCCTGCACAAACCCGACAGGATATGAGACATGATTACATACAGTAAACCATCTCATATCCCCTTTTTTTTTGCATATTCCACACTACTAATGTTAGTAGTGTGTATGTGCAAAATTTCAGCGCTGTAGCTGCTAAAATAAAGGGTTAAATGGCGGAAAAAATTGGCGTGGGCTCCCGCGCAATTTTCTCCGCCAGAATGGTAAAGCCAGTGACTGAGGGCAGATATTAATAGCCAGGAGAGGGTCCATGGTTATTGGCCCCCCCTGGCTACAAACATCTGCCCCCAGCCACCCCAGAAAAGGCACATCTGGAAGATGCGCCTATTCTGGCACTTGGCCACTCTCTTCCCACTCCCTGTAGCGGTGGGATATGGGGTAATGAAGGGTTAATGCCACCTTGCTATTGGAAGGTGACATTAAGCCAGATTAATAATGGAGAGGAGTCAATTATGACACCTATCCATTATTAATCCAATTGTATGAAAGGGTTAAAAAAACACACACACACATGATTTAAAAGTATTTTAATGAAATAAACACAGCGGTTGTTGTAATAATTTATTGCTCTCTCAATCCATTTCCAGGCCCTCGCTTGGAAAAATAATAAACGCACAAGATACATACCTTCTGATGTCAGATCACATCCAACGAGGTAATCCATCTGAAGGGGTTAACTAATATTACAGGCACGAGCTGCGATAAACCACTCGCTCATGTCTGTAATCCCCGGGTGCTGAAAGGAAAGCAGTGATCTATACTTACATTGAGTCGCGGTGATGCGCCCCTGCTGGATGTTCTCATGAACTGCAGCCTGGGAACTTTTTCCCACGCTCCAGGTCATATGAGGACATCCACCAGGGGGCGCATCACCGCGACTGAAGGAAATGTAGGTCAATGACCTACATTTCATTCATTCGCCGGGGATTACAGGCACGGAGCACAGCTGCATTAGCAGGGCTCGTGCCTGTAAAATTATTAACCCCTTCAGATGGATTACATCGTGAGAAGTGATCTGACATCAGAAGGTATGTATCTTGTGCGTTTATTATTTTGCCAAGCGAGGGCCTGGAAATGGATTGAGAGAACAATAAATTATTAAAACAACCGCTGTGTTTATTTCATTAAAATACTTTTAAATCATGTGTGTGTGTGTTTTTTAACCCTTTCAAACAATTGGATTAATAATGGATAGGTGTCATAATTGACGCCTCTCCATTATTAATCTGGCTTAATGTCACCTTCCAATAGCAAGGTGGCATTAACCCTTCATTACCCCATATCCCATCGCTACACGGGAGTGGGAAGAGAGTGGCCAAGTGCCAGAATAGGTGCATCTTCCAGATGTGCCTTTTCTGGGGTGGCTGGGGGCAGATGTTTGTAGCCACGGGGGGGCCAATAACCATGGACCCTCTCCTGGCTATTAATATTTGCCCTCAGTCACTGGCTTTACCACTCTGGCGGAGAAAATTGCGCGGGAGCCCACGCCAATTTTTTCCGCCACTTAACCCTTTATTTCAGCAGCTACAGCGCTGAAATTTTGCACATACACACTACTAACATTAGTAGTGTGGAATATGCAAAAAAAAAGGGGATATGAGATGGTTTACTGTATGTAAACCATGTCTCATATCCTGTCGGGTTTGTGCAGGAGAAATGAAAAGCCGGCAATTGAATTACCGACTTTTCACTAACACCGCTGCGTATTTCTCGCAAGTCACACTGCTGGTCCGTGTGGAATCCGTATTTTTCTCGCCCCCATAGACTTTCATTGGCGATTTTTTTGCGCAATACGCTGACAAACGCAGCATGCTGCGATTTTGTACGGCCGTAGAAAGCCGTATAATACTGAACCGTAATATACAGCTAATAGGAGCAGCCCCATTGAGAATAATTGTGCCGTATGATATGCGAGTTTTACGGACGTAGTTTCTGCGCTCTTACGTCCGTAAAACACGCATGTGTGACCCCGGCCTTACTGTGATATTTTCTCGCAGGCTTGCAAAATGGACATACAATGGATCCATGGGCTCAAATATTCGTTAAAACATATGTACAGTCTATATATATGTATATAGATATATATGTCAGTGAGACACATATATATATATATATATATATATATATATATATATATATATACAGTGGGGCAAAAAAGTATTTAGTCAGTCAGCAATAGTGCAAGTTCCACCACTTAAAAAGATGAGAGGCATCTGTAATTTACATCATAGGTAGACTTCAACTATGGGAGACAAACTGAGAAAAAAAAATCCAGAAAATCACATTGTCTGTTTTTTTATCATTTTATTTGCATTTTATGGTGGAAAATAAGTATTTGGTCAGAAACAAACAATCAAGATTTCTGGCTCTCACAGACCTGTAACTTCTTCTTTAAGAGTCTCCTCTTTCCTCCACTCATTATCTGTAGTAATGGCACCTGTTTAAACTTGTTATCAGTATAAAAAGACACCTGTGCACACCCTCAAACAGTCTGACTCCAAACTCCACTATGGTGAAGACCAAAGAGCTGTCAAAGGACACCAGAAACAAAATTGTAGCCCTGCACCAGGCTGGGAAGACTGAATCTGCAATAGGCAACCAGCTTGGAGTGAAGAAATCAACAGTGGGAGCAATAATTAGAAAATGGAAGACATACAAGACCACTGATAATCTCCCTCGATCTGGGGCTCCACGCAAAATCCCACCCCGTGGGGTCAGAATGATCACAAGAACGGTGAGCAAAAATCCCAGAACCACGCGGGGGACCTAGTGAATGAACTGCAGAGAGCTGGGACCAATGTAACAAGGCCTACCATAAGTAACACACTACGCCACCATGGACTCAGATCCTGCAGTGCCAGACGTGTCCCACTGCTTAAGCCAGTACATGTCCAGGCCCATCTGAAGTTTGTTAGAGAGCATTTGGATGATCCAGAGGAGTTTTGGGAGAATGTCCTATGGTCTGATGAAACCAAACTGGAACTGTTTGGTAGAAACACAACTTGTCGTGTTTGGAGGAAAAAGAATACTGAGTTGCATCCATCAAACACCATACCTACTGTAAAGCATGGTGGTGGAAACATCATGCTTTGGGGCTGTTTCTCTGCAAAGGGGCCAGGACGACTGATCCGGGTACATGAAAGAATGAATGGGGCCATGTATCGTGAGATTTTGAGTGCAAACCTCCTTCCATCAGCAAGGGCATTGAAGATGAAACGTGGCTGGGTCTTTCAACATGACAATGATCCAAAGCACACCGCCAGGGCAATGAAGTAGTGGCTTCGTAAGAAGCATTTCAAGGTCCTGGAGTGGCCTAACCAGTCTCCAGATCTCAACCCTATAGAAAACCTTTGGAGGGAGTTGAAAGTCCGTGTTGCCAAGCGAAAAGCCGAAAACATCACTGCTCTAGAGGAGATCTGCATGGAGGAATGGGCCAACATACCAACAACAGTGTGTGGCAACCTTGCGAAGACTTACAGAAAACGTTTGACCTCTGTCATTGCCAACAAAGGAAATATTACAAAGTATTGAGATGAAATTTTGTTTCTGACCAAATACTTATTTTCCACCATAAAATGCAAATAAAATGATAAAAAAACAGACAATGTGATTTTCTGGATTTTTTTTTCTCAGTTTGTCTCCCATAGTTGAGGTCTACCTATGATGTAAATTACAGACGCCTCTCATCTTTTTAAGTGGTGGAACTTGCACTATTGCTGACTGACTAAATACTTTTTTGCCCCACTGTATATATATATATATATATATATACACACATATATATTGTATTTATATTTAATTCAGCGCTAGATAGCAGAAAAGCCGGTAATCCAATTGCCGGCTTTTCCTATCTCCTTCACAAACCCGACAGGATATGAGACATGGATTACATACAGTAAACCATCTCATATCCCTTCTTTTATTACATATTCCTCTTTACTAATGTAAGAAGAGTCTTGGTGTCAAATTTGGGGGCTCTAGCTAATAAATTATATTCTGAAAAGTTCCCAGGCTCGAGTTCATATGAGTTCATCTAGCAGAGGGCGCATCACCGCGACTCGAAGTAACTACAGGACATTCCCCTGCATTCCATTAATTCACCAAGTTTTACAGACAGGAGCACAGCTGCCTTAGCAGAGCTCCTGGGTGTAAAATGATTTAACCCCTTCAGATGGATTTACAGCGTGGGACAAGACTGAATGACAGAAGGTATGGAATATTGTTGTTTGTTTTGTTTAACTTTATTTCAGGTGACAAGGGTCTTCAGGTGGATTAAGAGTATAATAAAATATTAAAACAACATGTGTCTTTATTTCATTAAAATACTTTTTAATAATGTGTGTGTGTTTTATTAACCATTTCGTACTATTGGATTAATAATGGATAGGTGTCATAATTGACGCCTCTCCATTATTAACCTGGCTTAATGTCACCTTACAATAGCAAGGTGACATTAACCCGTCATTACCCCATATCCCACCTCTTCATGGGAGTGGGAAGAGAGAGGCTAAGTGTCAGAATAGGTGCATCTTTACAGATGTGCCTTTTCTGGGGTGGCTGGGGGCAGATGTTTTTAACCAGGGGGGGGCAATAACCATGGTCTCTCTCTAGGCTATTAATATCTGCCCTCAGTCACTGGCTTTCCCACTCTGGTGGAGAAAATTGCGCGGGAGCCCACGCCAATTTTTTCCGGCATTTAACCCTTTAATTTAATAGCTAGAGACCCCAAATTTTACACAGAGACACTTCTTACATTAGTAAAGAGGAATATGTAATAAAAGAAGGGATATGAGATGGTTTACTGTATGTAAACCATGTCTCATATCCTGTCGGGTTTGTGAAGGAGAGAGGAAAAGCCGGCAATTGAATTACCGGCTTTTCTGCTATCTAGCTCTGAATTAAATATAAATATATATATATGTGTGTCTCACTGACATACAGTGGGGCAAAAAAGTATTTAGTCAGTCAGCAATAGTGCAAGTTCCACCACTTAAAAAGATGAGAGGCGTCTGTAATTTACATCATAGGTAGACCTCAACTATGGGAGACAAACTGAGAAAAAAAAATCCAGAAAATCACATTGTCTGTTTTTTTATCATTTTATTTGCATTTTATGGTGGAAAATAAGTATTTGGTCAGAAACAAAATTTCATCTCAATACTTTGTAATATTTCCTTTGTTGGCAATGACAGAGGTCAAACGTTTTCTGTAAGTCTTCGCAAGGTTGCCACACACTGTTGTTGGTATGTTGGCCCATTCCTCCATGCAGATCTCCTCTAGAGCAGTGATGTTTTCGGCTTTTCGCTTGGCAACACGGACTTTCAACTCCCTCCAAAGGTTTTCTATAGGGTTGAGATCTGGAGACTGGTTAGGCCACTCCAGGACCTTGAAATGCTTCTTACGAAGCCACTCCTTCATTGCCCTGGCGGTGTGCTTTGGATCATTGTCATGTTGAAAGACCCAGCCACGTTTCATCTTCAATGCCCTTGCTGATGGAAGGAGGTTTGCACTCAAAATCTCACGATACATGGCCCCATTCATTCTTTCATGTACCCGGATCAGTCGTCCTGGCCCCTTTGCAGAGAAACAGCCCCAAAGCATGATGTTTCCACCACCATGCTTTACAGTAGGTATGGTGTTTGATGGATGCAACTCAGTATTCTTTTTCCTCCAAACACGACAAGTTGTGTTTCTACCAAACAGTTCCAGTTTGGTTTCATCAGACCATAGGACATTCTCCCAAAACTCCTCTGGATCATCCAAATGCTCTCTAACAAACTTCAGATGGGCCTGGACATGTACTGGCTTAAGCAGTGGGACACGTCTGGCACTGCAGGATCTGAGTCCATGGTGGCGTAGTGTGTTACTTATGGTAGGCCTTGTTACATTGGTCCCAGCTCTCTGCAGTTCATTCACTAGGTCCCCCGCGTGGTTCTGGGATTTTTGCTCACCGTTCTTGTGATCATTCTGACCCCACGGGGTGGGATTTTGCGTGGAGCCCCAGATCGAGGGAGATTATCAGTGGTCTTGTATGTCTTCCATTTTCTAATTATTGCTCCCACTGTTGATTTCTTCACTCCAAGCTGGTTGGCTATTGCAGATTCAGTCTTCCCAGCCTGGTGCAGGGCTACAATTTTGTTTCTGGTGTCCTTTGACAGCTCTTTGGTCTTCACCATAGTGGAGTTTGGAGTCAGACTGTTTGAGGGTGTGCACAGGTGTCTTTTTATACTGATAACAAGTTTAAACAGGTGCCATTACTACAGATAATGAGTGGAGGAAAGAGGAGACTCTTAAAGAAGAAGTTACAGGTCTGTGAGAGCCAGAAATCTTGATTGTTTGTTTCTGACCAAATACTTATTTTCCACCATAAAATGCAAATAAAATGATAAAAAAACAGACAATGTGATTTTCTGGATTTTTTTTTCTCAGTTTGTCTCCCATAGTTGAAGTCTACCTATGATGTAAATTACAGATGCCTCTCATCTTTTTAAGTGGTGGAACTTGCACTATTGCTGACTGACTAAATACTTTTTTGCCCCACTGTATATATACCTATTCTATGTGTAGACATTTATTCTACCTATTCGATTGCATTCTGTCAGTGTGATTTTACTGTACACCGCAATGAATTGCCGGCTTTTCTATAGAACACCGCTGCGTATTTCTCGCAAGTCACATGCATGGTCCGTGTGTAATCCGTAATCTTCTCGCCCCATAGATTTTCATTGGCGTATTTTTTGTGCAATACGCTGACAAACGCAGCATGCTGCGATTTTCTACGGCCGTACAAGATCGTATGATACGGATCCGTAAAATACGGCAGATAGGAGCTGCCCCATAGAGAATCATTGTGCCGTATGCAATCCGTATTTTCTGTGCCTCTCATACGTCCGTAAAACACGCCAGTGTGACGTCGGCCTAATTCTGATTAAATACAGTTATAGCTGTCAGTGCCACCATCAGGCATTGCTGTCCTAACTACTGTATGGGGACCGGTGAGTAGAAGAAAAGAGGGGGCATAGACCCAGTCCAGGCTCCACTCTTATACTTTTGCTCACTCGGCCCCAGGGTTTTATAAAGTGTTGTGCGCAGCTCACACCTCGGTGCTCTGAGCTTTCCTGGAGCTCCATGGACATCAAACACAAATGGTTGCACAGTTCCTGCTCCATCCCCCTTTTTTGGATGTCTGGTCAGGTGAAGGTACATACGCGATGACATAATTGCGTATGTGCCAGCATGTATGCGCCACTGTCTGCTGCCAGGAAGCCAGAAGCAAAGCTGCACCTGCAGGGGATTGTCAGTGAGGTAAGTATGAAATACTCCTTTTTTATTTATAAAATTAATTAAATGTGTGAGAAGAAGATTGCAAATGATGAAGTGAGTGTGAAGGGGGACTATAAATTATGAAGTGATGGGGGACTGCAAATTATGAAGTGATGGGAGAGGAGGGGGCTGTAAATGATGAAGTGAGAGGGGAGGGGGACAGCAAATGATGAAATGAGGGTGAAGATGACTGTAAATGATGAAATGAGGGGGGAGAGGGAAAGCAAATGATGAAGAGAGGTGGTAAGAGTACTGCAAATGATAAAGTGAAGGGGAGCATGACTGTAAATCATGAATTGAGGGGCAGACGGGGGACTGCTAATGATGAAGTTAGGGGGATTGCAAATGATAAAGTGAGAGGGAGGGGGACTGAAAATGATGAAGGCGAGGAGGACTGTAAATAATGAAGTGAGGGAGGACTGCAAATGAAGTTATGGAGAGGAGACTGCAAATGATGAAGTGAGGGGGGACGAGGGACTGCAAATCATGAAGTGAGGGACAGGGAGACTGCAATTGAATTGAACGTGGGGGAATAACAAATGAATTGAAAGTGGGGGTGTGGAGAACAAATGATGACTTGGGGGTGCTGGTGGAGGACGAATAATGATTAATTTTGAGGGTGGAGGAGTAAATGATGTACTGAGACTGGGGGATTGGGGACAGTAAATAATGATGAATTGAGGGTGGGGGACAAAAAATGATAAATTGGGGTGGGGAAGAGAAAATGATGTATTGATTTTGGGGAGAGCAGTTAATAATGAATAGATGGTGGGGGTGAGAGAGCGAAGACATGACATAATGAATTTATATATTTATTAGGTGTGGAAAGAGGCTATTGAGACTTAGTGGGGGGCAAAATGGTGGATTAAAATTTATATTTGGAATGGTGGGTTGCATAATAATTAATTATGTATTAATGGTGGGTGCATGTCTGTATTCAGCTGTGTAGTGTAGAAGAAAGTGAAAAAGTGGAGACTGTGCTCAGGAAGTGGTGCTCTAGATAACAATGTGTTATATTATGCAGAGACAAGTCCTGGAAGAAGTGATGGCCGTCTGCTTTGGACAAAAAAAAAGCAAAAAAAAGCAAAGATGAAGGACTTAAACTAGAGATGTCACTGGGGAGTCAGTGTGTTACTTGTACACTGACACTATATACTATATACAGAGCGCCTGTTTATAATGTCATAATGTCACTGGTGATCCCTGTATTACCTGTACACTGACACTATATGCAGAGCTCCTGTGTATAATGTCACTGCTGATCCCTGTATTACCTTTTATTACCAATTATTATTGTTTAGGTTATCCTGATATTAGAAAAAAATCCATTTGAAAATGGCGCCCACCGTGCCGGCATAGTAGCAGCTGTCGGTGTATGAAGAGGTGATCCGATAGCTGCTAATGCACAAGCGCCAGCGGCACCATCTTGCTAGAGAAGAAAAACAATTCCTCCTCCAAGATGGAGCTGGCAGCGCATGCACAGTAGCAGCTATAGGATCACCTGTATATATACCGATAGCTGCTACTGTGCAGGCACAGCGGGAGCCATTTTCAAATGGATTTTTTTTAATACCAGGATAACCTCATCTCATCTTAAACAGCGGGCACACATGACAACTTGGCCGCTGCAGGGAGGCTGCGACTGACACTGCGCGCTACTAAATATCAATGAATACTCACTTACATAGTGTTAGGGATAGTGGAACGCACCAAATAATATAAAGGAAGATATAAGGTGCGTTCGCAGCCCGGGGTCCACCGTGCAGAGATATTACCTGCTGCTCAGTAATGGCGGACAGTATATGGCAGTATAATGAGAACACACACGGGTTAACGTCCCCTGGTATGTATGGAGACGTATCCTGTTGGGTCACAGAGCCGCTATACCCTTGAACGAATGCCAGTGTTCAGTCACAGAACTCTACCCCAAGGACACAGGGTTAGAGAGAGTCCCTCTAGACCCACTGGCGCAAGACGCCGCACCTGCGGTGCCATGGAAAAACTATAATAAATTGAGTGCACTGGCGTACACCACTAACCTCCCTAACTAGGGACCGAAAAACACACTAGTTGCACACGGCGCTGCACTGGCGAACGCTGCTAATGACGCTGTAGGAAATGTGCTCTGTGCTGGATGGCACTTAACTGATGCTAGTCAGCTCCAATCACCCATACTCAAACAACAACGCTAGGGAAGGGGTTCAATGAAAAGCTTTCACCAAAATATACATGCATCCATACACACCATATTTTGAGGTTATACTAGCGCATGGCCAAGTGGCCATGTGCACCTTTTATAGTCACAGCCTTCCTGCAACTTCCTAGTGGTCCAATCAGAGCCGCTTGAGGACCTGGGCATGTGACCCTCAACCTCCAATGAGAAGTTGTCCCCCGGGCATGTCAGTAGGCAAAAAGCAGGACTTAGTCCCAGGAACGTCTGCTCGCCGCTGACTAATGCTGGTTACAATAGCTGGACCTGGGACGGCAGTAGTAATCAGATGCACAGTATCAGCCTGAGTCAGACTCTGGGACCAACGTCTCTGCTGAGCAGGCTCCTCTGTGGCTGGGGAAGAATGGGAGACCGCAGAGGACATGGTTCGAGATTCCCCCTGTGCAGCAGTGGGAACTCGACACCTAACACATAGTCCTGGGGTGAAGAGCAGTGAGTATTCCAGCCGCTGTCCTCTGCTTACAAGCAGCACATGACATCACTGCCATGTGCTGCTTGCAAGCATAAATCAGCTTCTGTCACCGGAACAAGATGGAGCGCAGGGACAGTAGGTAGAATGGTTTAATTTTTTATTGTTTTTTGATGGGGGTCATGCATAGAAGGATAGTGATGAGGAGCCATGCATACCAGGATAGGGATGAGGAGCCATGCAGACCAGGATTGGGATGAGGAGCCATGCAGACCAGGATGGGGATGAGGAGCCATGCAGACCAGGATGGGGATGAAGTGCCATGCATACTAGGATGCGGATGAGGAGCCATGCAGACCAGGATGGGGATGAGGAGCCATGCAGACCAGGATGGGGATGAAGTGCCATGCATACTAGGATGCGGATGAGGAGCCATGCAGACCAGGATGGGGATGAAGTGCCATGCATACTAGGATGCGGATGAGGAGGCCATGCAGATCAGGATGGGGATTAGGAGCCATGCATACCAGGATAGGGATGAGGGAGCCATGCATGCAAGGATAGAGATGAGGAATACAAGGATATGGATGAAGAGCCATGCATACCAGGATAGAGATGAGGAGATAATGTATACCTGGCTTATACTCGAGCCAATAAGTTTTCCCTTTTTTTTGTGGTAATATTAGGCGCCTCAGTATATACTCGGATGAGCTTATACTCAAGTATATACGGTACTCTATTTTCAGACTCGTGTTTGCCCTTCCTCAGTGCAAAGCAAGGGATCTCATTTGGCTACATACAAATAGAGTATCTGGTTTTGATTTTATCCTAAGACATAAAGCAATGTTAGTTTTCTTTACTTTTTGGATTGCTCTTTCCAGTAGGTGGCACTAGAGTTCTAGTCCTCTTCCTCTTTGAAGAGGTAATTTGCGCATTGAACACATCACTATGATGCACAAAGGCTTCTTTTACACACTCGTAGCCAATAAATGTACAGTAGTTATCACCAGCCCATCCTTCATACTGAGGTTTAAAAATAGAAAGATAGCTGTGTATATTATTGTAACAATTGACAGATTAAACCTGTCATTCAATGGTAAAATGACCAAAAATGCGGAAGACAACCTTACAATATGTGCTAAAGTAGCGAATTCCAGAGTATGGGAGACAAATGGGAGAATTTTATGATCATACAGGAGCAAATCAAAGAAGGAGATCTTGTGAGGACATGAGAGAAATCTAGCACAAGAGTAGAAAAATTTCTACACAGAGATACTGTAGCATGCACAACAATATTTCATAATGCAACTTTTAATATTTATTTTTCTTGTATAACAAACCAGTAAATTATTGCAATTGTTAACCAATAAAGAAAAAAGTTTCCCAAGAACTCTTCAGTCATCTGGGGATCACAATCATCTGGTACGTCCTTGGTATTGCCCCATTTTTATTTGGTTCTGGGGTGATCTCAATATCCTCCAGGGCTACTACTGGTTTCAGGTGGAAATTCTGTAATATATTTGTCAGAAACAGAAATAATTCCATCCGTGCCAGACCTTCTCCAATGCAACTTCTTTTGCCTGTGGAAAAAGGTTAACAAAAAATGATAACTGGACAATCCAACATTTTTGTAATAAACTAATACAAAACAAGATGACAACTTTGATAAGTCCAGGACACCACATTAATAATTGGTGTTGCAAAGAGTGAAACTTGTAATGAGTTTTATCACCTTGGAGCCTGAGGCAAAAGCAGTGCATGATAAAACAGTCAACTGCCCCAACTGCATTCCAAGGCTTTAACTCTCTTTTTTGGTCAAAGAAAAGTAAAGTTTATACATGTTTTGAAAATTGTGTGGTATTGAGAAGAGACAATGACTGAACATTGCATTGAAAAGTATTCGGTTTATCAAAACGACAAACTTCTAAAGTTGATCATCATGGTTTCACTACCGTGTCCTGTACATCACTGCCTCACCCTTTTCTCTATGCACATTATTTCTCGTTCATCATTACCATTTTTCAGATGTCTCATCTTTTAGTGCCAGTGACTAATAGCTAATGCTATAATGGCTAATCTAGGTCTAAAAGTATCTTTAGGCAGGTGCAGATGAGCGTACAGTCTCTTATCCAATAGAATCGGACTGATCATGCAAATTACACTCTGATCAAACTCTAATCAGAGTTTCATCATAGTATGATCCAATTATCTCAGAAGAGAAGATGGAGAAAAATAAATTTTCCATCTTCTTCATTCTGTGAGTCCGTGGAAATCGAACTGTACTCAAATGTCAACCGATGTCTCACAAGCAGTCATTGACTTGCATGGCCAAGTGCGAGCCAAATATCAGATCAAGCTCGGGCATGCAGCTATTTTTTTCTTTGAGAGTCTCTGTCCAAGGTACAAATTGTGATTCCATGCAAATATGCTCATCTGCATGAGCAAAGGCCATTTAGTTGACATTAGGCAAAGTAGGCAAAGAGGAGGCCACTCTTAATTGGATCCCATAAACAGTTACAATGCCTAATACTCTTTTTGTTACCCCATTGAGCTCCAACCATGACAATCACATAGAGCAGCCACTGACCGACTACATAAATTCCTTTTAGAACAGTACACAGGGACTAAAAAAGGCAAGTTATGTAAGGATCATGGCCAACCACCATGTGACAACTTTGGATGTGACTTTTATAGCTACTTTTTACTCTACCGCAAACCAATGCCGTTTTTAGAAAACATAAGATTTCAGTGCAGATTTCATAACTGAATTTAACAATAAAGTGCAAAATCTGCCATCTATGTGGGCGACACCTAATACTTGTCCCCATTCTGGCTAAATGTGATGTTACGATGTATGATGCTTTGACAGAATCAATGATCCCACTTGATGCTTCCATAAAACCATCAGTGAACAACTCGTGATGAGCGAGTGTACTCCTTGCTCTGGTTTTCCCGAGCATGGTCGGGTGGTCTCAGAGTATTTCTAACTGCTCGGAGATTTGGTTTTTGCTGACACAGCTGCATGATTTATGGCTGCTAGCCAGCCTGAGTACATGTGGGGGTTGCCTGGTTGCTAGGGAATCCCCACACGTATTCAAGCTGTCTATAAGCTGTAAATCATTCAGCTATGACAAAGAAAACTAAATCTCCGAGCAGTTACAAATACTCGGAGGTCACCCAAGCATGCTCGGGAAAACCCGAGCCACAAATACACTCGCTCTTCACTATTAACAACCATTGTGATACACTGCTGACATCCCACCTCTTTAATTGAAAAGATCAATCCATATTGTTACTAAATTGTGCCTGGGAAATATTTGTGGAAGTAAGGAAACATTTGACATTTTAATTAATGTGGCAAAACCATTACCTAATGAGAAAGGCACAAACGCTTCATTCTTCTGGAAGCTGCCATTATCATTCAGAAAGTTTGTGGGATCAAATTGTTTTGGATTCTTAAAATATTTTGGATCCTTCAAGACTGACGTCAGCGCTGGAAAAATGACAATATCCTGTAAAGATGAAAACCAGAACATGAACTTCACCTAAAAAAAAACAAAACAGAACACTGGACAGCATCATGAACCTTTAGAATCTTATAGGGTTTCTTGAAACATGATTTTATTTTTCTTTTATGTAATTATCACTTTGGTTTATGGTTTACTTTCTTTGACATCAATAAAACCTTTATCTTTTTGGAATTATGTTTAAATGACAAGTCCATCTTTGGGACTCCTATAAAAAAAATGATGGGACATGCCACCACAGTACCACCCAGCTTTATAGTTCTCTCACTTCTGACCTTGGGAATGTGGAACCCTCGAAATGTTGTGTCTTGACTGGATGCATGTGGAAGTCCCAATGGTGTGATGTCTGCGAACCTCTGAATTTCATGTATAACGGCATCTGTATAAGGCATCTTGACTCGATCGTCTACTGAAGGACATTGATTCCGGCCAATCACCTGATCCATCTCCTCCTGAATCTTACCTATGTCAATACACATTGGAATTCATGGTTTTTAGAGGGTAACAAAAATATAAAGTTCCTCCATTACCTTTTATTGTTATATTATATGCATTATTGTGTAGACACATCAAATTTTATTGTATAGAAATGGCTAGGTGTCACCAGAAAGGTGGTCATCGTGGGTTGTTCACATCAACATTGCTCTAGTTTGGTTCTACCAGGAACTACCATTTCCTGGATTAACCAATATAGGATTCAGTGCTCCATTGTGCTAAAGTCTGCAGGTATTAAACAATTATTCCTGTTTATTGGAGGGAATTATTGCCCACTAGGACATTTGGAGACAATTCGTACTTGGATTCCATGTTTTCTCTGGAAAAAAAAATCATATTATTCAAGTCTGAAAGAAGCATTGTTACAAAATCCATTCAGTTTTTCTATTCCATAAGTGGAGGTCACTTTTTGACTAAAATAATGGTCTCTTGCAACGATATGAGAGGATTGGATCAGTTTATATCCTAAACTATGGGACTGTAGGCAATAAAATTTAGGGGCCATTTTATGTTTTTGATAAAACACTTTTATAAATATGCGCTTGATTAATTCTCAGCTTTGGACAATTCCTACGTGTTACGCAGGGATCACACGGTCGTAGATTCTCTCATGCGAGAGAATTGGGCCGATTATTCTTATGTCACTCAGATCAAACTCCATTGGAGATTGATCCGAGTGTGATCCGATTCCCTTGCATTTGAGAATCGCAGCACAGGTGCAGAGAATACGAAGGACTTAATTTCTCCCTCTTTTCCATTGTCGATGACAACCGAGTGCAGTCCAATGTTTCATACGCACCCGTAGACTTGAATGGGTGCACATGATCTGATCATCAGAGCCACATGCAGCATCCTGCAATTCTCTCATGCTGAAAATTTCTCCATCCTCTCCATTCTGTTGGTCCATGTAAATTGAACTATAATCAGAAGCCATGCGAGTGTAGTCCAATGTTTTCCACATAATTATTGACTTTCAGGGCCGAGAGCGATCCAAATATAGCTTCAAACTTGGGTATGCTGCAATTTTTTTCCTTGGACATGCAATAACATGGTGTCGAGTGCTATTTGGCAAAACAATAGATATCACTTTTCTTATTATTATGGTAATCTGCACGAACCCTTTGAAGGATCCATTGAATATAAACTAATCATGAAGTGCCGTCCTGCTGGGACCAATGGTCCAGTGTTTAATTTTCCAGAAGCATATCCAAAGTGAAAATGTGGCCTTACAAAATGGCCATTCCCATCAATGGGTAGCCTTTGTAGAGCAGAATAGGACAGGTCTTACATTACGAGAGATTCTCTCATTAGGTGCTCTACTCTATGGCTAAAAGATGCAAGGGAGATCCTAAAGGGAACTCTTCTTGTTTGCTCCTAAATAGAGTTTATGAAGATAGGTTTTGGAAAGTTGACAAACCTCTGCAACGACATCCATGTCTATAGTTACATTTAAGTTGAACCATAGTGTTGAAACCTCCTAAGCTCTCCCTTTATGAAATCTGAGATCATCATAAAATAAATCATCTCGCTTCAGATTAGAGGATCATTTCCTTTTGAAAGACTATTCTAATTATGAAAATGTGGCTGTTTTCTTCCAAAAACAACAATGTGCTTGTCCACATTTTGTGTCTGGTATTGCAGCTCAGTCCCATTCACTTTTACCAAGCTGAGCTGCAAAACAAGATATAACCAAAGAACAGGTGTGCCACGCTCTTTTTGTTGGAAAGCAACCATGTTTGTATAATCCTTGACAGCCCTTTTAGGTTTTACCAACCTTCTGATAAGAAAAGGGAAGCACTTACTTTCCACGTCTGGATATTTGAGCAGGTAGAGTAAACCATTCTTCAGGGTTGTGCTTGTCGTTTCTGTGCCAGCGAAAAAGAGGTCCAAGACTGTGCCAAATAAATTATCAAAGTGGAATTCAGTTTTTGGATTGCTCTTCTCCTGCAAAGTCACAAGAGTAATTGTAAGTGTTTGTCGTAGACAGATTGTTTGGTTTATTTTGTGATGAGCTATGCATTATCTATTTGTTTTCCCAAAATAAATTAAAGCCATCACCTTTACCTGCTCGATCACAGTCTATTGACCTGTTTCTAAGCCCCGAACTACACCTGCATAAGTAAAAAAAATATCTGAAAAACTTCTGGCATAGGGCACGGTCCAATCCAATGAATGTCTTTTTTCGGCAACTCCTCAATTCCTGCACCTGTTGTCCTCATGGCTTGGTTGATGTGGAAGATGGGTCCTACGTCAATCACAGATAGTCTTGAATCTTGCATGCTCTATACTCTGTCATAGTAAGGACAGATCAAAGTCCTGTACTGCACATGTGCTGGCACTACTTCACTTCTGGGTCAATAGGTACCAGCACAAGCACATAGAATCTTGCCCTGCGCTTAGTATGGCAGAGCATACAGTGCCTGCGCAGACTGGTGCCTCAACTGTGCAGGTACATGATTTATTGTAATCTGTGGATAGCACAGGATGCATCATCCACATCAATGAAACCAGGAGAATGTCAGTTGCAGGGATTGAGGAGGCGCGAAAAATGAAAAAAAGAAGACACCCTTCGGCCTGGACCACACCCTATGCAAGAAGTATATAAGGTATTTTTTGGCACATGCAGGGGGAATTCGAGGCTTAGAAACAGGTCAATGGACTGTGGTAACAGTGTAGATAAAGGTGGTGTATTTTGTTTATACTTTGAAAACCTGAAGACTGTTTCCCTTTAATACATCACCTCCTCCATCTTTATTAGGAAGCAGTCAATGAAATCCCGAGGACAATTTGGGTCAAGTGTCACTTTGTGATTTTCCAAAGATTCTGCAATAAAGTCTTTCAGTTTCTCCAGATTTGTAAATATCTTCTGGTGGGGTCCGGGAATAAAGCTGAGGGTCTTGGGAAAGATATTGAGAAGCTGAAAAAAAAGAATGCAATAATTGATAATTTTGCATCCCCTTCTATATTAGGGCAGGTTCACCAAAGACTTAGAGTTACGTAAAATGTTAACTTACAATTCCCCAAGTGGAAGACATAAGTAAGGTTATTTCTTTTAGTAAAGTAAGAAGGGTCCTAAATTTTACATCTTCATAGTCAAAACGTTCTCCAAACACAACTGAGCAGATAACATTGGAGACAGCCAAGGTCAGCAGATGCGTGGGGTCAAAGGGGGTGCCTGGAAGGACATGTTCAAATCTGTTAAATCAATTACTGATGTCACCTTTCTCGACTTTGCTCCTGACTCGACATACAATGTGTAAAACGAGATGACTAGCTAAAAAACAACATAAAAACAAAACACATGTTTTTAAAAAAAATCTGGCTATGCTCTGTTCTGTGGCTCACTTCCTTAATTTTGCTGATCAGATGTGGTTCCGTAGATCGGACACCCACTGATGAATAGGCCTTCAATATATTCTGGGAAAACCTCTTTAGGTTAAATGCTCATGAAGCAGATTTTCATGTGGAAAATACATGGTGTAATACAGTACCTGCTAAGTTAATGACATCTTAAAAATCTCATCCACATGTTGTGAAAATGTTCCACATGAATAGACCTGCTGCAATGTATGGATTTTAAGATCTGCAGCATGTCAATTTTATGAACAAAAGTTATTGTGGTCTTCACTCTTGCAATTCATAAATTGAAACTCTCAAATCACAACAAAATCCACATGTTAAACTTGAGGATTTGCTGTGGAAATAATACATTTAATCCATAATGTGTGCATACATCAAGGGTTGGTCTCAAGATGTGTATTCAGCAGCAAATACTTCACAGCCTCCTTCACGTCCTTTATGCTGGGGAAATGCACTCCTGCTTGAGTGACTGTTCTGGTGCAGCAGCTTCGTACTTTTTGCTAAGCTTCTGCTTACTACTGTGACACAGACAGTCTTTGTCAGGGGCTTGTTATGATGTTTCCACTGTTATCATTATATTTGCACATAGATATAGCAGGCCCTTAGCACAAACTTGTGGCTCATGTGAGCAATAAAAAGCAGAACTCCCCCCAGAAATAGCTAAATGTATGGGCTGATGCTTGTGATTTTCAGGACTGATAACAGCAGCTCTGGCTCAGGAGTAGACAGGAAGAGGGAGATAAGCAGTTGTCTAAATGCTGTATAGAAATCAATGGACTGACGAGAGGAGGCTGCGAACTCAAGAGTTAACTCCTGAACCTGCAATGCAGCTACTGCACATACTCAGCCAGGCTCTGTTGCATGATCTTCTTGGCAAGAAGCTGCAAACAATGTAAGATAAGGCTGCTTCCACACTAGCGTCGGTACGGGGCCGTCGCGCTGCATCGGCCCGACGTACCGACGCATACTGTGAAGAAAATGCCCGACGTTGGCAGTGGAAGCAGTCTTAGGACGCTTCCGCTGCTTCATTGTAAGGTTCGGGGAGGAGGGGGCAGAGTTTCGGCCATGCATGTGCGGTCGAAAATGGCGGTCCCGACGCACAAAAAAACGTTACATGTAACGTTTTTTTGTGGCGGCAGTGCGCCAAAACACGACGCAACCGCCGCACGATGGTTGCGATGTGTGGCACTGCGTCGCAATACGTCGGTAATGTTAGTCTATGGGGAAAAAACGCATCCTGCAGACAACTTTGCAGGATGCGTTTTTTCTCCACAATGACGCATTGCGACGTGCAGTGCTCAACCCTAGTGTGAAAGTAACCTAAAAGCTCTCACAGCAGGAGAATGATAGCAAATATAAAAAATAAGTAAACTGCAAACTTCTTATTTTCATCCTGTCTAACTATTTCAATTTTATTATATGAAAATGCATCTTTAATGTTCCAGGTAAAGATACAATATGTAATAAACCATGGGATATACAGTGCTTTATTTATATTATTACATTCAATTATAGCATAATTCTTAATTGCAAAACTGAAATAATGTAAGTCAAACTTCAACGCCTCATCGGCATATCTCCTCCTAAACTTTTTTGACTCACCTTCATTCTTCCCAATCTCTTCCGTTAAGTATCGCGCTTCTTCTTGTATACGTTCTTCAATGCTCCTTTTCCCCATTCCAAAATTTCTCAGGGTAGAAAGAGAAAATCTGCGTAAATGTTTCCATCTTTCACCATTGGTCAATATCACTCCTATGGTTAGAAGACAATAAACAGACTATACTTCTCACTTTCAAGTAACCGCTACAACCATTTAGGGTTGCAACTATTTTGGCATGTTATGTTTCAGTCGGCTTGAGTACAACATTTTGGTGCATATTTTTGGCACAAATTAAGCCAAACCAATAAGTGGCGTTTACTTAGACTAGACATTCTGAAGCAGCACTAAATTTATAAAATGGCATAAACCGCTGTGATAAATCTGGTGCATTTGAAGACTATCTAGTCCATGGGGGATATTATATTAGGACAAATTTTTATGGTGGTTCTGAACCTATAGCTCAATGAAGTAAGGTGCAAAAACTTAAATTTGGAGAATATTTTATTTTGAGCAGCTTGCGCACGAGAAAATGGAATCTATGGTAGCTATAGGTTTCAGCTACAGCATACATCTTTTTTCTGATAGATTAGTTGAAAAAAAGAAAAACAACAACAGCTCATCATTCGTAGCGGCAGAGTTCTTTTTCTTTGCAAGGAAGCCCCATGGTAGCTCAATAACAGGGTTTAAGGGGAAGCCGTTTCACTTTATGGAGAATGCCAGGCTGGTGTAAGGAGACATTTAGGCCTTGCAATGCTCCTCTGAGAATTTAAATAGACTCCTCTGAATGAATATAAAAATATATTTATATTTTTTCTGCTACTTTTATACACACTCATGCACCAAATTGCCTGAGCGCAACCTAACTGAAAGCCATACGTTTTATTTTTCATTTAAGCTTTTTTTTTTTTTTTTTAAATTAAGCCACAATAGGGTGTAATATTTAGCCAAGGTCCATTTGTCTCTATGTAAGATGTCACTCACCATAACCTTTGAAGAGTAGATCTCCAAATTCTGAGGGTCCTCTAAAGCTGAACATATTCCCATTGTCTATCAAAGCTTCTTTCACACAATCATAGCCGATAAGGACCACTGCAGGTGCGCTGGACAGGTAGATGGTGAACACCGGACCATAGGTCTCACTCAGCTGGAAGAGAAAAATATATATATATTTTTTTTAAATATTGAATTTGTCTGCCTGCTAGTGATGAGTGAACATACTCTGATATGATGTTGGAATGCCTGCTGCAGTGCAGTAACACACAACCTCCACCAGGGGGTGCGGGTGAAGGAAAACAGGTATACTCACAGTGAAATCAAAGAGCAGCAGGCAGGAGCCACTAGGTGGTGAAAGAGTAGTCAGACAAAGCCGGATCAGCAACAGAGAGGGAATGAAGTACCAGAGGTCACAGCAACACACGTAGTCAGAAACAAGCCAAAGAAGTCTGAGCCAAACGGGAGCAGGAAAACCAGAAACGCAAGACAGTCAAACAGGTCAGAGAACAAGCTGGGTCAAATACCAAGGGTTCACAATACGGAGAGAGAGTACAACAATGAGCAAAGTAACAGGGGAACACAGGAACCAGACCTAGGTAAGTGGGCAGAGGAGAAATCTAGGTATAACGGGGTGAGCTGCTCAAGCCAGGTACAGAAACTATAACTGACACTGCTTGCAGGTAACAATCGACTGAAATAGCGAGACAGATCCCAAAACAAGGCAAGGAAGATTAACCCCGGCATGACCATCCCGGTGAGAGAATAATTAGAAACAAACCCCAGACTGGATCATTACAGATGTTATCTGAGCATGCTCATGCACTGAGTGCCTTCGGCGTGCTGGAAAAATACGGTCGAGTCTCCACAGCTGTTTGACAGCCCCAATACATGTAATGCAGCCGCGGGGACCCAAACATATTACTCCAGCACGCCAAAGACACTCGGTCAGCACCCAGACTAGAGACTCTCATCTGAGAAAACTGGACCAAATATGCAAATGACACTCTGATCAAATTCTGATTAGCGTTTGAGCATAATGGGATCTGATTTTCTCCGATGAGGAAAAGGTGAAAAATAAATCTCTCCATTGTGCCAGTGCACAGAAAGGCTGTCCGATGAAAAAGAATCGGACATGTGCAAGGATCCAAAGACTAACATTGCTCAGAGTGAAATATGATGTTTTTGTCGGATTGCACTTGGACCAAAGATACGGTCATCTGCAGGAACCCTAAAAATAATTTAACAGCTAATAAATGCTGCTCATGGTTTGGGCACCATGTATCAGGTACTAGCTGTATGTTCTCAGCCAGGTATGTTTGACTTTGAAACACTGCGACGATTCAGAAAAAAGTACCGTATACTTTGAAATTGCTGGTGACTAGTGTTGAGCATTCCGATACCGCAAGTATCGGGTATCGGCCGATACTTAGCGGTATCGGAATTCCGATACCGAGATCCGATACTTTTGTTGTATCGGGAATCGGTATCGGGATCGATATAATGTGTAAAATAAAGAATTAAAATAAAAAATATTGCTATACTCACCTCTCCGACGCAGCCTACACCTTACCGAGGAAACCGGCAGCCTTGTTTGCTTAAAATGCGCGCGTTTACTGCCTTCCGTGACGTCACGGCTTCTGATTGGTCGCGTGCCGCCCATGTGACCACGACGCGACCAATCACAACAAGCCGTGATGTAATTTTCAGGTCCTGAATGCCTAATTCTAGGCATTCAGGACCTGAAAATTACGTCACGTTCCCTTGCTCCGAAACGCGTAGGAATTGGCCCTCTACACTCTCCATAGGCTGTCACGTGAGCTATCACGTGTACGTGACGTCACGGAAGGTCCTGCGGTCAGCAGTGTACCTATCAGCCCAGCCGAGCAGCGTGCAGAGACTGCACAGAGATAACGAGTGCGAGATTTTCTGTTACCGGCCGGGACAGTATCTGCACCTCGTAAATCTAAAAGATTTTGTTGCCAAGCCTGCAAAACAGACTGCATTGACCTTGGATTACATGAACGAACAGAACATCACCAAGACACAGCGGAGAAAGACAACTATATCAGCGGTCGTACCTTTCTGGTTCCTTCATCACCAGGTTATTACACATATGTTTCTATTATATTTATTCGTAGTAGTTTTAATGAGTTTATGAGTCATTGCCCACATATAGAATTGTAAATTGTTTTTGTCTCTGAGATTTCGCTCCGCTGGAGATCCCGCACAGCAGGTCAGGATTGTAATTTCCTTGCTCCGGGGCGACCCTCAGGATTGGGCATTTGCATTGGCACCAGGGGATCCTGCGTTGCTCAATGTGGATGCGTTTTTTTTTGGCCTTGGGGTTGCTTTATGAGGAACCTCATTTAGAGATCCAGGCTGAAAAAGCCTTGATGGCCCTGTCTCAAGGGCAAGATGAAGCTGAAATATACTGCCAAAAATTTCGTAAATGGTCTGTGCTCACTCAGTGGAATGAGTGCGCCCTGGCGGCGAATTTCAGAGAGGGTCTCTCTGATGCCGTAAAAGATGTTATGGTGGGGTTCCCTGTGCCTGCAGGTCTGAATGAGTCCATGACAATGGCTATTCAGATTGATCGGCGTTTGCGGGAGCGCAAACCTGTGCACCATTTGGCGGTGTCTACTGAGAAGGCGCCAGAGAATATGCAATGTGATAGAATTCTGTCCAGAAGCGAACGGCAGAATTTTAGGCGAAAAAATGGGTTATGCTTCTATTGTGGTGATTCAACTCATGTTATATCAGCATGCTCTAAACGTACTAAGAAGGTTGATAAGTCTGTTTCAATTGGCACTTTGCAGTCTAAGTTTATTCTGTCTGTGACCCTGATTTGTTCTCTATCATCTATTACCGCGGACGCCTATGTCGACTCTGGCGCCGCTTTGAGTCTTATGGATTGGTCCTTTGCCAAGCGCTGTGGGTATGATTTAGAGCCTTTGGAAGTTCCTATACCTCTGAAGGGTATTGACTCCACGCCATTGGCTAGTAATAAACCACAATACTGGACACAAGTAACTATGCGTATTAATCCGGACCACCAGGAGATTATTCGCTTTCTCGTGTTGCATAATCTACATGATGTTTTGGTGCTTGGATTGCCATGGCTGCAATCTCATAACCCAGTCCTTGACTGGAAAGCTATGTCTGTGTTAAGCTGGGGATGTCAGGGGGCTCATGGGGACGTTCCTTTGGTTTCCATTTCGTCATCTATTCCCTCTGAGATTCCTGAATTTTTATCTGATTATCGTGACATTTTTGAGGAGCCTAAGCTTGGTTCACTACCTCCGCACAGAGATTGCGATTGTACCATAGATTTGATTCCGGGCAGTAAATTCCCTAAGGGTCGTTTATTTAATCTATCTGTGCCTGAACATGCTGCTATGCGTGAATATATTAAGGAGTCCTTGGAAAAGGGACATATCCGTCCTTCATCATCTCCCTTAGGAGCCGTTTTTTTCTTTGTATCTAAAAAAGATGGCTCTTTGAGGCCGTGTATTGATTATCGGCTTTTGAATAAAATCACGGTTAAATATCAGTATCCTTTGCCACTACTGACTGATTTGTTTGCTCGAATAAAGGAGGCTAAGTGGTTCTCTAAGATCGATCTCCGTGGGGCGTATAATTTAGTGCGAATTAAGCAGGGGGATGAGTGGAAAACCGCATTTAATACGCCCGAGGGCCACTTTGAGTATTTGGTAATGCCTTTTGGTCTTTCAAATGCCCCTTCAGTCTTTCAGTCCTTTATGCATGACATTTTCCGTGAATATTTGGATAAATTTATGATTGTGTATCTTGATGATATTTTGATTTTTTCGGATGACTGGGACTCTCATGTCCAACAGGTCAGGAGGGTTTTTCAGGTTTTGCGGTCTAATTCCTTGTGTGTGAAGGGTTCTAAGTGTGCTTTTGGGGTTCAAAAGATCTCTTTTTTGGGGTACATTTTTTCCCCCTCTTCCATTGAGATGGATCCTGTCAAGGTTCAGGCTATTTGTGATTGGACGCAACCCTCTTCTCTTAAAAGCCTTCAGAAATTTTTGGGCTTTGCTAATTTTTATCGTCGATTTATAACTGGTTTTTCTGATGTTGCTAAACCGTTGACTGATTTGACCAAAAAGGGTGCTGATGTTGCTGATTGGTCCCCTGCTGCTGTGGAGGCCTTTCGGGAGCTTAAGCGCCGCTTTTCTTCCGCCCCTGTGTTGCGTCAGCCTGATGTTGCTCTTCCTTTTCAGGTTGAGGTCGACGCTTCTGAGATCGGAGCTGGGGCGGTTTTGTCGCAGAAAAGTTCCGACTGCTCCGTGATGAGACCTTGTGCGTTCTTTTCTCGTAAATTTTCGCCCGCCGAGCGAAATTATGATATTGGTAATCGGGAGCTCTTGGCTATGAAGTGGGCTTTTGAGGAGTGGCGTCATTGGCTTGAGGGGGCTAGACATCAGGTGGTGGTATTGACCGACCACAAGAATTTGATTTATCTTGAGTCTGCCAGGCGCCTGAATCCTAGACAGGCGCGCTGGTCATTGTTTTTCTCTCGGTTTAATTTTGTGGTTTCTTACCTGCCGGGTTCTAAGAATGTGAAGGCGGATGCCCTTTCTAGGAGTTTTGAGCCTGATTCCCCTGGTAATTCTGAACCTACAGGTATCCTTAAGGAGGGAGTGATATTGTCTGCTGTCTCCCCAGACCTGCGACGGGCCTTGCAGGAGTTTCAGGCGGATAAACCTGATCGTTGCCCGCCTGGTAGACTGTTTGTTCCTGATGATTGGACCAGTAGAGTCATCTCGGAGGTCCATTCTTCCGCATTGGCAGGTCATCCTGGAATCTTTGGTACCAGGGATTTGGTGGCTAGGTCCTTCTGGTGGCCTTCCCTGTCGCGAGATGTGCAAGGTTTTGTGCAGTCTTGTGATGTTTGTGCTCGGGCCAAGCCTTGTTGTTCTCGGGCTAGTGGATTGTTGTTATCCTTGCCTATTCCGAAGAGGCCTTGGACTCACATCTCGATGGATTTTATTTCTGATCTCCCTGTTTCTCAGAAGATGTCTGTCATCTGGGTGGTGTGTGACCGTTTCTCTAAGATGGTCCATTTGGTTCCCTTGCCTAAATTGCCTTCCTCATCAGAGTTGGTTCCTCTGTTTTTTCAGAATGTGGTTCGCTTGCATGGTATTCCGGAGAATATCGTTTCTGACAGGGGGACCCAATTCGTGTCTAGATTTTGGCGGGCGTTCTGTGCCAAGATGGGCATTGATTTATCTTTTTCGTCTGCTTTCCATCCTCAGACTAATGGCCAGACCGAGAGAACTAATCAGACCTTGGAGACTTATTTGAGGTGTTTTGTGTCTGCGGATCAGGATGATTGGGTTGCCTTTTTGCCGTTGGCGGAGTTTGCCCTCAATAATCGGGCTAGTTCTGCCACCTTGGTTTCTCCTTTTTTCTGTAATTCGGGGTTTCATCCTCGTTTTTCTTCCGGTCAGGTGGAGTCTTCGGATTGTCCTGGAGTGGATGCTGTGGTGGAGAGGTTGCATCAGATTTGGGGGCAGGTGGTGGACAATTTGAAGTTGTCCCAGGAGAAGACTCAGCATTTTGCCAACCGCCGTCGTCGTGTTGGTCCTCGTCTTAGTGTTGGGGACTTGGTGTGGTTGTCTTCTCGTTTTGTCCCTATGAGGGTTTCTTCTCCCAAGTTTAAGCCTCGGTTCATCGGCCCGTACAAGATATTGGAGATTCTTAACCCTGTGTCCTTTCGTTTGGACCTTCCTGCATCTTTTTCTATTCATAATGTCTTCCATCGGTCATTATTGCGCAGGTATGAGGTACCGGTTGTACCTTCCGTTGAGCCTCCTGCTCCGGTGTTGGTTGAAGGTGAGTTGGAGTACGTTGTGGAGAAGATCTTGGACTCCCGTGTTTCCAGACGGAAACTTCAGTATCTGGTCAAGTGGAAGGGCTACGGTCAGGAGGATAATTCTTGGGTGACAGCCTCTGATGTTCATGCCTCCGATTTGGTCCATGCTTTTCATAGGGCTCATCCTGATCGCCCTGGTGGTTCTGGTGAGGGTTCGGTGCCCCCTCCTTGAGGGCGGGGTACTGTTGTGATTTTGGTTTTTGGGAATCTCCCCCGGTGGTCAATGGTGGTATGGAACTTGTGTGCTTCACCTTCTCTGTTCACCTGTTTCCATCAGGATGTGGGAGTTTTCTATTTAGCCTTGCTCCTCAGTCATTCCTATGCCGGCCAACAATGTAACCAGAAGCCTTTCAGTTGCATGTTCCTGCTTCTAGACTACTACCAGCTAAGTTGGACTTTAGTCCTTAGTTTGTTTTTGCATTTTTGTTCCAGTTCTCAGTCTTTGTATATTTCTGAGGCTGGAAGCTCTTGTGATCTGAAATTGCCACTCTGGTGTCATGAGTTGATATTAGAGTCTTAAAGTAATTTCAGGATGGTATTTTGAAAGGGTTTTCAGCTGACCGTGAAGTTCCCTTTTCTGTTTTTCTACTATCTAGTAAGCGGACCTCTATTTGCTAAACCTATTTTCATACTACGTATGTCAATTTCCTCTGCATTCACCGACAATATATGTGGGGGGCTACTGTCTGCCTTTGGGGTTAAATTTCTCTAGAGGTAAGCCAGGTCTGTACTTTCCTCTGCTAGGGTTATTTAGTCCTCCGGCTGGCGCTGGGCGTCTAGGGATAAAACGTAGGCACGCTACCCGGCTACTGTTAGTTGTTGCGATAGGTTTAGCTCACGGTCAGCTCGAGTTCCATCTTCCAAGAGCTAGTCTGTATTTATGTTCTCTTGCCATTAGGGAACCATGACACGATACTTTGCCGGTATCGGCCGATACTTTCAAGTATCGGACGGTATCGCTCAACACTACTGGTGACCAAGCTGCATGGGACAGAAGACTAGCCAAAAAGACCGGATCCTGGCCACTTTTCCCTGCCCATTCACCTGGAGTGACAGGTGTGTCCCCATGTCCATGTATAGGGAGAGACCTGCCGGTCACTGGCAACATGATTGGAGAAGCCGCCGTGGATCCGCCCGTCCGACTAGTCTCTTGTTCTTTGCATCTTGGTCCCCAGTGGCTTTTAGGCTGCCATCAAACTAGCAGTTTTTGGTCAGTATTTTACATCAGTATTTGTAAGCCAAAACCAGGAGTGGGTGATAAATGCAGAAGTGGTGCATATGTTTCTATTATACTTTTCCTCTAATTGTTCCACTCCTGGTTTTGGCTTACAAATACTGATGTAAAATACTGACCAAATACTGCTAGTGTGACAGCAGCCTTAAATTATTTTCTCAGAAATGCCACCGTATTTCATTGTCAAAGATACCTAGCTAAGATCATACATCCAGTGCCTGATACCTGCTGCCTGTGGATCGGGAAGCATGTATCAGCTGTCAGGTTCACTTTAAATGCACTACCATATGTTAGGAAAGGTTTACACATATATGTGGCTATGAAAATGACATGTATTATAAGTTTAATCTATGTATATATTTACTTAAAATGCCATATTTGAAAAGAGTAAATGATTGATTGTTTTGATTTCCAGGAGGAGTTCCAGAAGAACACCCCAATGCAGAGTTCTCAGATAGGATACTGAAGAACAGGTGTTTTATAGGGAATAAAAAAGGGAAATTTGACTTGGATTAAACAAAGTATGTATATTTTTGTATTATGAAAAGGTATACAATTTTCAGCTGTTTAGTGTGGGGAAAATAAGAATTTCATACACTGACAATTTTGCAGATTTTCCCACCTACAAAAATGAAGAGGTCTGTAATTTTTATCATAGGTACACTTCAACTGTGAGAGACAGAATCTAAAAGTAAAAACCAGAAAATCACATTATATGATTTTTATTTGAATTATTTATACATCATTCATATTTTTAAGATTTCTGTGTCACAAAAAGCCATGAGACCTCTGGAGAACTAGTGCAGGATGTGCCATTAATGAGGAGAGATTGCCATCTGCTGGTCAGTCGAAATCAAGTGGAACCAAAGTGTTCTGGAAGATTTGCAGGGGGAACCACCTTGTGTGCTGGATTGGATCAGGTGATCCTCTGGAAGGACTTCCCTGATATAAAAGCCCTGCACGCCCAACCATGAGAAGATTTGGTGCCATGGAAGAGTGCAGGGCAGACGTGCTCCAGAGACACCAATGAGACCACCATGACAGGTCTCAGTGGGAAGTTTGAGGCACCCAGGTGCCAGTCACCACCTGGCAAGGTCTGGATCCCCCAGAAGATATTCCCAAGTACAGCTTACACTGGTCACAGTCGGAGTTTGTGCCCTGCACTAGTCAAGCATCCAATGCCAACTACGCCTGTCAAAAGTTGAGGCCCATTCCTCTCTGCCCCGAGCCTGAGAGATTTCTGCCGATGGGAGAGGCGGGCCTGCTATTGTGGAGGAACAGTGCGAGTGAGAAGGGCTGTCACTTCCAGCTATCACCTATGGCACTGGAGGTTGACTGGGATTAGGAGTGCAGATTGGGAGGGGGATGATTGGTGCATGGGAGGCTCAATGGGCTTTAATAGACTACGTCAAGAAAAGACTTATGGCCTATCGGGGAAACCGAGTGACCCCCGCTAGGGCCAGAGCTTTGAGTGAGACCTCAGGTTGTGACTCCCAAGACTGAGTGCACCACCTTTGTGAAAAGGACACTAACGTTAAGTAGTGAAAGACTTTCTTGTTTGTTCTAAACCTGTTCTTATTCTTTCTACTGTTAAATCTTCTAAATCTACTAACACTAATTGTTTAAAAGTTACTGTTGTATAAAAATAGCATCATATCAACCCCTGCCCGTTTCCACCTCGTGAACTCTGCTCGTTGCATCCAGACACCTGCATTACATCTGCTTGGTGTCATTTAAGAGGATGCTCCATTATTTACTTACAGTGTAGGCAAATCTGTCCTGGTCCGTGATGGACACTTAGGAGCACGGCTCATTACATGATATAGATCAGATAGTGGAACTGCAATTGGCAACATTTTTCAGGTCCCATTGATGCCAAATTAACCCCTTAATGATATATGACCTACATGGTCTGTTATATGCTCCTCACACACGGAGCTTGCATCTTTTCCTGCGGATTTACTCAGCCATCATGTGCCTCTAACAGCTGCGGGTGGAGCTAGGCTCCACCCAAGGTGGTTGATCTGTCAAATGCCGCTGCCAGTCTGTGAAAGAATCATTGACAACATGTCGGCAGTGGGGGCATGTCATTCTATGTGCCATTAGGCACATCTATGATGTGATTGCAGGCACCGATGGGCTGTCATGATGGATGAGAGTCTGCTGAAGTCCCTTGTGCCTGTCATGATAGTACTCCTGTGAAAGCCAGCCCATGGCTGGTATTCATAGGAGTCCATTATTTTTCCTCTATACAGCAATAAGGTGACATTGTATGATCGTTTGTCCTATACCTAGCAATCACAGCTTCTGGTTCCCTAAGGGGACTAACAAATACAGTGAAAAGTAAAACAGAAAAAGTTTTGAAAAATATGAAATACATAAAATATAAAAGTTTAAATCAGTCCTTTTTCATCCATTAAAAATTATTCGCTGCATTCGTAAAAGTCTTATCTAATAAAATATAAAATAAACTAAGCTAATCTGTAAACAAGACACTGCTACAACACAAAAAAAAATGTAATAAGGAAGAAATCAAAAGATTGTATCTACCCCTAAATATCAATAAAAATCATTGGCTCAGAGCGCAAAAAGCAAATCCTCACACAGCTTTATTTCCCGAAGATTGAAAAAAAATGTTATGGCTCTTGGAAAATGGCGACACAAGGAATTTTTTTAATGCAAATTTCTGAATTTTTTTCACACTTAAAATCCCGCCAAACCTATGCATGTTCGATATCACTGCACTATTGTACCGGTGAATCATATTGCCAGGTCATGTTTACCATAAAATGAATATTTTTATAATTAAAAAAAAAACAATTGTGAAATTACACTATTTTTTGCCATTTTGCTACACTTGGAATTTTTTCTCCCACTTTCCAATGCATCACATTATTAAACGAATGGAGTCATTCAAAAGTACAACTCATCCCACACAAAACAAACCCTCACACGGCTATATCGACGAAAAAAATGTTATGGCTCTTGGAATAATGGGAGGAAAAAATTAAAGTGTAAAAACAAAAAATCACCCCATTGTAAAGGGCTTAAAAGAATTTTAAAGAAATTGATCAATTACTTACTTGTACAGTTTTTGTAAGGCCAGGGTCACATGATCATGTTCTCCACATCTGAGGAAATTGGTCCAATTATGCTAATCACACTTGGATCAGAGTGTGATCTGATTTTCTCAAAGGCGGTGGAAAAAAAAATTCTCCACTTTCTCTATTATGTCGATCTGTGAAAATTGGACAGCACTTGGATGTCCTATGAGTGCAGACCAATTTTTTTTCCAAGAACTCTTAAGGGATGAATGGGGTGATACCCTTCGATTTTCGGAAGCAATTTGTACATGCTGCAATATTTTTTTTTTTCCTCAGACCGATGGAGAAAAATTGGACATTTGCATGGCCCCATAGAATAACACAAGGACTAGTGACGAGCGAATGTGTTATCCGAGCATGCTCAGGTACTATCTGAGTGCCTTCGGCGTGCTTGAAAAATGATCGAGTCCTCTTGTCAGCATATTTCGCGGCTGTTTCTTAGGCAAGGCGTGGGGACTTGAACATATTTTTCAAGCCCGTCGAAGACGCTCGGTTAGCACCCGAGCATGTTCCTTATCACTAATGAGGATGTGTACTATCCCTTAAAATACGGATAGCACTTGACCGAGTTATGCCGTCGTCTGCACGAGTCCCAACTCACCTTCATCAGAGACTGTGGCATTTCCTTAGTGCTCACATGCAGCATGGTGCCCAGTAAGGGCAGCGGCGGTGGTCCGGGGGGCATATTTTTCCCCTTAAGATTTCTCCTCCATGCGAAGAAATACAGGACGAGGCTGAGCAAGACGGTGAACAGGAGAGTCCCGGATACTCCCAGCTCCATTGTGGTCTGTAATCTGAGCACAGGGAGAGGCACTTATATACAGTATTACAGACAATGTATACAGGAGCACATTATGCAATCTGTGACCTTTAAACTTTCCTGTCCACTGTTCAAGATTTACACTAGGATATCAGCAGACGAGAGATTTACACTGCTCCTTTAAAGGACATGGAAGCGGACATGGAGTGCCGGCAGCAGTACCGGGTATTGAGGCTCAAGTTTCTCGCATTGCACTCGCAAGTGTGACCCCGGCCAAATGATGAATCAGGCAAGAGGTCTGGAAATGTTAAACTCCTCCCTACCGTGGCAAACATAAAAAAAAAAAAATGTACAGATGTATAAAAAAGTGATTTTGAAAAAGACACAAATCGAAAGACGAACTTGCTGCAAACAAAACAAAAAGATGCAAAACACTGAAAACTAAAAAAAATAAAAAATGGGGGTCTTACATTACAATCTCTCCAGCCATCTTTTTTCTCTGCCAGGAACAAAAAGCACTATATTAAATTAAAATTACAAAAAGAAAATGCATGAACAGAAGACTGGTTGCACAGTCTAAATTTTAACAATAGAAATCATTATTAGGCTCTGTTCACAACTTGCTTTTTTGTAGGGTTTTTTTTTATGCTAATTTTCATCTGTGTCTTCCAGTACCAGCAAAGCCTATGAGATTTCAGAAATCTCGTGCACACACTTTGGTTTTATTTTCCTGACTGATTTGGAAGAACTGCTGCGTTTTTGCAAACTGCAACATGTCACTTATTTTCAGCACTTATAAGGCTACTTTCACACTAGCATCGGGCTCGGCCCGTCGCAGTGCGTCGGGCCGAGGTCACCGACGCTAGCGTTCTCTGTGCCGCACAACGGGGGCAGCGGATGCATTTTTCCAGCGCATCCGCTGCCCCATTGTGAGGTGCGGGGAGGTGGGGGCGGAGTTCCGGCCGTGCATGCGCGGTCGGAAAAAGCGGACCGTCGGCAGCAAAAAACGTTATTTTTTGCTCCCGGCGGACCGCTACAACACGGCGCAACCGTCTCACGACGGTTGCGACGTGTGTCAATGCGTCGCAAATGCGTCGCTAATGTTAGTCAATGGGAAAAAAACGCATCCTGCAAGCACTTTTGCAGGATGCGTTTTTTTGCCAAAACGACGCATTGCGACGTATTGAAAAAAACGCTAGTGTGAAAGTGGCCTTAATTGTATTTGCAGCGGGTTTTTTTCACCAACAGGAAACAATGAGTAAGTGAAAAAAATGCAAATATCAGTTTTTAATGCAAAAAGGGAAGTTAAATCAGGCTTGTTGAGGGGTATTATACTTTATCAACATGCACAAGAGACTGCAAAAACTAAGGCTAGGTTCACATTGCGTTAGGGCAATCCGTTTAGCGCTAGCGGATTGGGCTAACGCAATGTTTATTTAGGGGCCGCGTTCAGGGGTCACGTTAACGTCCCCGCTCTCGCAGATCCCCGATCTGCGAGAGCGGGGAACGGACCTCGGGCGCGCCGCGGATGCTGCAAGCAGCGTCCGAGGCGCGTCACAGAAGAACGGCACATCACTAGCGCGAGCCGAAAAAGGCACGCGCTAGTGATGCGCTGCAGGCGAAATTTACATTGCTGTCAATGGGTGCGCTAACGGACCCGTTGCACGGCGTTAATTGCGACATTTTCGCCGTGCAACGCTGTCCCTTAGCGATCACCCACTAACGCAATGTGAACCTAGCCTAAGCAAAGCCTGCTTTTTGAAAGCAGCTAAAATTCGCAAAAACACGTGTGAACATAGCCTTAATAATAAAGGATCAGTGAGCAAGATTTATACCTGTGCTGACGATCAGTGATTACATCATCATTGCATCATTAAACAGAAAAAAGGGAGGAGCGGCAAACACAGATCAATCATTATGTCAACATTTTGTGTGGCATATCACTGCAATAAATGTTGTGCAAAACAATTAATGTGGCATTATATGACAATACGTCAAAAGGATATAGGAATCCAACAAAGTAGAATTCACAATTGTGTTCAAACCCATAAAAAAAAAAAAAACAAGCAAACAAAAAACTTCACATACTCAGTAATAGTTTATTTAAAAAAAGCTCCATGATGAAAAATAATGAAACCCAAAAAGTGATCAAAATGGCCCATGTTTTTGAATGGTATCTTTTATTTAACTCCTTTTTAAGCTCTCTTCTTTAACTCCCTTTTTTTCCCCAGCGCTGGGTGCTGAAGAACGCTCTCATTATTCTCCCCTGCTCTGCCAGCGATCAGTGCTAGCAGGGGACAATATTGAGAATTGTATTCAACTGATAACAGCAACAGCAGGCGGCTGATGGGACAACTACTCCCATCAGCCTACACCTGCTGCCGCTAATAGCAGTGAGAGCAGGCGGCAGCTAATGTGAGTATTCATCAGCCACCACCTGCGCTATAAATAAATAATTTAAAAAGCTATGTGGATTCCCCTGTATTTTTGATAACTACCAAGGGAAAAATTGACAGCTGCAGGCTGCATCCCTTAGCGTTCAGCTTCAGCAAGGCTGGTTATCAAGAATAGAGGGGTCCCCACACTGCTGTTATTTAAAATTATTTAAATAAAACAAGTGCTTATTTTTATTTTTCGGCGTTGACTACACTCGTTGGACTGGGTGCAGGTACTGCGGTGTCTCTGATTCAACTATTTGGGTAAGATTAATTATATGTGAGTTCATGGTTGTGCACCTATTATGAGGTTACTGCTTGTTGAGAAGTTATTTATATCCAGCTACCCATTTTAGTTGAACACTACTATTTACTGCAGACATTTGGTCTATACATATATTATTTTGTATTCATATATATACTGCTTGCCCCTTGCATCCTTTGGATGTTTCCGACGCACATATACATTTTGTCTCCCCCACGTACCTGCTCTTTAATGTGACATTTAAATAAAGCTTATTTTACTTTATATTACATTGGATCTGTTCAGTCACTTTTTCCTTTGATTTTGCTGTTGTTAATAGGCTGGGAAGCTTTATGGCTATTGACCCATTCCTCGGAATATTAACACCAGCCCCCAGCTGTTGGCTTTCCTTCAGCTGGTTAGAAAAATTAATGGGGACCCCATACCATTTTTTAAAATGTATTCATTTATTTATTTAATATGCGCGATACACAAATGGTGGGTGCTGACTACAAGTCTCAACAGCGTAGAGGTCGTGCAGATAGCAGAGAGACCAGGCGACGATGATTAGTGCTGGATTCAGCACCCGGAGTCTGGGAACAGTGCTAACTGCACTGCTTTTCTCATACTCTGGTACGTATCACACTGATGACATACTGATGTCATACGTGTGTCATCAGTGTGCACATATGCGGGACGAATGTTGGCAAAAAATGGACAAATCAACTTGTTTTGCCTATGGACACATGGTCCATGGAAACACGCAGACAGGTGCGCAGACCCATAGATCTGAATGGGTCTACGTGTGTAAGTGTCACCACACGTACTGGAAACACTGATGTGTGAAGGAGGCCTAAGCCTATCTGCTTACAATTAATTTTTGGTAAGTTTTAGACTCGACCGGGAACTGCATATTCGCCCCCTATTGATTTGAATAGAGAGTGAAGGTGCCATATCCAGCTGTCACCATAGAGTTGTTGGAGCTGTGCAGCAGCTGAGAAGTTCCGGCCACTGCTGACAAACAAAACATCTGCTCTGTGGGAATGCCGGGTATCGCAGCCCCCCACAGATCAGACATTGATGACTTATGTTAAAGATCAATGTTAAAGTTCCCCTTTAATGCCTCGGTGTACAGATGTGTCCTACATTTCCCTCGAGAAGCTGGTTGACATCCTCTATTAGAGCTGCAGTGGTGGCCACATTGGTTGTCATCCAACTTTCCCAGTTTACAGTTCTAAACTTTTATTCACTTTTCTTCACACATGTCCAGTTAAATGCTTTCTTCTGTGGTGTTCTTCTCGAGTATCTGCGCTGTCACGAGTGACTTCTACCCAGAAAACCTTTGCACGCTCTCAATAATGCATCCTATAAACACTACTGCCCCTATATACACATCACACCCACATCCCAACTCCACCTCCAGCATGACACACAGTCTGTGAATATTGTGAAAGAGCAAGCAGCGAGTAAAAGGAAAAATAATGGAAATGCAAATACCCATAAAGGGATCATAAAATCAGACACTTATCTGGGATTTTATCTAGACCCGTCGAACACCGCTCAAACATCTAATAGCGTCAATGATTGTGTTCAGTAGCAGATCAAATTTTGGGAGTCAGACAGAAAGATTTCCAAAATAAAAGTAGAGAGGGTGAAGCTCACCTGGATCTCGATCACCCAGGTGTGCGACTGGAGGAGGAATTGTTACCTAGGGGGAGTAAAGTTTTCTCCTGCAAGCTGCAGGCCTTGTAGACTATGTCCTCTCTCTTGGGTTGTCCTCCCCCATCTGATCAGGAAGTAGCACGGTATGCTTTACATACACGCAGGGCCATTCTTCTCCGCTATCTAGGAAACCTATCCAGCAAGCTCACTGTGTAGTCAGCAGGGAAACCGTTCCCTCCTCCCTTCATCACGTCCTCCATATGTTGTTCTTCATCGCATTTTGCTTTATTGCATACTGGATGTATTATATCATTTTCCTCTAAGGTTTTCTTCCCACATTTGTTTTTATGGTGTTGTTTTTTGTTTTTTTACTTCTGTAGTTTTAGATACTTTTTTATTTTTGATACCCAGATGCATCTTTTAAGCTTTTACTTTCTAACGTCACACCTAAAGTATTCTTCGGATAAAAAAATATTAGAGACCCCAAAAAGGAAAAAAAAATGCAAAACAAAGTTTGATGCATCGAATAAAAAAAATATAATAATCAGGGGCTCCAACGAAAATTAGACTAACTTTCTGTGGAGTGCCAAATATATTCCTTTTAGTTAAAAGCTAACACAGTGTTTTTTGCCACAAAAGGAGCAAAAACCATAATAAACAATCAACAAAAATACATTCAATATAAGGCATAGCCATCAGCTTTTTTTTCATTAATTAGTAGTACACATGAAAATAAGAAACCTTTTAATAAATCCTCACGGACTGACCATTTATTCTCAAAATTCTCAATTCCTGGGTAAAATTTGTCTTCGGTAAGCACTATGTCAGATCTTTTGGATCTCCTAAAAGTGAACCCGCAGAACCACAGCAAACCTCGCAAGGATAAGCTGGCCTGGTGGACCACCCCCTTTACAGGGAGCGTTAGGGGCAGGCCCAAGGGAAACTGTTGCCGCAGAAGCTGATACCGGGGAACAGGAAGTAGGAGAGGAAAGACATGGAAGTGGCTAAGGCAGAGACACAGGACAGAGTGGCAGTGACTGAAACACAAAGTGAACTGTATATGGTGGATGCTCAGGACAGACAGGGTGAGGCGGAGACACAGGATGGGCAGGATATGGCGGACAGACAGGATTTGGCGGAAACACAGGACAAGCAGGGTATGGTGGATGCCCAGGACTGACAGGATAAGGCATAGACACAAGATGGACAGAGTATCGCACTGGAGAGAGCAAACCTCAGAGGGACCTGGGTCAAGTGAGGACAAATGACAATCAGGCAAGGAGCAGAGGAAGGAGATACCTTAAATAGACCGAGTCCTGCAGAACTTCTGGGTCGAAATCCTCCAGAGTCATAGAGAGGAGGAACCGAGCATCTGCAGAGCAGAGGAAGGAAGTGCGCATGCACAGAAGGAGTTGGAGAGAGGAGTGCGCACGCGCACCCGACGGGAGCCAGGGACCGGTGGCAAGACTGGAGGAGTAGAGACCGGAAGGAGCGCGCACACCGCAGGAGCACTCCGGGTCGGGTAAGTATGTCGGCGAACAGAAAGGTGAGTAGCAGGCATGGCAGCAGGAGCAGCGGCAGATGCGGCGGTGCGTAGAGGAGCTGTGACACACTAGTTATCCCATTACTGAGATATAGGATGATAGTTGGTGCTTATAAAGTTCTGTGGAGAACTTGAAGAATTTCTGTCTCCGCCTTTAGCTCCTCCCCTCCCCATGGATCATTATGAGCACAAACTGTCATCTCATATTTAAGTAATGAGAAAATCTGCCTTCACTGAATACAGATTTTACCCAGGAATTAATCATGAAAAATAAGTCCAGGAGGAGAAAGAAGATTTCACAGATAAAATAAATTATTATTTTGGTTATTTTCATGTGTTCTATTGATTTATAAAACAAAAATGAAAATGGTTACTCTTTAAGACAGGCATTTTATGTGTTAGTCTTGCTAAACTGACGTGATTTTTCATGAATATTCTGGGTGGACCTCGTCACGCCCTGTTCTTCCTAAACTCCGCCCAGTTTGGTGGCGCTGGCCAGGAGGAAATTAACGTTATTCTTCCTGGCAACGTTTGGGTTCGTCTTAGGGGAGGCGCCAACAGGATTTCAGTCATTCTCAGTGTATACAGAACGAAGGCTGTAACCGCACCCCCAGCCATGACTGACAGCAAAATCAGCATTAGAGCCGGCTTTCAGCCAATGCCGGGGGTTCAGTTAGAGCTGAAACATGCGCCGGCGCCACCCGTATGACTGAAAGCTGAAACTTAATTTCCGCCCCATAAAAGATGCATGGAAATTTCAGAACTTGGACTGCACTTGGTGTTTGTGAACCTGAAGATGCAAGTGAAGAGGATGTAATTCATGGGCACAGAAGGGCAAATTTGTAAAAACTATCTTCTAGCTCACAGCAACCGATTACAGTGCAGCTTACATTTTACCAGCAGTGAGTAAGAAATGAAAACTGCTCTGTGATTGGTTACGAATGAGGAATAATAAAATATTTCTTTCTTTCAGACAGTTTAGTAAAAGAGACTTTATTCTTTAAGTAGCGCATAGAAATGAGTAAATTGATTCAATGCAAATTAAACTTGTGGCTAAGGGTACCGTCACACAGTGGCATTTTTATCGCTACGACGGCACGATTCGTGACGTTGTAGCGATATCGTTACAATCTCGCAGTGTCTGACACGCTACTGCGATCAGGCACCCTGCTGAGAATCGTACGTCGTAGCACATCGTTTGAAACTTTCTTTCGTCGCTGGATCTCCCGCTGTCATCGCTGGATCGTTGTGTGTGACAGCGATCCAGCGATGCGTTCGCTGGTAACCAGGGTAAACATCGGGTAACTAAGCGCAGTTACCAGCGTAAAAGTAAAAAACAAACAAACCGTACATACTCACCATCTGATGTCCGTCAGGTCCCTTGCAGTCTGCTTTCCGCTCTTACTGTCTGCCGGCCGGAAAGTGAGAGCAGATCACAGCGGTGACGTCGCCGCTGCGCTCTGCTCTCACTGTACGGCCGGATCTCAGTGAGAGCAGGAAGCAGACTGCAAGGGACCTGAACGGACATCAGATGGTGAGTATGTACGGTTTGTTTGTTTTTTTACTTTTACGCTGGTAACCACGGTAAACATCGGGTTACTAAGCGCGGCCCTGCCTTCGGCATCGCTCCAGCGCCGTGATTGCAACGTGTGACCACAGTCTACGACGCTGGAGCGATACTCATACGACGCTGCGACGTCACGAATCGTGCCGTCGTAGCGATGTAAATGGTACTGTGTGACGGTACCCTAAGTTTTAGGAATTATCGGGACCAATGATTTGCTTTGCGCTAATTGCCAAAAATGGTCACTGACATTTTATACATTGCATAAGATGGCATCAGCAAGAAAAGACTCACATGACCTAATTTGCAGCCTAACGGACTCCCCCATGAAGCCTTGCAGCTATCACTTTACATAATATAGCACAGCCAATCAGGAGGGACTATCATAGCCTGTATAAAAGCAAAGACGGGGAATGCAGCAGTCATTTTGAGGTGAAACTGGATAGTGAAAGGATGTAACAGCTTAGCAATAGAGATAAGGAAAGAAAGCAATAAAACAGTGGACAACCTCTACAGATGGTGTGTGATAGCACAGAGATGAAGATCAGATGCCATTCATTTATCTGTAGCCATGTATGTTGAGGTCACTTTGATGCTACTAAGGTTGTGTTTGGGTTAAAGAACTTGAAAGGGGTTGGATACAGTCTGAGGGGACATCAGAGAGTTTTGTGCAAGGAACTTGATAGCACACACAGACATATTTGATCCAATGTCATTCCAATCAGTTACCTTGCCAACGTTTTCTCAAACAATGCAATTGGTTTTATGTATTGTCTTCAATAACATGAATAAAATGAAGAACATACACTATAAAGAGAGGTTTATTCTATTTTAGCAGTGGTTGGATTATTGACCTCGGGGTTCAACATAGAGCTGATACGTTCTGGCGGTGACTCCATTTGTCCCGGGTTCAGGGGTTATTTCAAGATCTTCTGGTGCTTTGTTAGATTTCAAGTGAAACTTCTGCAATATGTTGGTCAACATGAGGAAGAGCTCCATGCGAGCCAACCCCTCTCCTAGACAGCTCCTCTTTCCTATGGATAATACGTAAAGGGTTAGAACTCTTCAGAATGTGCCATATTGATGGGACATAAAGAAATGTTTACAATACAAATCTGGAAGATGGCGTATTGTCTTCAGTTATTATCAGTCAGCTTTACCTTATCTTCCACCACTGAGAAAAATGTACTGCTGTTGACAATACAGACTCATTATTAAGTTAGGTCATGAGAGAAATGTATTAAAGGGAATCGATCAGGATTTTTTAGCTATGTATTCTGAGAGCAGCATAATATAGGCACAGAGGCCCCAATTCCAGGGATGTGTCACTTATTAGGTTGTGTGTTGTAACTTCAGTGCAATCAGTGTTTTATCAGCAAGAGATTATCACTGCAGGACTAGGTCTCACATGCAAGCCAGTACAGCTAATCTTCGCAGCCACGCCCACGTCACTGATTGGACGCTTTCTGACAGTGTACAAATGAAGCTGCCAATCAGGAGTGTGGGCGGGGTTATGTACAGCTCAGCATTTTAACAACTGTTACATCTACAACAAAGAAATCAGGGATTTTATCCAATCTACACCAAGCAGCCCAGTAAGTAACACATCGCTGGAATTAGGGTCCTTGCCATTACATTATGTCGCTCTCAGATTCCACAGCAAAAACCTGCTGAAAGATTCCATTTAACTCCCAACTTTTTACGTAACTGACCCTCATACTCATGTCATATTACCAATAGAGAATGGAAGAAAAGCCTCGTTTTTCTTAAAGCATCCATTTTCATCCAGGAAATGTCTTGGATCAAACTTTTCTGGTTGCTTGAAATACTTGGGATCTTTAAGAACAGATGTCAATAGTGGCGAGACGATCGCATTCTGAAACATAAGATTAACAAGAATGAAGATCAGTAAGTAAGAGGTAATTAATTCAGACCATTGAAATACTTTCTAAGCTCCTCTATTCTACTTTAAAGATTGTCTCCAGTCAACAAATATAAAAAAACCAAACAGATTTTTCTTGGCAAACTTGGCTATAAAATTACTTTTTAAGGTTTGCATCTAGGCCACCCTAAGTTTTGAAAAAGCACAAGAGGGCGAACTTATTGTAAAACTGGCCACAAGGAGTAGATAAAAGTCAGACAAAAAAGGGGAAATATTCCGGCACAACCATCCAGGAATAAAATGGATTCTTTATTGAGACGTGGTTAAAACACTAAAAGGCGAGGCCTCGTACCTGACGCTTTTCAGGTGTATACACGCCCTCAGTCATAGGCTGTCTGATAGATAAAAGTCAGTCAAATCCCCTATATTTGGGTAGTTATCTAATATCTATGGAGGCTTCCGAAAAGTAGAAGCCATATTTAATTTCTTCATGCACAATCCTCTTTTCTTGCCGAAGATAAAAAAAAACTCAGACATCGGCTTCTTCCTCACCCTTATTGATAAAAACAGGCAATCATCCAGTTCATATATGTGTATGACGGAGTTGGCCAATTTTGGAGCTGTAGCTGATTTTGATGACAAATTTAAAAGATAGGTCATCAATATCATAGTTATGGACGGCTCCTTTAAGATATGAAAAGTTTGAGTGTAGTACCTTTCAGCAATGTATCCTCACCCTTTGCTCTTTGAATAAACTGAGGTTTTATGGATTCTGATTTATAACTGACCAGTGACCACTATTGATTGAATACATATATCATGATATTTACTGGATAAAATTTCTCTCTAAGCAATTAACAACAAAAAAGTCACAATTTTTTTGTAATGATCCTTCCTATTATTCTCACCTTTGGGATGTTGTATCCTCTAAATACGGTATCCTTACTGGCCGCATGTGGAATCCCCATAGGGACTATGTCAGCAAATCTCTGGATTTCGTGGATCACTGCATCTGTATATGGCATATTAATACGATCCTCCAAGGCAGGACATCGACTCTGTCCAATCACGTTGTCAATCTCGTCCTGGATCTTCTCTGTAGATAAAAACAACATGTTCACTAGATCTTAACCGGTAACCAAGTCCAGCAACCAAACTACCATACTACCTGTATTATTACCTTCTAAACCTATATGATGATTTATAAAAAGTTGACAAAGTCACCAAAATTTTGAAAATTTTGATATATTAATTATAAGCACTAGCACAATTGGAAAACCCTCTTTAGAAATCCATTACTTGTCCATACAAGGAAAATCTTATTGCCAATGTTTGCCTCCAGTAGGCCCACATATTCTATGCTAAATCCACCACCATACATAAGCCATCAGTTCTGTTATGTCTCCCTTCTCTTTCCTCATGATCTAAAATCTCTTGAAATCCCCTTCTGCATTCTTTGACCTACCCATTCATATCAACCACAAACTAAGTGAATGGATCTTCGAAAGAATTGCAGCTAAGTTTGGAACTTAATAGGTCAACATGCTCCTAATATGTTTAGAATGAATGCATGGCAACCATATACACATTGTGAAAAGTTGTCCAATGTGTCATCCACTTCTTAATATTATGAAATATTTGACGGAGTGCAGCACAATTACTGTAACTACTCAGGACTTTACTTACTTGCCACATCGGGGAACTTGAGGAGGATGAAGAGGGCATTTTTCAGAGTTGTACTTGTAGTTTCAATTCCAGCAAAGAATAGATCTATCACCGTTCCAAACAAGTTCTCAAAGTGGAATTCAGTGTCTGGTTTCTCTTTCTCCTGTAGATTTGGACAAATCATGTGATTGGCCACAAAATATTGCTAGTTGACATCAGATTTTCAGTGCTTTTATAGATGTTATGATGCTGGAGTACCCCTGGAAGAAGCCACGGCGAAACGCACTTCGGAAACTTTAGATAATACACAATATGCACTATGCATCTATTATGAGTATATGGCAATTTTATCTATATATAATTGTCTAAGGGGCACTTCTGTCTGTCTGTCTGTCACGGAAATCCCGCGTCGCTGATTGGTCACGGCCGACAGGCGAATTCGCCCCTTCCTACTCTCTGTCAGTGCCCCCTCCAGTCAGTGCTCACACAGGGTTAATGGCTGCGTTACATCGCGTTATGCTGCAGTGTAACGCAGTCCGTTAACGCTGCTATTAACCCTGTGTGACCAACTTTTTACTACTGATGCTGCCTATGCAGCATCAATAGTAAAAAGATCTAATGTTAGAAATAATAAAAAATCATTATATACTAACCTTCCGGCACCTTTCCTGCTCCTCGCGATGCTCCGGGCCATGCATTGCGGTCTTGCGAGATGATGACGTAGCAGTCTTGCGAGACTGCTACATCATCTCTCGAGATGGCTATGCATTCTTGGAACCGGAGCGTTGCGAGGAGCATCACTAAATGCCTCGCCTGGATCCGGGGGCTGACGGGAGGTGAGTATATAACTATTTTTTATTTTAATTCTTTTTTTAACAGGGATATGGTGCCCACATTGCTGTATACTACGTGGGCTGTGTTATATACTACATGGACTGTGTTATATACTGAGTGAGCTGTGTTATGTACTGCGTCTCTGTGCTATATACTACGTGAGCTGTGCAATACATTACGTGGCTGGGCAATATACTATGTGGCTGTGTTATATACTGCGTGAGCTGTGCTATATACTACGTGAGCTGTGCTATATACTAGGTGAGCTGTGCTGTATACGTGGCTTTGCTATATACTACATAGCTGTGCAATATACATAGCTGGGCAATATACTATGTGGCTGTGCTATATACTACGTGGCTGTGTTAAATACTACTTGGGCTGTATTATATACTACGTGGCCTGTGTTATATACTACGTGGGCTGTGCTATATACTGCATGGGCTGTGTTATACACTGTGTGGGCTGTGCTGTACACTGCATGGGCTGTTATACACTGCGTGAGCTGTGTTATATACTACGTGGGCTGTGCTATATACTATGTGGACTGTGTTATACACTGTGTGGGCTGTGTTATACACTGTGTGGGCTGTGCTATATACTGCATGGGCTGTGCTATATACTACATGGGCTGTTATACACTGCGTGGGCTGTGTTATATACTACGTGAGCTGTGCTATATACTATGTGGGCTGTATTATATACTGCGTGGGCTGTGTTATACACTGTGTGGGCTGTGCTATATACTACATGGGCTGTTATATACTACGTGAGCTGTGCTATATACTACGTGAGCTTTGCTATATACTACGTGGCTGTGCTATATACTATGTGGCTGTGCTATATGCTACGTGGCTGTGCTATATGCTACGTGGGCTGTGTTATATACTACGTGGCCTGTGCTATATACTACGTGGCCTGTACTATATGCTACGTGGCTGTGCTATATGCTACGTGGGCTGTGTTATATGCTACTTGGCTGTTGTATATTTCTCTGCTGTATCTGTGCATCATGGTATGTGTTAAAGAGGGGGGCCCACTGAGACTCTTTCGCCCCGGGCCCTCAAAAACCTGGAGCCGGCCCTGACTTCACTGATTTGACGCGCCCGGCCGGCCGAATCCTGTGTATAAATTGCATTATTCTGCAGTCTTCATAAATACATACATGTTCTAGAATACCCGATGTGTTAGAATCAGGCCACCATCTAGTACTATATATTTGGCATGTTACTGTAGTTATACATCTAGTAGTCATCCATTTACTCTATCGATTTACCGTACATTTTTACTATGGTCAGACACTACAAGTATTACATTATTTGTCTTATATGCATTATTTTTTACTATTTGTCCTGCGTCTGTATCACGGTAACTTGCCTCAGTTGACAATTAGTATATACAGTATATTTATATACTCTTTCCTTATTGCCTTCCGACTTTTATATCTTCTTTGGCATGTTCTAATGATAATATCACCCTTTCTTTTTATTTTGTATTTTGTTAATTTTAAGTTTGAAGTAATAAAGTTTGTATTTTAATACACTTGTGGTCATAAACTGTAAGTTTTGTATTTGTATGCTGTCTATGACTACCATAATCTTCTCTATCCTTCATATTGCCCCATTAGCTTGCTGCCACTATTTGTAGGTAATATATAGGTAAACTATACAGTAGTACTTGTAAAAAAAATTGTAAAATGAGTGCATATTATGTGTAAATCATATACCCGAAGTCATTGGGCAGTTATGTGGAGTCACCATTGGTAACCTTAATGACATCCCCGCCGGTCACACGCAGCCGGGTTCTTACTCTCAGCTCATTGTCTTCCGGCTGGCGTGGTGAGAAGTCGCATCACTGATGTGACCACTCACCAAACCATCTGGATCGTCGTGGGACAAGGGCATTAATAGATTATCGGCAGAAAGTTGATTGTAACTGTTTTTGTTGTTGTTGAATAAATGGATACAAATGACTTAGTGTGTTTATTTCAATGAAAGGACTTTTCTGTGTATCTTTATTACATTTGACAAAGGGGTTAGTATTGGAGGTGTCTTATAGGCGCCTCTCCACTACTAACCAGTAAAGGCTAAGCAAACAGCTGTAAGCTCATATTAATAGCCTGGGAATCTTTATGGCTATTGGCCCCTACCCGGAATATTAACATCAGCATCCAGGCTTCCCTCAGATGGTTATGAAAGTTAGGGGGGTCCTAAGCAATTTTTTAAAAATTTAATTATTTATTTGACACACGCTGCACAGACAGGGGGTGCTGACTCCAACTCTCATCAGCGTCGCCTGGTCTCATTGATCACAGTGACATCAGGCAACAATGATGAGAGCTGAATTCAGCACCCAGTGCCTGGGAACAGCGCTTATTGTATTGATTTTATCATTCATGTGTCATCAGTTTGCATGTGTGCAGCACGCATTTTGTCCGTTCACACGGCCGGCATGAAAAACGTGACATGTGCACATGACCATTAAATACAGTGGGTGTGCATATGTCCAAAAAAATGGACTGCATACAGACATAGAAAACGAACGTGTGAAGAAGGCCTAATACTGAAGGAAGAGAGGAACTGTCAGAATCATGAGTGGAAACTCTGGTGGGTATGTAACAATTTTGAAAAACACTAAGCTAAATATAAGACTAACAGGACTAACATGCAGTCTGTAGTAGCAGTTAAATGATCTAATTCAAGTGAATGAAATGGATTTCCAATTGCAGAATTTTCTGCAACAAAATATGGGAGGTGTGAATTCACCATTAGGATGAAAATGAACTATAAAACAAACCTATCTGTACACTTTGCCATTAAATCGAATCAATGAAAAATGGCTGTGATGAGAGTTATGACTGTGCGACTCGGGGAAGTGCAAACACTGACCTAATCACTCCGGTCATACTATTAGCACCTATTGCGTGCTGATAAACTTATTTTTCTGCCAGAATGTTGAAGAGTCTTCTGGCTTCCTCTTCCAACTAGGCATCATTACAGACTTTAGACAGCAGACCCTGATAGAATACAGAGCTCACATTCTGTAGACTACAGTGGTCAACTTATGGCTCCCAAGAAAAGAGGAAGTGTGAAGACAGATGAGGAACAGAGCAGAGTACAGAGGTGTGGTAAAAATCAGGATGAGGAAAATGTTGTTTTATTATTTACAATACCTCCTCCATCTTTATTAGGAAACTATCAATGAAGTCTCGAGGGCAGTTCACATCTATTGTATTTTTGTGGTCCTCAACAGCTTGAAGGACAAATCCCTTGAGCTGATCCAGGTTTCTGAAGACCTTTTTATGAGGTCCTGGGATATAATTTGACGTCTTTGGAAACAGATGGAGCAGCTGTGGAAAGAATGTATTTTTACTACCTGACTCAATAGTTGGAACTCATTTTTATTGAAAATTTACTGTATGTTGACTTACAAGCCCCCATGCAGAGGCCAGAAGGAAGAACATTTCGTGCAGCAGTGACAGTAGGGTCATAAACTTCTCATCTTCATAATCAAAGCGTTCTCCAAACACAATTGAGCAGATGACGTTAGAGACGGCCAAACGCAATGAATCAGTTGGGTCAAACAGATTTTCTACATATTAACACAAAAGATTGATCAGAATTTGGGGTAAGCTCCTAACTGCAGGTATTTCCTTCAACTATTTTATACTGATATTGGACTTTCGAGATTTTGCCTGTTGAGAGATGAGCAGATTAATTTGCATGACTCCAATACAGAGTTCTGGTCAGTGATATTTAGATGGAAGTCTCGCTGATTCCTTATCTTCTGATGTCCCTAGGGCAGCATTTGATTCATCTGAGCTGGTGCAATGTCATTTGTTCGACATGACACACAGATGATGTCGTGCCAGCCTTGGACTATCAAGAGCAGCAACAAAGATACTGGAAGATAAGAGATTCATAGGACTTCCGTCTAGCCACCAGGCATCACTGATCAAGAAGCTGGACCAGAGTTCTGCAAATAGATCAGCTTATCTCTAGTCACTGTCACTAAATGCTCTTTTATGGAGGCTTTATAGTTTTTGCAGCTTAACATTCATAAGGGCATACTGTGACTGCCATTGATATCAGGAGAACCATGTCTGGGTCTCTTGGCTTCCCAACCATGCCCTCCATCCGGCATCTGGAAAATACCTTCATTACAACATCAGTATCCAATAATATACATAAGTCCTCACAAACCTCCATTATTTCTGAACCTTTCTACCAGAAAACGGGCTTCTTCTTGAATTCTCTCCGCGATGCCTCTTTTCCCCATCCCAAAGTTCCTAAGGGTGGTAAGTGAGAATCGACGTAACAGTTTCCAACGCTCTCCGTTGCTAAGCACAATCCCTAAAATCAAAGATGAAAATCAGCAATGTAAAAAAACTAGAAGGGTGTAGCATATTAATAATTTATGCATGTGTAATTGAAGGATTTTGTTCTACATTTAATCTCTGGAAACCAGAGAGTATTTTCTCTTGCTGGAAACCAGAGAGTATTTTCTCTGGTTTCCATGTGTTCACTGATATTTGTATACACCAATCCCTTTTGTCTTTTGGTTTGTTGTCTCCCTTCTTGATGCTTTTTGTTTGGTAGACCATGTGGCCAACATGTGTTTTGCATTTAATTCGCTGGTATCCAGTATTTGCCGTCTCATTTCCTGATTTCTATAATTGTATAAAATATATCACTACTCACCATAGTCTTTGAAAACTGAACTCGCAAAAAATGTGTTTCCTCGCACAGTGAACACATCACTATGATCCACTAAGGCTTCTTTTACACAATCATAGCCGAGAAGGACCACCATGGGGATATTGCCAATAAATATAGTCATCACCGGCCCATACTGCTTACTGAGCTGAAAAATTTTAAGATAAAAAGACAGTTCAATTACATTGTCACAATTGGCTCATTGAACCTATCATTCAATGGTAACATGATCAGAAGTGAGTCAACAGTGAAGGAGCCAATTAGTGACAAGCGAGTATGCTCGTTACTCGAGTTTCTCAGAGCATGGTCGGGTGGTCTCCGAGTATTTCAGCATGCTCGGAGATTTAGTTTATGTCTATACAGCTGCATGATTTGCGACTGCTAGACAGCTTGAATACATATGTGGATTGCCTGTTTGTTAGGACCAAACCCTGGTGGGTTGTTTGAATTTCAAATTGCATGCTTGAGCTAGATTATTTATAGGCATGAGGTCTTGCAGGACGTGGGTACATAAAAGAAACCCGTGGTTTTTCCTATCAGCAGGAGTATAGAGAGAAGGAGAAAACCCTTTTTTAGGAGAGTTACAGAACCTACTTCCTGAAAAAGAAATTGTTTGATACCCTTAGAGCAACACTCCCAGTCAATAGATATGATACCATGTAGTCACAGTGATCAAGATAAATATCTGTGATAAGTTCAAGTATGGTATATTGTGCTGCTAAGCTACTGTTGCAAAAGGCTAAATAGTATAACGTGCAGGACTTCATTTAAAGAGGCGAAATCCCTAACAAGGACTTGGATTCAAGCTGTGTTGACCACATCGCCGTCAGGAGCTGCACTCGAGTTGAACAAATATTGTTCTGTGTTCACATTTGCACTCTAATAACCACTGAGGTAAGTAAGGTAATTCCTGTGCAGACTATACTTTTACAGAAATTAGCCTTGCTGATAACAACAGCAGAAGCTTCTGACCTCCTGGAGGACTAGTGGTGTAGCGTATGATCCACAGGACCCCCAGTGCTACAGAAACAAGTTATAGTTGGCTTTTGGGTAATATTCAAAAATAATATCCAGCCCAGTGGAACCACTTAAAGTGACACTTAAAGTAAAAGTAGTAACAAAACTTTTGAGCCTCTTTGTGATAAGCAAAGTAAAAAAATAGAAGTATCTGTTTTACTATTAAACATTGTCTGCGACCTTCCATTAAAGTGCATCTAGTCAACATACTGACTAAGGTCTAATTCACATGTCCTGGTGATTTCTGTATAGGAAGTACCAGTACCAGTGCTGGTGAAGTCCATGCCTGTGTGTGCAGATGTGACAGCCATGTGCCGTCTGTGTTTACTGTCCATGTCTCATTGTGTCCATATGTTACATCCATGTGTCATCCATGTGCCCTTGTGACATGTACCGGCTCCAGGGAAAAAGCGGTACAGTTTGTGCTGTTCCCTGGCTCCGGCCAACTGCTGAAGGCAGCTCTCATCATTGTCTCCTGCTCACACTGAGATCAGCGTGACCAAGAGACAATGATGGATGTTGCACTCAGCAGCAGCTTTGCATCTCCTGTGTAAAATAAATAATTAAATTAATAAAAGCGGAGTGGGCTCCCATGCAATTTTCATAACCAGCAGAGAGAAAGCTGGTGACTGATGTTAATAACCCGGGACAAGTGGCAATACCCCAGAAGGTACCCATGTTATTAATAGCAGCTCACAGCTGTTTGCTAAGCCTTCTCGAAGGAATTTACGAAGGACCACAGAAAAAAATGGCGTAGGGTCCTCACTATAAATTGTGACCAGCAAAGGCTAAACAGACAGCTGTGAGTTGAAGTTAAGAGTCTGGGAAGGGAGATATTGCCCCCACCAGGCTTCCAACATCAACCCTCAGCTGTCCCAGAAATGGAGCATCTATTTTGTTGGTTGATTATTTTATACAGGAGGTACACAGCTGCTGCTGAGTAATACTCCCATCATTGTCTCCTGTTTGCACTGATCTCAGGACCAGGAGACAATAATTAGGGCTGTCTTCAGCAGCTGGCCAGACCAGGGAACAGCGCAAACTGTACTGCTTCTTCCCAGGTGCCATTACAATGCACATGCATCAGTGTGCAGCACGCATTTTTCACAAATTTTCACCAGAAATCACGGTCCTTGTGAAAAACTTGACATGTGCACACCACCATTGAATACAAGTGGTGTCTGTATTTGCTTTCCTTAAAGAATGGACCACATATGGACATACAAAACAGACTCGTGAAGAAGGCCTAAGAGAAATGCTTAGTCGATCTGAATCATTGCAGCTTTGTAAATGATCCTAAAAACACAGGTCACCATGAACAATGGCGAGTGCAACATAGTTATAGTGCAACATATACTTCAAAATGCCTCTTCAGAGAGGAAGAGGACTTGAACTCTAGTGCCACCTATTGAAAGTAGCAATCCTAAAAGTCAATATCGACCCTTTAATGAGCCATGCCATATGACTTAGGATAAAAGCCAAACCAGAATCTAAATTTGCAGATGTGTTTTGGTGTATTGCCGGTTACATCGGTAAGGTCCAGGGGCCGCCAGAGGGGTGAGTGTATCCATATTTTTTATTTTAATTCTTTTTTTTTTACATGAATATGGATCCCAGGGTCTGAAGGAGAGTCTCCTCTCCTCCAGACCCTGGGAACCATACACTGGGAACTTCCGATTCCGATTTCCGATATCACAAAAATATCGGAACTCGGTATCGGAATTCCGATACTGCAAATATCGGCCGATACCCGATACTTGCGGTATCGGAATGCTCAACACTACTTGCAATATCACTTAGGATAAAAGCCAAGGCAAACCAGAATCTTAATTTGCAGATACTTGTTAGATTGCTACCGCCAAAAAGTGGCACTAGAATTCAAGTCTTCTTCCTCTCTGAAGAGGCAATTTGCATATTTAACTCACCATAGAATCATTTTATGGCTTATAAGTCTCCTTCAACTGGCATGTCAGGCATGTCAATCTCCACAAGGAGAAATGTTACCCTTTATATACCTCTGAAAAGATATAGTTCAGTACTACTCACCTTCACCAATGACTGAGGCATTTCAGTAGTGCTCACGTGCAGAATAGTTCCCAGTACTGGGAGCGTAGGTGGTCCAGGGGGTAAGTTTTTACCTCTCAATTTTCTTCTCCATTCACGGATGTACAGGACCAGTGTGACACACAAGGTCAGAAAGATGGTTCCTGTTACTCCAAGCTCCATATTCTTTGTATACTGGAAAAAGAGAAATAGAAAGAATGATACAACCAGCGCACAAGAACAGGCTGCACCTAGCAGCGGGGAAGTGTTGTCTAACAGTCTTTCATTTGAGTTCACGTGAGTCCAATGTACAAGATTGGCGTAGGTTTTATGGAGCAGAGTGACTGTATGTGTTCACCTACTGACGGCGGTTATTTACACAGGATGATAAGCGGCTCTGAGTGAATAAGAAGTCTATCGCTAAATAAGGTAATTTCACACGGCGATCCGTATAAGGAGTCTGATGTGTGTGTTGTGCAGGACATGTGTACCTTTACCAGGAACAGAAGCTCATGGAAAATATACCTATTATATCATATTTGTTTGCAAAAATTGTTTATAGTGAATTCTTTGAAAAATATATTGTAATGAGAGGATACTCTGGATAGTTACATCTTCCGCTCTTTACCAAACCATGGACAAACATCTCACTAGGAAGTGTCACGTTGAAATAGTTCAACTTTACTAAACACAACAAAAGGTGCAATGACACAACAAGCTATTTGGTTAAGAGGGACGCTCTTAAGTTTGAAAGTTATCCGTGGGATAGGGTATAACTCTTCGAACTCTTGAGGTCCGACCAACATGAACCGCACAGTTGCACAGTGATGCTACATTCATTTTTACTGTAAGCCCTTGAGATCAGCCGAGTCCAGATTTTGGTAAAAATTATTTTTAATGTTACAAAAGACACCAAAATAATAAAACCCAGAAGAGTTTGTGTAACCTCCTTGACTGGGATTTTGTTTAGCTCATAGGGCCTGCTCATAATACTGTGTTGCCTCACACAGTCTCACACGATATCTCAATTTTTGCTTGATATTTGCCACTCCCTCTCTTATCACTAGCCCTGCTCCCAAGGACTTTGCCTTTCTGACCAAGATCCAGCTTATTCAAGGTTCAGTCCACTCATACTTTTCTTTCAAATACATCTACATGTTTTAGGCACAGAATATTTAGGCCATACTTCAGGCCCACTTGACTTTCACGCCCATGGACACTAGGACGGCAATTTCACTTTAGTACTGACTTTTATTGACACCACTATGCTAGTCCATACTTGTTCAGGACACACAACGCCTGAAGGGCAACTCATCTTGACTATGGATCACAAGGATAGGAACTCATCTTGACTGTGGATCACAAGGATAGGAACTATCTTCAGCCCCCAAAAGGGCATAACTATAGCTAACTACCATTAAACCCTTCACCTCGAAGCCTGTTTTCACCTTCCTGACTAGGCCAATTTTCTTGATTCTGACCACTATCAATTTATGAGGTCAAAACTCTGGAATGCGTCACTGGATCCAACTGATTCAGAGAATATTTTTTCTTGATTACATATTGCACTTCATGACAGTGTTAAAATTTCTTTGATATGACTTATGTTTATTTGTGAAAAAGTTGACAAAAACTTTGAACATTTCACAATTTTCAACCTTTTCATTTTTATGCCCTTAAATCAAAGTCATGTCACACAAAACAGTTAACGAATAACATTTCCCACATGTCTACTTTACATGAGCACAATTTTTGAAACTTTTTTTGGGGGGAAAGTTAGGCTACGTTCACATTTGCGTTGTGCGCCGCAGCGTCGGCGCCGCAGCGCACAACGCAAACAAAAACGCGGCAAAACGCACGCTAAAACGCTGCGTTTTGCGCCGCATGCGTCCTTTTTGGCCGAAAGTTGGACGCAAAAAAAATGCAACTTGATGCGTTTCTTGCGTCCAACGCTTGCGGCCATGCGGCGCAAAACGCAGCACAACGCATATCCATGCGCCCCCATGTTAAATATAGGGGCGCATGACGCATGCGGCGACGCTGCGGCGCCCGACGCTGCGGCGCTGACCGCAAATGTGAACGTAGCCTTATAAGGGTTAAAAGTGGACCAGCGATTTGCAAAACCATTTTTTTAGGGACCACATCACACTTGAAGTGACTTTTAAGGGCCTATATGACAGAAAATACCCCAAAGTGACACCATTCTAAAAACTGCACCCCCCTCAAAGTATTCAAAACCACACTCAAGAAGCTTATTAACCCTTCAGGTGGCTCACAGGAATTAATTGAATGTGAAAGGAAAATATAATTAAACTTTCTTTCACAAAAATTTTCTTTAGACCCATTTTTCTTATTTTCACAAGGGTAGCAGTAGAAATTGCGCCATATGGAGTACACCAATACAGGACATGTGGAGGAAAACTACTGCTTGGGTGCACGGCAGGGCTTGGAAGGGATGGAGTGCCATTTGACTCAATAGCAGTTAGATTTTTGAGCCCTGATGGTGTTATCCGAGTTCTTTTTGTTACCTTTACAATCATTATACTCTGACTTATTATATTCGCAGGTGAGTCCAAAACTTTTCTGAGGAGGACCTAAGATTAAAGGTGCCGTTACACTAAGCAACTTACCAGCGATCGCGACCAGCGAAGTGATCGCTGGTAAGTTGCTGTGTGGTCGCTGGGGAGCTGTCACACAGACAGCTCTCTCCAGCGACCAAGCGACTTCGGCATCGCTGAAACTGTCTTCAGCGATGCCGAAGTCCCCATGTAAAAAAAAAAACCACTACATACGCACCTTCTGTCGTCCTTCATGTCCCTCGGCGCTTGCCGCACTGACTGTGTCTCAGCGCCGGCCGGCCGTAACAGCGGTGCCCAGCGGTGAACCGCTGTTACTGCAGGTTCACCGCTGGGCTCTGCTTTACGGCCGGACGGCGCTGAGACAGTCAGTACGGCAAGCTCCAGGGGACGTGACGGACAACAGACGGTGAGTATGTAGTGTTTTTTTTTTTTACTTTTACCATGGTATCCATGGTAAATATCGGGTTACTAAGCGCGGCCCTGCGCTTAGTAACCCGATGTTTACCATGGATACCAGTGAAGACATCGCTGGATCGGCGTCACACACGGCGATCCAGCGGTGTCAGCGGGAGAGTTGCGACAAAAGAAAGTTCGTCCACTCTCCCTGCAACCAGCGATATCCCAGCAGGATCCAGATCGCTGCTGCGTGCCAAACATAGCGATATCGCTATGCAGGACGCTGCAACGTCACGGATCGCTGGCGATATCGCTGCAACCTCGCCTAGTGTGACGCGGGGGCTGGCTGGCAAATTTTAGCCTGGGGGGCAACCACACAGCAGTGGCCCATGAGTCGCGGCCCATCCTTAAAGGGGTTGTCGGATCTTAAGCTACATGTCTAAAGTCACTGTGTGTGAATCCCCATATCGTGCACACTGAGAGGATTCTCTGGTGCCGGCGCCGGGAACAGGTGGTCTTGTGACTGCAAGCATGCGAATGAATATATATATATATATATATACATATATATATATCTATATATATAATTGTCTAAGGGTTTTTCCGTCTGTCTGTCTGTCTGTCTGTCCTGGAAATCCCGCCTCTCTGATTGGTTGAGGCCGCCAGGCTTCGACCAATCAGCGACGGGCACAGTATCGACGTAGATGTCATAATGGTTGCCATGGCGACGATGATGTCATAAAGGTTGCCTCGACCAATCAGCGACGGGCACAGTCTGCCGCGAATTCTGGAATCATCATTGTCCATATACTACGGGGACATGCATATTCTAGAATACCCGATGCGTTAGAATCGGGCCACAATCTAGTATATATATATATATATATATATATATATATATATATATATATATATATATATATATATATATATATATATATACACTCACCGGCCACTTTATTAGGTACACCATGCTAGTAACGGGTTGGACCCCCTTTTGCCTTCAGAACTGCCTCAATTCTTCGTGGCATAGATTCAACAAGGTGCTGGAAGCATTCCTCAGAGATTTTGGTCCATATTGACATGATGGCATCACACAGTTGCCGCAGATTTGTCGGCTGCACATCCCAAAGATGCTCCATACAAGGCAGGATGGATCCATGCTTTCATGTTGTTTATGCCAAATTCTGACCCTACCATCCGAATGTCGCAGCAGAAATCGAGACTCATCAGACCAAGCAACGTTTTTCCAATCTTCTACTGTCCAATTTCGATGAGCTTGTACAAATTGTAGCCTCAGTTTCCTGTTCTTAGCTGAAAGGAGTGGTACCCGGTGTGGTCTTCTGCTGCTGTAGCCCATCTGCCTCAAAGTTCGACGCACTGTGCATTCAGAGATGCTCTTAGGCCTACCTTGGTTGTAACGGGTGGCGATTTGAGTCACTGTTGCCTTTCTATCAGCTCGAACCAGTCTGCCCATTCTCCTCTGACCTCTGGCATCAACAAGGCATTTCCGCCCACAGAACTGCCGCTCACTGGATTTTTTTTCTTTTTCGGACCATTCTCTGTAAACCCTAGAGATGGTTGTGCGTGAAAATCCCAGTAGATCAGCAGTTTCTGAAATACTCAGACCAGCCCTTCTGGCACCAACAACCATGCCACGTTCAAAGGCACTCAAATCACCTTTCTTCCCCATACTGATGCTCGGTTTGAACTGCAGGAGATTGTCTTGACCATGTCTACATGCCTAAATGCACTGAGTTGCCGCCATGTGATTGGCTGATTAGAAATTAAGTGTTAACAAGAAGTTGGACAGGTGTACCTAATAAAGTGGCCAGTGAGTGTATATATAAAACACACAGTCCTACTGTATACAGTGACAGTCACACACACAACCCCACTGTATAATGACAGGCACAGCCCCACTGTATAATGACAGGCACAGCCCCACTGTATAATGACAAGCACAGCCTCACTGTATAATGACACACACACGCACAACCCTACTGTATAATTAATGACACACACACAGCCCCACTGTATAGTGACACACACGCACGCACAGCCCCACTGTATAATGACAGGCACAGCCCCACTGTATAATGACAGGCACAGCCCCACTATATAATGACACGCACAACCCCAATGTATAATGACACGCACAGCCCCACTGTATAATGACACGCACAGCCCCACTGTATAATCTCACACACAGCCTCACTGTATAATCTCACGCACACACTGTATAATCACACACACAGGGCTGGACTGGGACAAAAAAAAAAACAGCCCTGCCACACAAACCCCACCAGCCCACATACTATAACACTCCCCATCCCGATCAGTGAATTTTGCTATGCTTTGTCCTGCCCTTCAACACTTCTCTTAAAGGCGTTATTTGAAGAGCCACATGTGAATGGCGCCACAGTGCGCATGATCGAACACAGGTCCATTTACATGGTGCTCTTTACACCGCAGGCAGGCATCAGGGACACCCTGGGGATGAGGAGAGCCCAGAGGATGGCAGAGGACTGAGGAGCACAGCGCCCAGTGACCGCTCTGCAGAGGACTCACAGCAGAGGTGCCATCTCCCTCACAGGGGACCAGCGCTCCTCCTGCCGCCCAGCAGTATCTGCTCCGGAGCCAGGCGCCTCCTCCTCTCCTTCATTAGTGCCCCCGGCGCCTGCGTTGTAAGTTGGAAGGGCAGCGCAAGCTGCGCATGCCCGAAAAAAAACTTACAGCGCAGGCACTGGAGACGCTAATGAAGGAAGAGGAGGTGGCGCCTGGCACACAGAGTACTGAGGGAGGCGTTTGTGTCAGGGGGGAAAAGACATGCCCCCCTGACAAACTACAGGTATGACAGGCAAATTCTAAAAACAATTACTTCAGCATTGGAAGGGACCAGAACTAAAAGAGCCACCTTCACAGAGTGCAGCATTAGAGCTGCACAAGATGGCTTTTTTAGTTAAAACCGCCGGGGGGGTGAGGGGGTGACAGGTTCCCTTTAATACAGGTGCTCATTAGGGTGGAATAACACTAGCATATGGCATTGGATGTGATCTGCCAATGATACTTGGCTCTTGCTCTGCTGTGAGCATGATCCGAGTGTCCGTGCTCCAATGCTCTCGCAGCACAAGTGTGGAGGAGACGGAGAAATTAATTTCTCCATCTTCTCAATGGTCTGACTCGCCGTGTATCAGACTGCAACATCTGCTGAGAAAAAAAAAAACGACTGCACACGAACAGCAAGTGAGAAGAGAATCGTACCACTTTTGTGGAAGAAAATGGAACCGATTTTTTTTTTATACACTATATTAGTCCATGTGGCAACATTTCACTTCCATATCAGAGAAATGTGCAGTTATGGATCCGAAACGTTGCCACATGAGCCAATAAGGAGTACGCTACTTTTCTCACAATTAATCAGAGTGATAGATAGACAGATACACACACATACATAATAAGAATAGATACTGAGAATTACACCATTTATGCAGGACAGTAGAAGTATACACAGCTCCACAATATACCGTATATACTTGAGTATATGTCGACCCAAGTATATGCCGAGGCACCTAATTTTGCCAGAAAAAAACTAGGAGAGCTTATTGAGTCGAGTATAAGCCAGGTATGCATTGTCCCCACACCCCCGTCCTTGTATGCATGGCTCCCCTGTCCCTGTATGCATGGCTCCTTATCCCCGTCCTTGTATGCATAGCTCCTCATCCCAGTCCTTGTATGCATGGTCCCCCCATCCCTGTCCTTGTATGCATTGCTCCTTATCCCAGTCCTTGTATGCATGGCTCCTCATCCCCATCCTTGTCTGCATGGCTCCCCCGTCCCCATGGCTCCTCATCCCCGTCTTTGTATGCATGGCTCTTTATCCCCATCCTTGTCTGCATGAGCTCCTTATCCCAGTCCTTGTATGCATGGCTCCTTATCCCCGTCCTTGTATGCATGGCTCCTCATCCCGGTCTTTGTATGCATGGCTCCTTATCCCCATCCTTGTCTGCATGGGCTCCTTAGCTCCTTATCCCCATCCTTGTATGCATGACTCCTTATCCCCGTCCTTGTATGCATGGGCCTCTTATTCCCATTTTTGTATGCATGGCTCCTTATCCTCGTTCTTGTATGCATGGCTCCTTATCCCCGTCCTTTTATGCATGGCTCCTTCCTTGTTCATGTATGCATGGTTCCGATAAAAAAAAAAAACCACATCCTACTTACCTTCCCTGCATGCCCTCGCAGCATCTCGTTTTGGTGCCAGCAGCTCCTGTGGCTGGGTGATCACGTGTCCCCCACTCATTAAGATAATGAATATTTACCCACGCCTATGGGAGTGGAGAGGGGTGAATACTCATTACCTTAATGAGAGGCAGACACATGATCGCTCGGCCTGAAGAGCTGCTGGCGCCAGAACAAGATGCAGCGAGGGAGCGCAGGGAAGGTAAGTAGGATGTGTGCTGGAAGCCGGCGGCTGTGGCTGTGAACCCTATAAGAGAAATGAATAATCACAGCACTGGAATATTTTGTGACTCGCTGCTCCCCCTCCGTTTTTCTGGGACAATGACTCGTGTATAAGCCGAGGGGGGTGTTTTCAGGACAAAAAAAATATGCTGAAAAACTCGGCTTATACATGAGTTTATACGGTATACTACAATCTATTATATACACAGAGGCATATTATATACCGTGTTAAGGAATATAGAGCGGTGTATATATTATATTAGATGGTGGCCCGATTCTAACGCATCGGGTATTCTAGAATATGCATGTCCACGTAGTATATTGCCCAGCCACGTAGTATATTGCCCAGTGACGTAGTATATTGCCCAGCCACGTAGTATATTGCCCAGCCACGTAGTATATTGCCCAGCCACGTAGTATATTGCCCAGTTACGTAGTATACAGCACAGAGCCACGTAGTATATTGCACAGCGATGTAGTATACAGCACAGAGCCACGTAGTATATTGCACAGCGATGTAGTATACAGCACAGAGCCACGCAGTATATTGCCCAGCCACGTAGTATATTGGCCAGTCATGTAGTATATTGCCCAGCCACGTAGTATATTGCCCAGCCACGTAGTATATTGCCCAGCCACGTAGTATATTGCCCAGCCACGTAGTATATTGCCCAGCCACGTAGTATATTGCCCAGCCATGTAGTATATTGCACAGCGATGTAGTATACAGCACAGAGCCACATAGTATATTGCACAGCGATGTAGTATACAGCACAGAGCCACGTAGTATATTGCCCAGCCACGTAGTATATTGCCCAGTTACGTAGTATACAGCACAGAGCCACATAGTATATTGCCCAGCCACGTAGTATATTGCCCAGCCACGTAGCATATTGCCCAGCCACGTAGCATATTGCCCAGCCACGTAGCATATTGCCCAGCCACGTAGCATATTGCCCAGCCACGTAGCATATTGCCCAGCCACGTAGCATATTGCCCAGCCACGTAGCATATTGCCCAGTGACGTAGTATATTGCCCAGTGACGTAGTATTCAGCACAGAGCCACGTAGTATATTGCACAGCGACGTAGTATACACCACAGAGCCATGTAGTATATTGCCCAGCTACGTAGTATATTGCCCAGCCATGTGTGTCACAGGTTAAAAAATAAAAAATAAACATATACTCACCTTCCGAGGGGTCCCTTGTAGTTCTATCGCCTGTGTGCCATGCAGGAGGCAGCTTCCGGTCCCAGGGTGTGATGACGTCGCAGTCACTTGACCGTGACATCATCGCAGGTCCTTCTCGCGCAGGCGCTCAGGACCCGTGATGACGTCGTGGTCACATGACCGTGACATCACGGCAGGTCCTTCTCGCAGACCATCCTTGCCAACGGAACCTGCCGCTTGCATGGACCGGTCACCGGAGCGTCGCGAGGAGTGGGAAAGGCGGCGGAAGGTGAGTATATAATGATTTTTTATTTTTTTTAAATTATTTTTAACATTAGATCTTTCTACTATTGACGCTGCATAGGCAGCATCAATAGTAAAAACTTGGTCACACAGGGTTAATAGAGGCGGTAGCGGAGTGAGTTACCCGCGGCATAACGCGGTCCGTTACCACTGGCATTAACCCTGTGTGCGGTGACTGCGGGGAATAAGAAGCGGGCGCCGGGCATTGACTGCAGGGGAGTAGGGAGGGACTAATCGGACTGTGCCCGTCGCTGATTGGTCGCGGCAGCCATGACAGGCAGCTGGCGATACCAATCAGCGACTTGGATTCCATGACAGACAAAGGCCGCAACCAATGAATATCCGTGACAGACAGACGGAAGTGACCCTTAGACAATTATATAGTAGATAGTGTAGAGATGTGGCAGCAGTGTATATATAGTGTGTGTACACCAGTCACAGTATCACATACAATATATAGGTGACACTACAACTATACACATCAGTCGCAGTGTCAACTATATATTGTATATATATATATATATATATATATATACATAGCGCCATACTATACAAACATCTCTACACTCTCTCTCTATGTAATATATATATATATATATATATATATATATATATATATATATATATACACCGTATATATATTCAAAAAATATATACACACATCTCTACAATATACGGTAATTAGGACAGAATTATACTATGTTATGATGCATACATCACGTAGGAGACACAGAGGCTGATGTACATAGGAGACACCGCGACTGCTGAATATATATCACATTGAAGCTACTGTATATACAATATATAGTTGACACTGCGACTGACGTGTATAGTTGTAGTATCACCTATATATTGTATGTGATAGTGTGACTGGTGTACACACATTATATAGATGAAACTGATAAAATAAAATTATATATATATATATATATATATATATATATATATATATATATATATATATATATATATATATATATATTAGACACAGATAGATAGTGCTGCTATACACAGCAGTATCACCTATACAACGTATATGCAGTAGTCTATACATTATACAGGTGATACTGCAAATGTTGGATACACGATATATAGGCGATACTGCTACTGCTGTATATAATGATAGTATCACCTATATATCATGTATACAGCAGTCTATATACATTATATAGGCAATACTGCTACTGATGTGTATATATGTTATATATAGGTGATACTGTTGTGTATATATGTACGTGTGTGTGTGTGTATACACACACACACACACACACACACACCAGTATCGCCTATATAACGACATATATACACAGCAGTATCACCTATATACACATCAGTAGCGGTATTGCCTATATAATGTGTATAGACTACTAAATATACATTATATAGGTGATACAGATGTATATAATCACTATACTACCTATATAATGTATGTATAGCAGTCTACATCTTATATAGGTAACACTGCTACTTATATGTATACTAGACTGTGGCCCGATTCTAACGCATCGGGTATTCTAGAATATGCATGTCCCCGTAGTATATGGACAATGATGATTCCAGAATTCGCGGCAGACTGTGCCCGTCTCTGATTGGTCGAGGCCTGGCGACAAACCGTCGACCACTCCATATAAGGTATGGTCTACAAACTGCCGACCACTCCATATAAGGTATGGTCTACAAACCGCCGACCACTCCATATAAGGTATGGTCTACAAACCGTCGACCACTCCATATAAGGTATGGTCTACAAACCGCCGACCACTCCATATAAGGTATGGTCTACAAACCGCCGACCACTCCATATAAGGTATGGTCTACAAACCGCCGACCACTCCATATAAGGTATGGTCTACAAACCGTCGACCACTCCATATAAGGTATGGTCTACAAACCGCCGACCACTCCATATAAGGTATGGTCTACAAACCGCCGACCACTCCATATAAGGTATGGTCTACAAACCGCCGACCACTCCATATAAGGTATGGTCTACAAACCGCCGACCACTCCATATAAGGTATGGTCTACAGCGGGATTTCCAGGACAGACAGACAGACAGACAGACAGACAGACAGACGGAAAAACCCTTAGACAATTATATATATAGATACTTTATATAGGTGGTACTGCTGTGTATACATGTACATATATGTGTATACATACATGTGTGTGTACAGTATACTGTATATACAGTATGTATACACACACTGCAGTGTCACCTATATAAGGTATATACGCATCAGTAGCAGTGTCACCTATATAAGATATAGGCTGCTATACATACATTTTAGTGGTATAGTGATTATATACAGCAGTATCACCTATATAACGTATATATATAGCAGTCTATACACATTATATAGGTGCAACTGCTGTATAGACATTAAAAAATCATCTTGGGACTCACCCAGGTCCCTGAGATGGGGGGGGGAGGTCGGGAGGATGAAGGGCTGAGGTGTGTCGGGTCCTCTCCAGCGTCGGCAGTGAAGAGGATCCCAGGCATTGGTGAGCAGTCTTCTCTGACGCTGGTACAGGCCGGCCAGCGTCAGACACAGTCAGGTGGAGGCGTCCTATGCGCGCCGGACTTTTCAAATGTGCGCGCGTGGTCTCCTGCTTGCCCGCGCTGACACGGGCAGCAGACGAGCACGCGCAGGAACTAGGACCGCGGCCGTGCTCGCGCACTAGCGTGGGCCGCCGCGGCACTTATCAGCGCGGGCAACGCGCGCACACAGGACCTGGCTTTTAAAGGGCCGGCTGGAGGGATGCGGCGCGCTATGTATTAAAATCGCTGCCGGTCCTCCAGCGGCCATGTGCAGCTGCTCAGGCACCGGCCCCGGGGGCATATGCACTCCTGCCACCTGGCCCAGTCCGCCCGTACCTTAAGTTATATGAAATGTCTGCAATAAGAACTGACTGGGCTTGTTCTATTCAGTGCTATATCAGAGAGAAAGGTCAATAGTGCTGATGATAGTGACACAGCAGAGGAGACTAGGGGTAATGAACATTAATATCTCCCAGTAAAGATATGAAGCGACATATACATTAGTTCAACAGTCCCTCTTATCAGACCAAATATAGAAATCATAAGCAGTTGGAATTACCTTAAATGGTTCTAAAAGTTCTGAAAATTGCTTATAGGGCATCAACTTATTCCAGTCCATTGTATAAAATACTCACTATTCACATTCGTTCCTGTCTGACATATAGCCCACAATCTAATATCTCTAACACACACAATATGTAGAAAGCAACAGCGCTAATTACTCAGCAACTAAATCCCACGATACATAATTATGCCAGGATTCGCCTAGAGGTTAACTCCTTCACCACAATACACAGAGAAATTGTCACAGTCACCAATATAGACATGAAATACCATAAAACTCACAAGACCATGAGACCGCAAGTCATAAATTTCCTAAAGCACCAAGGATCTCTGCGGAGATTAACTTTTAAAACAAAAAAAAGCCGGATTACTCACCGGTAATGCTCTTTTAGTGAGTCCACGACAGCACCCTACTGGAGAGAGGGATCCGCCCCGCAGGAACAGGAAACCTATTGAGAAATAAATGGAGGCGGTCCGCCTCTCCTCCTCAGTTTTGATTTCAGAGTACCCGGAGGACCGCCAGTATTAGGCAAATATCATTTATTTCATTGTTTAAACTTATTTGCTTATGATTAAAAGGATTTTACTCAAATAATATGTATTTATATTAATCTAGGGAGGGATGTAAGAGGGTGCTGTCGTGGACTCACTAAAAGAGCATTACCGGTGAGTAATCCGGCTTTTTACTCTTCGCCACGACAGCACCCTACTGGAGATCTTTCAGAGACCATCACCTAGGGAGGGGACCACCGTGCTGAGGACAGTCCTGCCAAAGTCTAGGTCAGAAGTTGACGATAGGTCTAGCCTATAGTGGTTATAAAATGTAGAAGGATTTGACCACGTTGCCGCCTTACATATAGTTTCAATCGGGACGTCTCCCCTCTCTGCCCAGGAGGATGCCATCGCTCTGGTAGAGTGTGCCGTTATGCCTTCCGGAGGGTTTTCTTTCCTCGCGGAGTAAGCCAGTCTGATAGCCTCTCTGATCCACCGGGATAAGGTACTTTTTGTTACTCCATGACCCTTCTTGACGCCCTGGAAGGAAATAAACAGAGCCCTACTCTGTCGCCAGCTGCTGGTCTTTTCAATGTATTTTAACACTACTCTTTTAACGTCTAGAGTGTGATATTTTTGTTCTTCAGGAGTGGATGGATTACTGAAGAAAGTGGGCAAGATTATTTCTTGTGACCTGTGGAATTTTTTTGCTACTTTGGGCAGGTAGGAAGGGTCTGGTTTAAGAATTAGCTTATCCTGAAAGGTTAACAAAAAAGGTGGATCTATAGAGAGTGCTTGGATGTCACTGATTCTCCTAGCTGAAGTCAGTGCTACCAAGAGGGCCGTTTTTAGTGATAGACATTTAATTGGTATTGAGTCTATTGGCTCGAATGGAGAGTCTGTTAGGGCTTGTAAGACTAAATTTAAATCCCAGGGTGGAATCCTAGGTATGTTAACTGGATTCATTCTTTCGCAGGCCGTAATAAATCTGGATACCCATCTATCCCCCGCGATGTTATGGCCATAGAGGGCTCCTAGCGCTGAAACATGAACCTTTAAGGTGTTTACAGTTAGACCTAGTTCTCTCCCTTTTTGAAGAAACTCCAGGATAGAATGTATCGGAATTTCTGATGTGTCGGTAGATGTATGGAATTGAAAAAATTTTCTCCATACTCTTGTATAGATTTTTGTGGTGGAGGGTTTTCTACTATGGAGAAGCGTATCAATTAAACCCCCCGAGAATCCTCTCGATCTTAACATCTGCCTCTCAAGTTCCAGGCCGTCAGGTGTAGATTGTCCACCTGAGGGTGGAAAAACGGACCCTGGAAGAGAAGGTTGGGCGTTGAGGGGAGGACCCAAGGATCTGAGACCGACATGGTCTGTAACCATGAGAACCATGGTCTCTTGGGCCAGAATGGAGCTATCAGTACAACTCTCGCCCCTTCTTCCCTGATTTTGCGTATAACTTGAGGAAGCAATATGATCGGAGGAAACGCGTACGCCAGACTGAACTGCCAAGGGGCTTGGAGAGCGTCCAGAATGTCCGGATGATCCGCTGGAGATAGAGAAGCAAATCTCCGGACTTTTCTGTTTTTCCTTGTGGCGAAGAGATCTATCTGAGGACGGCCCCAAAGAGATATTATGTCCAGAAATATCTGCTGGTTTAGACACCACTCTCCTTGCCTCAGGGTGTGTCTGCTTAAGAAGTCCGCCTGCTGATTGCTTGCTCCCCTTATGTGCAATGCAGTAAGGGATGTTAGGTGACTTTCTGCTAGATTTAAGATTTCCGTAGCAGAAGACATCAGAGTCTCTGATCGCGTACCTCCTTGCCGATTTAGATACGCCACCGTGGTGGTGTTGTCGGACAGGACTCTGACGTCTTTTCCCCGAATCTGTGGGAGGAAATGGTATAAGGCGTATTTTACAGCATTCAGTTCTTTAAAGTTAGAGGAGCTGCAATTTTCTTCCCTGCTCCATAAACCCTGGCAATAATCGTTCCCCATATGAGCGCCCCATCCATGAGGACTGGCGTCAGTGGTTATGGTGTGAGATGGCGTTATTACCCATGGAACCCCACTCAACAAATGGTTTGAGTCTAGCCACCACTCTAAGGAAGTTAAAACCTCCTGAGATAAGGTTATTTTTGTATTTAGGTGACCAAATAACCGTCTATCCTCTTGTAAAATTTGATGTTGTAGGACTCGAGTGTGGTGTTGAGCCCATCTCACTGCTGGTATACAAGAGATAAGAGACCCTAGTAACGACATAGCTTGTCTTAGGGATATACGAGGATTAGTTATTGCGGCTAGGACTTTGTGTCTGATCAGTAGGATTTTTACCTGCGGCAGGAGACACTTTTGAGATATGGAGTCTAACTGGAACCCCAAAAACGCCTGACGGGAAAGCGGAGTGAGTCTGGATTTGTCGGTATTGATTATCCAGCCCAGGTCCTGTAGAGAGGAAATTGCGTGAGCCAAACGATCGGCACATTGAGTAACTGAATTTCCTATTACCAAAAAGTCATCCAGATAGGGCACAATCAAAGTTTCCTTCTGGCGTAGGTATGCCATCACCTCTAGCATTATCTTGGTGAAGATCCTCGGTGCTGTTGAGAGGCCGAAGGGTAAGGCCGCATACTGGAAGTGACGAACCTCGTTGTTGATTTTTACCGCCACTCTGAGGAATTTTTGGTATCTGTTATGAATGGGGAGATGATAGTAAGCATCCTTTCGATCAATGCCCCCCATCATACAGTTTGGGAAGAGGAGTTTTATGGTGGACCTAATGGACTCCATTTTAAATGTATAATTTTCAATGAATGAATTGAGTTTTTTAAGGTTTATGATGGTTCTGAAAGAACCGTCGGGCTTAGAGATTAAGAATAGGGGAGAATAGAATCCCCTACCCTCCTGTCCCACTGGCACTTGGACTAGGACCCGTTTTGATATTAGGGTTTGAATTTCAAGCTCTAAAGCCTGTTGCTGTATAGGCGAGCTGAGAGTTGTTATAATATAAGACTCGTGGGGTACACGAGAGAATTTTAATTTAATTCCATCTCGGACGATATTTAAAACCCACGAGCTAGATGTTATCTTCTCCCATTGGGTGGTGAAAAATTTAAGTCTGCCCCCAACTGGTATGTCCTCAGTATTTGTCTTTTGGGGGGTTGGGTCTTCTAAACATGGTACCTCTCTGCTTGTCGTCTTTAGGGGTCCATGTTGTAGACCTATCCGTTTGCCTCCTTTTGCCAAACGGCCTCCTTTTAAAGGCTCTCCTGTAAAACGGAATAGAGGTTTCAGGAAAAGCTTTCTTCCTGTCCTTTGCCTTTTTGAGTATCTCATCTAAGGTTTTACCAAAGAGGTACTCACCCTCACATGGGATTGCGCATATTTTAGACTTAGATTGCGCGTCCCCTTTCCAACTCTTCATCCATAGGGCTCTTCTTGCGTTATTTACAAGGCCCGCAGATCTTGCTGCTAAACGGAGTGAGTCGGCGGAGGCGTCTGCCAGAAAGGCCGCTGCTCCTCGTATCAAAGGGATGGCTGCTCTTAGTTTTTCCCTCGAGCTTTTCTTTTCAATTTGCTGGTCTAACTGATCAATCCAGATGATCATTGACCGGGCCGCGCAAGTGCTGGCTACTGCAGGTTTGAATATCCCTGTAGCCGCTTCCCAGGAACGTTTAAGGGATGATTCAGCCTTACGATCCAAAGGATCGACCAATAGTCCCGCATCCTCCACAGGTAGAGTGGATTGTTTGGAGGTAGAGGCTACAGCTGCGTCGACCTTAGGGACTTTGGTCCAAGTAAGAAGCTCCTCGTCACTAAACGGATATTTGCGTTTTGAGGCTGAGGGTAGAAAGCCTCTCTGATCTTGCTTCTCCCACTCTCTTTTTAGTCCATGAGCCGGGCCAGATATCGGTACCACCCGGAGTGACTAATTTTCTTTGGTATTTTTAGGTAGATGCATGTCTGTAGTTTATTTTTTGATATGATAGCCCTTACATATACGTAGCTTATTAACCCCTTCAGCCCTAGGCCTATTTGTACCCAAGTGCCTAAGCCAATCTGACCTGTGCCACTTCATGGGCTAATAACTTTGGAACGCTTTCACCTATCCAAGCCATTCTGAGATTGTTTTCTCGTGACATATTGTACTTCACGTCAGTGCTAAATGGGAGTCAATATATTTTACCTTTCTATATAAAAAAATGCTAAATATTCGGAAATTTTGGAAAAATCGGCAATTTTTTAACTTTGAAATTCTCTGCTTTTTACAAAAATACTGATACCCCCCATAATAGTTATTAATTTACACTCCCCACATGTTTACTTCATATTGGCATCATTTTGAAAATGAAACCTTATTGTTTTACGACGTAATAGGGCTTATAGTTTTATGCGCAATTTTTCACATTTACAGCAAAACCCACTTTTCAAAGGACCAAGTCACTTCTGAAGTCACTTTAAGGGGCTTACATAACAGAAACCACCCATAAATTACCCCATTTTGCAAACTACACCCCTCAAGCTGTTCAAAACTCATTTTTAAAAACTGTTAACCCTTTAGGTGTTCCACAGGAATTTTAGCAGAATGAAGGCGAAATTTCAAAATTTCATTTTTTTTCCAGATATTACATTGTAATCCAATTTTACCTGCAACCTAGCAAGGGTTAACGGCAAACCCAAACTTGGTTACCCTAATTCTGCAGTTTATAGAAACACCCCACATGTACTCGTAAACTAAAGTATGGGCACACAGCACAGCTCAACACGGAAGGAGCGCTATGTGGTTTTTGGGTGGCGGATTCACTGGAAGAAATCTAGGGGGCCATGTCACATTTGAAGGCTGCCTGAGGTACCCCCACAGTGGAAACCCCAAAAAGTGACCCTATTTTGGAAACTACACCCCCAAGGAATCTTTTAGGGGGTATAGTGACCACTTTGACCCAACCAGTGTTTCACAGTAGTTGGAAACACTTGGTTGAGAAAATGGAAAAAGTGCATTTTTTACATGAAGGTGTCATTTTAGGCTCATTTTTTTATTTTTAAGAGGTGTACCAGCAAAAAATGCACCCCACTATTTGTTCACCAATCTCTCCCGAACACAACAACACCCGATATGTTGTCGTACACTGCAGTATTGGGGAACGGCAGGCCTCGGAAGGGAAGGAGCGCCAAATGACTTTTGGAGTGCAAATTTTACTGGAAGAAATCTAGGGGGCTATGTCACATTTGAAGACACCCTGAGGTGCCCCAACACACGCACACACACTGACACATACACGTTCTGTGCTGAACAGGACTCTCCGGTCTTCTCTGCAGAGCTCCTATCTCCCTCTGTAGAGGCTGACACCTATTTCAGGATGCAGGCCTTAGAGATCTGTGTGTTGAATCCGGTGTAATCGCTGAAGGATCAGTGTCTGGAGTGATGGACGGCCGGAGGTACAACAGAGCAGTGAGACTACACAAGCTGGTCTATGAAGCACTTATGAGGCTTGCATGGAAAAACTTCCTTCCATGGCTAGAAGAAAACCATGCAAGGGACCTTCACCATCTGGATGAAACACTGAAGAACATCACAAACTTTCGCATCAGTGTGTCGCAGGGATCCTTCGAAAAGCTCTTGGATAATGAATCTTGCACACTTACCCTGAAGCTCTTTCAAGTTTATCTTGAGACCCTCAGAAATGAACAACTCTCAGCATTCTGGATGTCATACTTGGACATGGTCGAGACCATGCTGGCCCTGGTTCGAGCTTCAAGAGAAGGCAACTGGATGCTTCACCTAGGAGCAATCCGACAGATGATACCATGGTGTTTTGCCTATGACAAGGTCAACTATGCCCGATACCTAACCTATTACTATGCCACAATGTCTCGGCTGCCCATAGAACACCCAGAGGTCCATGAATACTTCATGCAAGGTGGCTTTTCGGTCCAGATCGGTAGCAAGAATCCTTTTGGACGAATTCCTGTGGACCAGACCATTGAAGAGACAATCAACAAAGACACCCAGACACCAGGGGGCACAAAAGGCTTCAGCCTCAAAGTTGGAGCTGTTTCCAGGTTCTACCTGACATCAGAGTACCGCAGTATGTACTTGAGGCAGCTGAGGGCCCTGGTAGGCCAACAATATACTGACTTCAGCCATTCAGACCTACAGGTGTCTAGGATTAGAAGAGATGAAGCCGATGTCCAATCTTTCGTTCAACTGCTGGAGACAGGTTGGGTGAACCCCTTCAACAAAGAGCATAATGGTGAACTTATCAGTTTGTCAACAGCGACTGTAGCACCACCAGATGTAGCCAAAGACCTTCAAGGGGCATACAGTATAGGAGAGGATGCATATCAAACATTCAAGGATGAGCGTTTGGGTACCGATAAGCCAACTACATTGTTTCATGACAAGATGACGAAGAACAAACTTAAAACGTTCTCTAACATCCAAATGAAGACACGCAGACAAGGTCTTGGCAAGGAGGTAATTTTGAAGGCTGACAGAAACCTATTTGGCCAGATGATACTTGTAGCTGAGAACAGAAAGCTACAAATGAGTGATGTCTTGACTCATCCCCTGGGTCCATTGCCATGGGCACTTGCCAATGGTGATGGGTCTATCCGCAAGACCAACAAGGCTGCCCTCGCAAGGGAGTTGGAGAGGAATGCTCGTCCTGCAGAAGTGATCCCCGAGCCCTCTGCAACCATCATTGATGGGATGAGCCTGGTTCAGAAACTGAAGGGAAACAATGCAACATTTGGCCAGCTAGCAGGCACAGCAATGAGTCGCGCTATCCATGAGGGTGCTAAGAGCAAGCGCATTGATATTGTCTTTGACGTCTACAAGGAGACATCCATCAAAGATACAGAAAGAGTCAACAGATATGAAGGCACAGGGATCCATTTCAAGAACATTCAACATGGGCACAACATCCAGCAGTGGAAAAAGCTTCTAAGTAGTTCCTCCAACAAGGCAAGTCTCATAAAGTTTCTGGTAGAAGAATGGAAGGCGAAACACCACAGGGAGAAGCTTGAGGAGAAGGAGCTGTATGTCACATGTGAGCAGCTCTGCTTTAAGATCACCAAAGAACAGTGGGAAGAGGCTGCTGACCTTAAGTCAAATCAAGAAGAAGCAGACACACGCCTCCTTCTCCATGCTCTTCATGCAGCAGAATCTGGTTACAAGTCGGTCATCATCACTTCGGAGGATACTGATGTCATGGTCCTGTGTCTGGGCATGTGCCACAAAATCCCATCCCACCTGTTCCAGAAATGCGGTACACAGAACCGGACAAGATTCCTGGATATCACCACTCTGAGCCGAACATTGGGAGGCAGCGTATGTGATTCATTGATTGGTATGCATGCATTTACAGGCTGTGACACCGTCAGTGCATTCGCTGGCCGTGGGAAGATGACGACACTCAAGCAGTTGAAGATGAACAAGACATACCAGGATGCCTTTCAGGAAGTTGGTCGTTCATGGGAAGTGTCTACCGAACTTTTTGAGAAGTTACAGGAAATCACCTGCCACATGTACCTGCCAACTACCCAAACAACTGAGGTAAACAGGCTCCGTTATCAGCTGTTCTGTGCCAGACGTGGAGTGGTAGAGTCAAGTCAACTCCCTCCTTGCCAGGACTGCCTTTTCATGCATGCACTGCGTGCAAACTACCAGGCTGCGATCTGGAGGAGAAGTCTGCAGAGCCAGCCATGGGTTGCAAACCCAACAGACTGCGGTTGGATGATAGATAACGACGGAAAGCTTGTTGTCAAGTGGATGCAAGGGGCACCAGCACCAGAAGCTATTATACAGCTACTGTCCTGCAAGTGTGTGCGGTCATGTGAACTTCCTCAGTGTACTTGCCTCAGCAATGGCCTGAAGTGCACAGACATGTGCAGATTACAGACATGCCAGAACAAGGGTACTGAAGACGAGCCAGTAGAACAACAGTCAGATTCAGAGTCCGATGTTGAAGATATTATGGAGTAACATATATATATATATATATATATATATATATATATATATATATATATATATATATATATATATATATGCACATGACATGTTCAGTGTGTATTTACATAACTTGGATTAAATTTTGTTACAAATACTACATCTAGTCACTCCGGGTGGTACCGATATCGTCATATTTGGTTCTTGGCTCATGCTAAAATTCCTGTGGAACACCTAAAGGGTTAACAGTTTTTAAAAATGAGTTTTGAACAGCTTGAGGGGTGTAGTTTGCAAAATGGGGTAATTTATGGGTGGTTTCTGTTATGTAAGCCCCTTAAAGTGACTTCAGAAGTGACTTGGTCCTTTGAAAAGTGGGTTTTGCTGTAAATGTGAAAAATTGCGCATAAAACTATAAGCCCTATTACGTCGTAAAACAATAAGGTTTCATTTTCAAAATGATGCCAATATGAAGTAAACATGTGGGGAGTGTAAATTAATAACTATTATGGGGGGTATCAGTATTTTTGTAAAAAGCAGAGAATTTCAAAGTTAAAAAATTGCCGATTTTTCCAAAATTTCCGAATATTTAGCATTTTTTTATATAGAAAGGTAAAATATATTGACTCCCATTTAGCACTGACGTGAAGTACAATATGTCACGAGAAAACAATCTCAGAATGGCTTGGATAGGTGAAAGCGTTCCAAAGTTATTAGCCCATGAAGTGGCACAGGTCAGATTGGCTTAGGCACTTGGGTACAAATAGGCCTAGGGCTGAAGGGGTTAATAAGCTACGTATATGTAAGGGCTATCATATCAAAAAATAAACTACAGACATGCATCTACCTAAAAATACCAAAGAGAATTAGTCACTCCGCTTGGTACCGATATCGTCAAATTTGGTTCTTGGCTCATGGACTATTTAATCAATGTTTTCACTGCTGGAATAACCGGAAAACATCTCCTCTTTCTGTCTGCCAAACCCGCGAACATTATTTCTTGCGCGGTTTGCGCACCCTTAGACTCCTCACACCCCATGGTATTTCGAATAGATTTTACCAAGTTGTCCACACTGTCCAAGGGGAAACATGAGCGTCCCTCAATCTCTGATGAGGATGATGACGCTGGACATGATGATAGGGAGGCATCTGACAGTATCGGTTGGTCACTGTCGGAGTCTGACACAAGTGTTGGCGTTTTAGATTTAGAACTACGCGGTTTTTCCTGGGTCATATTTTTTAGTTCTTCTCTAATAATGGCCCGTAGGTCCGTAATGGACACTGCTGCTCCCTGTGTTTCTTTTAAACAGTCCTCACAAAGTTTTTTGGGGTATGAGTCAGGGAGGGGCTGGTTACACAAGGCACATTCCCTGTGCTTCGTTTTTTGTCGTTTTTTGCTCTAAGCGTGTAAGTAGAGAGAGAAAGGGAAAAGAGAGAGATAGGGAGACAGCGTTAGCTTAATAGGTAGAGTTCACAACTCACCCAGTGAAGCAAATAATACCGGATCAGAAGGCCGAGATCCTGTTCTGGAACCGTCGCTTTTACGAGCGGTGTCCGAGGATCCTCTGGCGTGATCTTTGGCGGGGGGTACTGGAACTCCGGTTGTAGGGTCCATGACACCTGGGGATGACATCTCTGCATCGCCGATTCAGCGTTAGTGAGCGCTTTAAATAGAGCGCCAAAACGTTTTTTTTTTTTTTTCTCTTGCGCATGCGCAGATCAGTGCCGGCTCCCCCGCCCTGGATCCGGCCTAGGCGCCCCGGAAGTCCAAGAACCACTTCCGGGGTAGCCTGTATGTGCGGCGGTCGGCGCACGCGCGGCCCGGGATTCAACGCCGGCCGCTGGAAGGTCACCTTACCCGGCTCCTGCTGCCGTACCGCACGCTGGGAAGGACGCCGGTCGGCCTTTCCCGGACCCGGCCGTCTGCCCGCTCCATCAGACGAGGGGGGAGCCGTCTAACGGAACTCCCCCGACGCTGCTTCTGAGCCGCAGCCCCTGCCGTTCTCACGGATACTGCGCAGGCGGCATGCAAGCCCAGGTATGTCTTCTCAGTAAGAGTCCTGTCGTTCCCGCAGGAACAGGAAACCTAAACTGAGGAGGAGAGGCGGACCGCCTCCATTTATTTCTCAATAGGTTTCCTGTTCCTGCGGGGCGGATCCCTCTCTCCAGTAGGGTGCTGTCGTGGCGAAGAGTAAAAATATCCTTTAAGATATCCCAGACCACAAGCAATGTTAACTCTAGAGCATCAGAAGAATTTTAGCTAAACCCTAGACCAACAGGGATTTTAATATTAAAGCGGCTGTCTGGGCAGAATATATTGATGGCCTATTCCCAAGAGAAAAGAGATTGTTGGGGATATGATACACGGTACCATAATGAACCACTGTTACAAGCTCTGCTCTGCAGTACTGAGCAGCAGCCACTACACATTGAATCTAGCTTCACAGTGCAGCTCCAATTGGTGGCGGATTATAATAAGGTCAATCTGGGCAGTAGCGTGGGGGGCCCTGGGCTACCGCTCAGATTGACCGCCGCCATCAGGGCATTACTGCCCTGACTGGTGTATGGGCCTGGTGGGCAGAGGGGGCCCACATCGGGCCCCGTCTTATCTGCTCACCAGGCCCCTACCGGCGCTGCGGCAGTTTAACGCTATTGACGTGCGGGCGCGCGACCGCACGTCAATAGTTAACAGCCGCCAGCCAATTGGAAGCTGGCAGCTGACGTCAGCCGCAGTGCGCACGTCACCGGCGAGTGCGCGCTGCTGGAGGGAGCTTCGCCGCTGGAGCACGGACAGATGAGAAGAACTCGTTTTTTGGGGGTTTTTTTTAATTGCGAACGGAAATCCGGGGGGCCCGGGCCAGAGTGCTGGACACTGGGGGCAGAGATGCTGGACACTGGGGGCAGAGATGCTGGACACACTGGGGGCAGGACTGGAGACAGATGGGGCAGGATTGGAGACATGGGCAGAATGAAAAACATGGGGGCATGTTTGGAGACACTGGGGGCAGGATTGGAGACAGATCGTGCAGGATCATGGGGCAAGATAGATATGATGGAGACGGATGGGGAGATCATATGGGGCAGAATGGATACTCATGAGGGCAGGATGGGAGAAAATATGGCTGAAGCCAGGAATGAGATACATGGGGCCAGGATGGGGGATATTATTATTACCATAGGGGCTAATTAAGGGATATTACTGCAGTGATGTATTTATTTTATTTTTTGAGGACACTGTTTTAAATGGGGGGCAGTCCTGTTACTGTGTAGAGTGACACTATGTCGCCTCTTTTTCTTCATGTGGTGTAATGTAGAAGTTGGGAAAAACTAAGTAATGTGTTCTGCAAGCAGAGCTCGAGATAACTGTTATTTCCTGTAGAGATGAGCCCTGGCTGGAAGAAGTGATGGCGGTCTATGCTGGATGAAAGATGAAGGACTTCACCTAGAGGCGTCACTGGTGAGTCAATGTATGCAACCTGTAAAGCGATGCGTCACGGGGGAACTGGGTAGGCTAAGGTAGGTTACCCGGGCCCCTGCGATATCCCTCAGGCTAGGGAAACCCTGTCTGTCCCTTTCCCAGAAGTTACACTAAAGGTGTGCATATCTGGGCCGCCAGGCCTGACCCTGACTCCTGTTTCAGCCCTAAGCTGAAACCACCTCCCGCCACCCAGTGAAGAGACCACACACCAATCCCCACAGAAAGCACAGACAGGGAAAACTGAAAAACTCACCACGCCATAGACACACAGGAATACACTATAATGTGAACAGGGCAAAACAAATACAAATAGGAAGGAGGAATATGACAAAGGATTATACACCACCAGATACGATATTCCTGCAACAAGACCACCACTCCAGACCGGAATCACTAGGCAAAGCACAAGCTATAATCGGCGACGCCCAAAGTCCAGAATGACTATTTAAAGGCCATGGGCGTGACCCAGCCTTCAACCTGATTACCAGCTAGATTAACCCCGAGCAAGCTGGATAAAATCTAGCCGGCGCCACTGAGCGTGTAGTGGACGTAAGTGGAATTACTGCTGTCTGTCGGACGCCCTAGTGTGAACAGCGTCCGACATGGCAATATGTTAGCGCTATATAAAAATAAAGATTATTACCTATACACTGACACTATACATTGCATACTATATACAGAGCTCCTGTGTATAATGTCACCGGTGATCACTGTATTACCTCTACGCAGACACTGCATACTAAGTACAGATCTCCTGTGAATACTGGCACTTATGGTGATAGGAAAAAAAAAAACACAATACTAACTGAAGGGTAAATTGACTAGATCAACGGATGTTTGACAGGTTATAGTTTCACACAGCAACTATTTTTCTGGAATAATCTGGTTCAGGTATATGATGACCCTGTCACATGACCGGGGGGGTCCCACAGTGTCTGAACAGCCCGAGGCCCTGGCTACCCTTAATCCACCCCTGGCTCCAATTAATGTGCTTTCAACCAGCTGGCGCTGGAGTTTGTAATAGCTGATTCGTTGATTTGACGGGTGTCGGATGCCAACCGGTCTGATAGTGTAAGGGGTATGGGTTCAGTTCAATGCCCTGCACTCCTTTCATACATCCCTGGTGTGTAAATATGCCTGACAGAAACAGTATGTAACGCCAAGGAAGGTTACCCTAGATTGGACCCACTAGGTCGTGGTACAGAACTTCCCCAGGGCGACCTAACCCAAGTTCAGCCAACCCCTTTACAGGGTCCATCAGGGACAGGCCCTGGGGATTCTAATACCATGATTGCTGGTGCAGAGGGGACGACTCGTAGGGACCAGGGTATAGAGGTTGGGAACTCGAGAAGTGGAAGCAAGGGAGAAGGAGGCAGAAGAGACACGAGTACCGTGGCACAGGAGGTAGCAGCCAAAAGGACGGAACACAGGGGACTGGGATAGAGGAGACACGTGGGGGACTGGATAACGGAGATAGACACTAGACATAAAAAGGAACCAGGAGGGGTTGGAGGAGCACCGGGAGTGGGAGTTGGGAAACTGGAGCGGAGATGCAGAGTCCTGTTAGCACCAAGAGCATCGACAACAGGAGGCACTGTAGGGAAGACAGGAATTAGGCAGGGAAAACCAGATACGGGAGTACACACAGAGAGTGCATACGGGGACCTGAGCTTAGCGCGCAGATGCGATAATCAGGCATGGCCCAAGGGAGATGGCGGCAAAAAATGCCAGGTTCATACCCGCCATTGGATGAGAGACACTTCCGGGTTAGCTCGCGGCAGGCCCCTAGAACGCGAGAGTCGTGCACCCCCACGTCTTCAGCCGAACAGGGAGCACGCGTGCACACCGGAACTCAGCTGCCGGCCAGGAGGCAGGAAGCACCAGAGAGGAACATGAACGCCTCTGGCCAGCAGTGTGCCGAGACGATGGAGCAAGCGAGGGGCGGTGAATGTCCGAGGACCTAACACAGTATATTTTATGTGTCATGTTTCCCTATGTTCCTGTGAAAGCTGATATACCTCATGTGTCTTATAATACTATTATAATGTGTAATGTAATCTATATATATTAAAATGAGTGTATGTGTGTGTGTGTATCAGTCATGCCCACTCCACATAGCCCCACCCAATTACTAAGCATCTTTCATTTCTCCAGAGCTGTTTAAAAGAAGCTGAGCTGTGATTGGTTGCTATGAGCAGGCTCGGACTGGCCCATAGGGTAACAGGGGAATCCCCCGGTGGGCCCCTGTGCAGATCTGGGCTCCCAACCTCACTATATGGGCATTATTTGGCTTAATTAAATTGATTCACTCTGTACATAAAAAAGCAGCATCTCATCATTCATTAACCAAACTACCCAGTTTATTATTATATAGAGATATACTGTAGGTAAATTTGTGAATGAGGATAGTATAATATTTGTATGCAGGTGAAAAGTGGGCCCCCCAGTCAGTTACTTGTGTGCCCTTAGCACCCCAGTCCGACACTGGCTATGAGCAACAGTTTTCCCACTCCACAACACCTCAGCACTCATCGGGTGGGAGAAATCTAGCATCCCTGGGAACATAAGCTCCCAGCCATTATCTGCCCCCCAGAAAGGAGCAGAGAGCACATGACAGAAATTAATCATCCCCTCCTCTATTACTGCCGTGCTCTATTGCTACTGGCGTAGAAAATCACATCATCAGTGGCTGCACACAGAGCCACACTGCCAGGTTACATAACAGCCCATCCCCAGGAACTCCCTCCCTCAGCGCCACCCAGCTCGGCACTATGGGATGGAGGATGTGTGATGGGTATATGGGCACTGAACTATAGGATGGAGGATGTGTGATGGGTATATGGGCACTGAACTATGGGATGGAGGATGTGTGATGGGTATAAGGGCACAGGACTATGGGATGGAGGATGTGTGATGGGTATATGGGCACTGAACTATAGGATGGAGGATGTGTGATGGGTATATGGGCACTGAACTATGGGATGGAGGATGTGTGATGGGTATAAGGGCACAGGACTATGGGATGGAGAATGTGTGATGGGTATATGGACAGTGGACTATGGGATGGAGGATGTGTGATGGGTATATGGGCACTGGACTATAGGATGGAGGATGTGTGATGGGTATATGGGCACTGAACTATGGGATGGAGGATGTGTGATGGGTATAAGGGCACAGGACTATGGGATGGAGAATGTGTGATGGGTATATGGACAGTGGACTATGGGATGGAGGATGTGTGATGGGTATATGGGCACTGGACTATGGGATGGAAGATGTGTGATGGGTATATGGGCACTGAACTATGGGATGGAGGATGTGGGTTGGGTATATGGGCACAGTGCTATGGAATAGAGGATGTGTGATGGGTATATGGACACTGGACTATGGGATGTAGGATATGTGATGGGTATATGGGCACTGGACTATGGGATGGAGGATGCATTATGGGTATATGGGCACTGGACTATGGAATGGAGGATATGTATGATGGGTATATGAACTTGGGACTATGGGATGGAGGATGTGTATGATGGGTATATGTGCATGCGACTATGGAATGGAGGATGTGTATGATGGGTGTATGGACACAGGACTATGGGATGAAGGATATGTATAATGGGCATATGGGCACTGGACTATGGGATGGAGGATGTGTATGATGGGTATATGGGTATGCGACTATGGAATGAAGGATGTGTATGATGGGTGTATGGACACAGGTCTATGGGATGAAGGATATGTATAATGAGCACTGGACTATGGGATGGAGGATATGTACGATGGGTATATGGGCACTGGACTATGGGATGGAGGATGTGTATGATGGGTTTATGAGCACTGAACTATGAGATGGAGGATGTGTGATGGGTATATGGGCACTGGACTATGGGATGGAGGATATGTATGATGGGTATATGGATGCGGGACTATGGGATGGAGGATGTCTGATTGGTATACGGGCACTGGACTATGGGATGGAGGATGTGTGATGGGTATATGGGCACAGGACTATGGGATGGAGGATGTGTGATGAGTATATGGGCACTGGATTATGGGATGGAGGATGTGTGACTGGTACGTGGGTACTTGACTATGGGATGGAGGATGTGTGATGGTTATATGGGCACTGGACTATGGGATGCAGGATATGTTTGATGGGTTTATGAGCACTGAACTATGAGATGGAGGATGTGTGATGGGTATAAGGGCACAGGACTATGGGATGGAGGATGTGTGATGGGTATAAGGGCACAGGACTATGGGATGGAGGATGTGTGATGGGTATATGGGCACTGAACTATGGGATGGAGGATGTGTGATGGGTATAAGGGCACAGGACTATGGGATGGAGGATGTGTGATGGGTATATGGACACTGGACTATGGGATGGAGGATGTGTGATGGGTATATGGGCACTGAACTATGGGATGGAGGATGTGGGTTGGGTATATGGGCACAGTGCTATGGAATAGAGGATGTGTGATGGGTATATGGACACTGGACTATGGGATGTAGGATATGTGATGGGTATATGGGCACTGGACTATGGGATGGAGGATCCATTATGGGTATATGGGCACTGGACTATGGAATGGAGGATATGTATGATGGGTATATGAACTTGGGACTATGGGATGGAGGATGTGTATGATGGGTATATGTGCATGTGACTATGGAATGGAGGATGTGTATGATGGGTGTATGGACACAGGACTATGGGATGAAGGATATGTATAATGGGCATATGGGCACTGGACTATGGGATGGAGGATGTGTATGATGGGTATATGGGTATGCGACTATGGAATGAAGGATGTGTATGATGGGTGTATGGACACAGGTCTATGGGATGAAAGATATGTATAATGAGCACTGGACTATGGGATGGAGGATATGTACGATGGGTATATGGGCACTGGACTATGGGATGGAGGATGTGTATGATGGGTTTATGAGCACTGAACTATGAGATGGAGGATGTGTGATGGGTATATGGGCACTGGACTATGGGATGGAGGATATGTATGATGGGTATATGGATGCAGGACTATGGGATGGAGGATGTGTGATTGGTATACGGGCACTGGACTATGGGATGGAGGATGTGTGATGGGTATATGGGCACAGGACTATGGGATGGAGGATGTGTGATGAGTATATGGGCACTGGATTATGGGATGGAGGATGTGTGACTGGTACGTGGGTACTTGACTATGGGATGGAGGATGTGTGATGGTTATATGGGCACTGGACTATGGGATGCAGGATATGTTTGATGGGTTTATGAGCACTGAACTATGAGATGGAGGATGTGTGATGGGTATATGGGCACTGGACTATAGGATGGAGGATATGTATGATGGGTATATGGATGCGGGACTATGGGATGGAGGAAGTGTGATTGGTATACGGGCACTGGACTATGGGATGGAGGATATGTATGATAGGTATATGGGCACGGGACTGTGGGATGAAAGATATGCGTGATGGGTATATGGGTATGGGGCTATGGGATAGAGGATATGTATGATAGGTATATGGGCATGGGACTATGGGATGGAGGATATGTTTGATGGGTATATGGGCACTGGACTATGGGATGGAGGATATGTATGATAGGTATATGGGCATGGGACTATGGGATAGAGGATATGTATGAATATGATGAGTATACGGACATGGGATGAAGGATATGTATAATGAGTATATGGGCACGGGACTGTGGGATGAAAGATATGCGTGATGGGTATATGGGCACAGGACTAAGGGATGGAGGATATGTTTGATGGGTATATGAGCACTGAACTAAGAGATGGAGGATGTGTGATGGGTATATGGGCACTGGATTATGGGATGGAGTATGTGTGATGGGTACGTGGGCACTTGACTATGGGATGGAGGATGTGTGATGGTTATATGGGCACTGGACTATGGGATGGAGCATGTGTCATGGGTATTTACGGGCACTGGACTATGGGATGGAGGATATGTATGATAGGTAAATGGACGCGGGACTACGGGATGAAGAAAGTGTATGATGGGTATATGGGCGCAGGACTATGGGATGGAGGATATGTATGATGGGTTTATGGACATGAGACTACTGGATGGAAGATATGTATGATGATATATGGACACTGGACTATGGGATGAAGGATGTATGATAGGTATATGGGCACTGGACTATGGGATGAAGGATGTGTATGATGGTTATATGGGCACTGGACTATGGGATGGAGGATATGTATGATGGGTATAGTATGGGCATGGGACTATGGGATGGAGGATATGTATGATAGGTATATGGGCATCGGACTATGGGATAGAGGATATGTATGATTATGATGAATATACGGACATGGGACTATGGGATGAAGGATATGTATAATGGGTATATGGGCACGGAACTATGGGCTGAAAGATATGCGTGATGGGTATATGGGCACGGGACTGTGGGATGAAAGATATGCGTGATGGGTATATGGGCATGGGACTATGGGATAGAGGATATGTATGATAGGTATATGGGCATGGGACTATGGGATGGAGGATATGTATGATGGGTATATGGGCACTGGGCTATGGGATGGAGGATATGTATGATAGGTATATGAGCATCGGACTATGGGATAGAGGATATGTGGGTATATGGACACAGGACTATGGGATGGAGGCTGTGTGATGGGTATATGGGCACTGGATTATGGGATGGAGTATGTGTGATGGGTACGTGGGCACTGGACTATAGGATGGAGGATGTGTGATGGGTATATGGGCACTGGACTATGGGATGGAGGATGTGTCATGGGTATATATGGGTACTGGACTATGGGATGGAGAATATGTATTATGGGTAAATGGACGCGGTACTATGGGATGAAGAAAGTGTATGATGGGTATATGGGCGCGGGACTATGGGATGGAGGATATGTATGATGGGTATATGGACATGAGACTATTGGATGGAGGATATGTATGATGGTATATGGACACTGGACTATGGGATGGAGGATGTATGATAGGTATATGGGCACTGGACTATGGGATGAAGGATGTGTATGATGGGTATATGGGCACTGGACTATGGGATGGAGGATATGTATGATGGGTATAGTATGGGCATGGGACTATGGGATGGAGGATATGTATGATAGGTATATGGGCATCGGACTATGGGATAGAGGATATGTATGATTATGATGAGTATACGGACATGGGACTATGGGATGAAGGATATGTATAATGGGTATATGGGCACGGGACTATGGGCTGAAAGATATGCGTGATGGGTATATGGGCACGGGTCTGTGGGTTGAAAGATATGCGTGATGGGTATATGGGTATGAGACTATGGGATAGAGGATATGTATGATAGGTATATGGGCATGGGACTATGGGATGGAGGATACGTATGATGGGTATATGGGCATTGGACTATGGGATGGAGGATATGTATGATGGGTATATGGGCACTGGACTATGGGATGGAGGATGTGTGATCAGTATATGTGCTCTGGACTATGGGATGGAGGATATGTATGATGGGTATATGGACACGGGAGTATGGGATGGAGGATGTGTGTTGGGTATATGGGCACTGGACTATGGGATGGAGGATATGTATGATGGGTATATGGGCACTGGACTGTGGGATGGAGGATATGTATGATGGACATATGGACACAGAGTATGGGATGGAGGATGTGTGTTGGGTATATGGGCACTGGACTATGGGATGGAGGATATGTATGATGGGTATATGGGCATGGGACTAATGGATAGAGGATATGTATGATGGGTATATGGACACGGGACTATGGGATGAAGGATATGTATGATGGGTATATGGACAAAGGACTATGGGATGGAGGATATGTATGATAGTTATATGGGCATGGGACTATGGGATGGAGGATATGTATGTTGGGTATAAGGGCACTGGACTATGGGATAGAGGATATGCATGATGGGTATATGGGCATGGGCCTATGGGATGGAGGATATGTAAGATGGGTATATGGGCACTTGGACTATGGGATGGAGGATATGTATGATGGTATATAAGCACTGGACTATGAAATGGAGGATTTGTGATGGGTGTATCGGCTTTGGAATATGGGATGGAGGATGTATAGTGGGTATATAAGCACTGGCCTATGTGATGGAGGATATGTATGATGGGTATATGGACACTGGACTATGGGATGGAGAATGTGTGATGGGTATATGGGCACGGGACTATGGGATGGAGGATGTGTGATTGGTATATGGGCACTGGATTATGGAATGGAGGATGCGTGATGGGTATATAGGCACTGGACTATGGGATGGAGGATATGTATGATGTATATATGGGCACAAGACTATGAGATGGAGGATATGTATGATGAGTAGTGTAGAGCATTCCGATACTGCAAATATCGGGTATCAGCCGATATTTGCTGTATCGGAATTCCGATACCGAGTTCTGATATTTTTGCGATATCGAAATTATGCAGTATAATGAAGTGTGGGCGGTGCGTGGGCGGAGACTGCATGTGTGCATGTGCGCATGTGCGGGCGGTGTCTGTGCGTGACCGTGGGGCTCTCTGCGTGTGTGCCGGGGCTCTATGCGGCATGCGGGGTGTCTCTGTGCGGCGTGTCTCTGTGCGGCGTGTGTGGTGTCTCTGTGCGGGGTGTCTCTGTGTGGCGTGCGGGGTCTCAGTGCGGTGTGCGGGGTGTCGCTGTGCGGCATGCGGGGTCTCAGTGCGGGGTGTCTCTGTGCGGTGTGTGGGGTCTCTGTGCGGCATGCGGGGTGTCTCTGTGTGGCGTGCGGGGTGTCTCAGTGCGGGCATCGTCCGATGGGACTACAAGTCCCAGCGGACGATGCCTGCTACACTGACAGTGATTGACACATTAGCCAATGATGGGACAGTAGTAGTCCCATCATCCGGCTAATGTGTTAAATTATGAAAAAAAAATACTCCATACATACTACATACATACATACATACATACATACTACATGCTACATACATGCTACATACATACTACATACATACTACATACATACTACATACATACATACATACATACATACTATATACATACATAACATACATACATACTACATACATATATACATACTACATACATACTACATACATACTACATACATACATACATGCTACATACATACACACTACATACATACTGCATACATACTACATACATATATACATACTACACACATGCTGCATACATACTACATACATACATACATACTACATACATACTAAATACATACTGCATACAGTACAATCATACATTACATGCATGACATACATATAAACATACAGTACATTAAACATAGATTACATACTCACCATTACTTGTCATTTTGATCCCCGAAGCCAGTGTCATCTGTAAAAATATGAAAAAAACAAATAACCAATATACTCCCTGTCCGCAGAAATCCACGAGTGTCCCACGACGATCTCCCGTGGAGAACAGCAGCAACAGCTGTTGCAACCGCTCTCTAGGGACTCCAGGAACACAATGACAAATTTTCCCACCCAGCATTTTGCCATAAAGTGAGATTTGTCCTAAGGTAACCTCAGTGATGCACTGCAGGAGCCATTGTCTCCTGTCAGTGTTTCACTTAGGGTCCTATAGAGCAGTGACATCACCCGATGTCACTGTTCTATAGGGGAGATCGTCGTGGGACACGCGTTATTAATTGGACTATGGCGGACAGGTAGTATACGGTTTATTATTTTACGTTTTTTGCAGGCGCTGAAATATGGTAAGTATGGTGAAATGAAGAATATTAAAATACTTTTTCCTAATGTGTGTGTGTTTTATTAACCCTTTCTTACTATTGGATTAATAATGGATAGGCATCTTATTGACGCCTCTCCGTTATTAACCCGGCTTAATGTCACCTTACAATAGCAAGGTGACATTAACCCCTTATTACCCCATATCACACCGCTACACGGGAGTGGGAAGAGAGGGGCTAAGTGCCGGAATTGGCGCATCTTACAGATGCGCCATTTCTGGGGCGGCTGCGGACTGGTATTTGTAGCCGGGGGGGGGGGGGGGCAATATCCATGGCCCCTCTCTAGGCTATGAATATCAGCCCGCAGCTGTCTGCGTAGCCTTTCTGGCTATAAAATATAGGTGGACCCCACGTCATTTTTTGGGGGGTCTCCCTATTTTAATAGCCAGTAAAGGCTACGCAGACAGCTGCGGGCTGATATTCATAGCAGGTTACAAATATTGGCCCCCGGCAGTCGGCTTTCCCCCTCCGGCCCAGAAAATTGCGTGGGAGCCGTTTTTTTCCGTTTTTTTTTTTAATTCAAAGCTCATAAAGGCCTCTTTCACACTTGCGTCGGTACGGATCCGTCGCTATGCGTCGGGCCGACGTACCGACGCACGTTGTGAAATTTGTGCCCGACGTGGGCAGCAGATGCAGTTTTTCAATGCATCCGCCTCCCATTCTGAAGTCCGGGGAGGAGGGGGCGGAGTTTCTGCCGCGCATGCGCGGTAGAAAATGGCCGACGCGACGGACAAAAAAACGTTCACTTGAACGTTTTTTCGTGCCGACGGTCCGCCAAAACACGACATGTAGTTTTTGGTGCAGGTTTTGATGCTGTTTTTTTGGTGCAGTTTTTGGTGCGGTTTTTGATGCAGTTTTTGGTGCAGTTTTCGTTCCGTTTTTTGACCGGTTTTGATGCATTTTTTGGAAATAAATAAACGGAAAATATTCATGATTTGAATGGAAACATGCATGAAAAAACGGATTCTGTGGCCAGAGTCATCATTTCACATCTGTTTCATCCGTTTATTGCTGGATCCGTCACTGTGCACTTTTTCGCCGGACAGAAAAAACGTTCCTCTGTATGTGTTTTCCGTCTGGCGGAAACAGCTTTTTTGACAGATCCTGCAAAAACGGATGAAATGTGTGGCCATCAGGCGCAATCCGGCGCTAATACAACTCTATGAGAAAAAAACGGATCTGGCGGAAAAAAACGGATACGGCGGAAAAAAACGGATCCAGTGGAAAAAAACGGATCCAGCGGAAAAAAAACGATCTGGTGGAAAAAACAGATCCGGAGGAAAAACCGGATCCTACAAATGTGCTCGCAGGATGTGTTTTTTCCCATAGACTTGTATTAGCGACGGATCGCGATGGTTGGCCACACGTCGCGTCCGTCGTGCAATGGATCCGTCGTGTTTTGGCGGACCGTGAGCACGAAAAAACGTTCATGTGAACTTTTTTTGTCCATCGCGTCCGCCATTTTCTACTGTGCATGCGCGGCCGAAACTCCGCCCCCTCCTCCCCGCACTTCAGAATGGGCAGCGGATGCGTTGAAAAACTGCATCCGCTGCCCATGTCGTGCACAAATTTCATAACGTGCGTTGGTACGTCGGCCTGACGCATAGTGACGGACCAGTACCGATGCAAGTGTGAAACAGGCCTTTATGAGTGTTGAATTAAAAAAAAACGGCGTGGGCTGCCACGCAATTTTCTGCGCCAGACTGGGAAAGCCGACGGCCGGGGGCCAATATTTGCAACCTGCTATGTATATCAGCCCGCAGCTGTCTGCGTAGCCTTTACTGGCTATTAAAATAGGGGGACCCCCCCCAAAAAATGACGTGGGGTCCCCCTATATTTTATAGCCAGAAAGGCTACGCAGACTGCTGCGGGCTGATATTCATAGCCTAGAGAGGGGCCATGGATATTGCCCCCCCCCCCGGCTACAAATACCAGGCCGCAGCCGCCCCGGAAATGGCACATCTGTGAGATGCGCCAATTCCGGCACTTAGCCCCTCTCTTCCCACTCCCGTGTAGCAGTGGGATATGGGGTAATAAGGGGTTAATGTCACCTTGCTATTGTAAGGTGACATTAAGCCGGGTTAATAACGGAGAGGTGTCAATAAGACGCCTATCCGTTATTAATCCAATAGTAAGAAAGGGTTAATAAAACACGCACACATTAGGAAAAAGTATTTTAATATTCTTCATTTCACCATACTTACCATACTTCAGCGCCTGCAAAAAACGTAAAATAATAAACCGCATACTACCTGTCCGCCGTAGTCCAATTAATAACGAGTGTCCCACGATGATTTCCCCTATAGAACAGTGACATCGGGTGATGTCACTGCTCTATAGGACCCTCAGTGACACACTGACAGGAGACAATGGCTCCTGCAGTGTATCACTGAGGTTACCTGAGTTCAAAGTCTCACTTTATGGCAAAAAGCTGCGTGGGAAAATATTTCATACAGCAATGCCATAAAGTGAGACTAGGGACTTTTTTTTTACAGCGGCGGAGGAATACCTTCCTCCGTCATTGTGTTCCTGGAGTCCCTAGAGAGCGGTTGCAACAGCTGTTGCTGCCATTCTCCATGGGAGATCGTCGTGGGACACTCGTGGATTTCTGCGGACAGGCAGTATATTGATTGTTTTTTTTTTCATATTTTTTACAGATGACACTGGCTTCGGGGAACAAAGTGACAAGTAATGGTGAGTATGTAATCTATGTTTAATGTACTGTATGTCTATATGTATGTCATGTATGTAATGTATGAATGTACTGTATGTAGTATGTATGTATGTATGCTGTATGTATGTAGTATGTATGCAGTATGTATGTAGCATGTATGTATGTATGTAGCATGTATGTAGCATGTATGCAGTATGTATGTAGTATGTATGCAGTATGTATGTAGCATGTATGTATGTATGTATGTAGCATGTATGTAGCATGTATGTAGCATGTATGTAGCATGTATGTAGTATGTATGTATGTAGTATGTATGTATGTAGTATGTATGTATGTATGTAGTATGTATGTAGCATGTATGTAGCATGTATGTAGCATGTATGTATGTAGCATGTATGTAGCATGTATGTATGGAGTATTTTTTTTTCATTCAACACATTAGCCGGATGATGGGACTACTACTGTCCCATCATTGGCTAATGTGTCAATCACTGTCAGTGTAGAAGGCATCGTCCGATGGGACTTGTAGTCCCATCGGACGATGCCTGCACACACGCACAGAGCCCCCCACGCCGCACAGAGCCCCCCCATGCCGCACAGAGCCCCCACGCCGCACAGCGACACCCCCATGCCGCACAGACCCCCTCCACGCCGCACAGAGACCCCCCATGCTGCATAGAGCCCGGACAGCCCACATACAGCCCTGGCACGCTGCATACAGCCCCGGAAGGCACGTACAGATCCCTGGCAGGCCTGCACAGACCCCGCCCACACACAAAGACACTCAGTGTCCGCCCACGCACCGCCCACACTCTTCCCCCCTCAGGCACAGCATATAGAAGGACAGAAAGGGCTTATGTACGTTCCGATATTTGTGTCCCATTGACTTGCATTGGTATCGGGTATCGGTATTGGTGATATCCGATATTTTTAGGATATCAGCCGATCCAATCCGATACCGATACTTTTGAATATCGGAAGGTATCGCTTAACACTGATGATAAGTATATGGGCACGGGGCTATATGATGGAAGATATGTATGATGGGTATATGGGCACTGGACTATGGGATTGAGGATATGTATGATGTGCATATGGGCATGGAACTATGGGATGGAGGATATCCATGATGGGTATATGGGCATGGGACTATTTAATGGAGGATATGTGTCATGGGTGGGTATATGGGCAAGGGACTATGGGATGGAGGATATTTATGATGGTATATGGGCATGTGACTGTGGGATAGAGGATGTTTGATAGGTATATGGTCACTGTACTATGGGATGGAGGATAATCATTATAATTTGTTATAACTAACCACAGTTAGTTACTATGCCCGGGCCATGCCGGGATCTTCAGCTAGTGTACATATATTCCTGTATTGTGTAGATGTAGGGAAAGTGTGAGATATGGCTTTAGCCCACTAGGGGGGCATACTAGAACTAGTTAGTTTGGAGGGGCCAACTGAGAGTAAGTTAGAGAGCTTCTTGGAATTTAGTCAAAGAAGGCTCGGAGCCAGGACAGGACAGTTGTGTCCCGTAATGATCAAGCTGGGGAGCCCAGCCGTCCAGGGCCTGTGGGCTGATAGTCACACGGTGGTGGAGGAAGACAGGGCAGCATGAAGATGGTAGCAGCTAATATCTTGGGAACTATCCTAAATGTCCATGGCGAAACGGACAACACTCTCTGAAATGTAATTGTAAAAAAGCTTTATTATTGATGCACTTGAAAAATTGTTGTCATCGTGGTTCCACACAGAGCTCATAAGTCCTAGCTACCACTCCATTTTTTCCAGGTTCTGGTGTAATTTCAAGATCTTCTGGAGCTTTGTTGGTTTTCAGGATAAATTTCTGTAATATAGTTGTCAAAATAAGGAAGATCTCCATACGAGCCAATCCCTCTCCGAGACAGCTCCTTTTTCCTGCAGATAGTAAAATGAATCATGTTTTTTCACTTGCAAGATTACAGGTACCATAACCTAAACTCACCCATATCCTGAGGTTATGCTCTAAGATAGGAATATCCCATTAATCTCGTTGTACAAGACAACTATTAATTCAATGGAAGGGAATAGTAGTATTTTATACTGAACATTTGTAGGAAATAATACATATTTGCCAGTTTACCAATATGCGGTCCATTTACCCTAGTAGGGCATATAGAAGGGGTTTGTCTTAGTGAGACAACCCCTCAAAAAGCTCAATTTCCTTGGTGCACCAGTCCTGGTAATTAAAGGGAACCTGTCACCACGTTTTTGGAAGATGGGATAAAAATAGCGTTAAATAGGGGCAGAGGTGGGCGTTACATTAGTGTGTGTGTTATGCGTTTATTACCCACCTAAGTTGCCGAAATAACTTTGCAAAGTCTCCGTTTTCGCCTGTCAATCAGGCTGGTCAGGTCGCATGGGCGTTGTCTTCCCCCAGATTTGGCGTAGTTTTCCGTTGGTGGCGTAGTGGTGTGCGCATGCCCAAAGTCCGGAATCCTCTTCCAGGGGATTTAAAATAGCGCGGTGTTCGTTATTGCATTGGTGATCGGTGGGCGCGGCCATCTTCCTTTGGCCGCGCGTGCGCAGAAGCGGCGCTCTGCTGGCCGCGGCTTCAGGAAAATGGCCGCCGCGATATCCATCTGCGCACGCGCGGCATCCCGCGGCCATTTTCCTGAAGCCGCGGCCAGCAGAGCGCCGCTTCTGCGCACGCGCGGCCAAAGGAAGATGGCCGCGCCCACCGATCACCAATGCAATAACGAACACCGCGCTATTTTAAATCCCCTGGAAGAGGATTCCGGACTTTGGGCATGCGCACACCACTACGCCACCAACGGAAAACTACGCCAAATCTGGGTGAAGACACCACGCCCATGTGACCTGACCAGCCTGATTGACAGGCGAAAACGGAGACTTTGCAAAGTTATTTCGGCAACTTAGGTGGGTAATAAACGCTTAACACACACACTAATGTAACGCCCACCTCTGCCCCTATTTAACGCTATTTTTATCCCATCTTCCAAAAACGTGGTGACAGGTTCCCTTTAAAGGAACACATAACATGATGTAGTTGTGCTTCGCTTTAAAGGGGTTCTACAGGAATAGGAAAAAGCAACTACCATTGACAAAAACTTGTCTTAGAATGTTAGTAGAAAAGGTTAAGTGCCTACAAACATGTGAAGTATGAGGCTCAAGCTTTGTTTATCAGCCGTTCAGCATTCAGAAAACAGTGTGGACAGCAGTGTGAGCAGCCTTTTTGCATCTCAACACTCCTGGTACCTCTAGTATTCGATTAGACAGGGTGGACAGCAGTGCAAGCAGCCTATTCTTATCTCAGCATCCCTGATATCTCCAGTATTACATCAGATAGAAAGGGAGGACAGCAGTATGAGCAGCCTCCTGGTACTTATATAGATCATATAGAGTGGGCAGTAGTGGGGGCAGTCTCTTCTTAAGTCAGTATTCTTGGTATCTCAGTTATTAGATCAGATCTACAGGGTGGACAGCAGTGTGAGCAGCCTCTTCTTATCAGATATACCGGATAGACAGCAGTGAGAGCTGCTTCTTCTTACCTCTGCAGTCCTGGAAAATCCAGCAGTGTGAGTGACCTCTTCTTACCTCAGCATGCCTGATCGCTCCAGTATTAGATCAGGTATGTTGCACAGCAAGGTGATCAGCTAAGTCCTGTATTAGATCAGATAGACAGAGTAGACAGCAGTGTGAGCAGCCTCTTCTTACCTCAGCACCCCTGGTTTCTCTAGTATTAGATAAGATAGACAGGGTGGACAGCAGTATGAGCAGCCTCTTACCTCAGCACTCTGGTATTTACAGTATTAGATCAGATAGACAGGGTGGTCAGCAGTGTGAGCAGCCCCCTCTTATCTCAACACTCCTGGTATCTCCAGTATTATATCAGATAGGGTGGACAGCAGGGTGAACAGCCTCTTCTTACCTCAGCACTCCTGGTTTCTCTAGTATTAGATAAGATAGACAGGGTGGACAGCAGTATGAGCAGCCTCTTACCTCAGCACTCTGGTATTTAGGGTACCGTCACACAGTGCCATTTTCATCGCTACGAAGGTACGATTCGTGATGTTCTAGCGATATCGTTACGATATCGCAGTGTCTGACACGCAGCAGCGATCAGGGACCCTGCTGAGAATCGTACGTCGTAGCAGATCGTTTGGAACTTTCTTTCGTCGCTTGATCACCCGCTGACATCGCTGGATCGTTGTGTGTGACAGCGATCCAGCGATGCGTTCGCTTGCAACCAGGGTAAACATCGGGTAACTAAGCGCAGGGCCGCGCTTAGTAACCCGATGTTTACCCTGGTTACCAGCGTAAACGTAAAAAAAACAAACAGTACATACTCACATTCCGGTGTCTGTCCTCCGGCGTCTCAGCTTCTCTGCACTGTGAGCGCCTGCCGGCCGGAAACCGAGCACAGCGGTGACGTCTGACGTCACCGCTGTGCTTTCCGGCCGCTGTGCTTACACAGTGCAGAGAAGCAGAACGCCGGGGGACAGACACCGGAATGTAAGTATGTACTGTTTGTTTTTTTTACGTTTACGCTGGTAACCAGGGTAAACATCGGGTTACTAAGCGCGGCCCTGCGCTTAGTTACCCGATGTTTACCCTGGTTACCCGGGGACTTCGGCATCGCTCCAGCGCCGTGATTGCAACGTGTGACCGCAGTCTACGACGCTGGAGCGATAATCATACGACGCTGCGACGTCACGAATCGTGCCGTCGTAGCGATGTAAATGGTACTGTGTGACGGTACCCTTACAGTATTAGATCAGATAGACAGGGTGGTCAGCAGTGTGAGCAGCCCCCTCTTATCTCAACACTCCTGGTATCTCCAGTATTATATCAGATAGGGTGGACAGCAGGGTGAACAGCCTCTTCTTACCTCAGCACCCTGGTATTTACAGTATTAGTTCAGATAGACACGCTGGACAGCAATGTAAATAGCCTCTTGTTACCTCAACACTTTTGGTATCTATTTTATTATTTCTAAATATGCACTGGGAGAACATCTTCCTACACATGAAGGAAGAAGGTGGCACTTCATACGCTTCAGGCACACAAGCATTAGTTCTATTAACATTCTAGGAAAGGTTTCTGTCAGTGTAATATGGTGACAGCCATTTGAATGTCCTGTAGTCATTATATCTATCAAAACTTGTAGATTAGCTAAAGGAATTTAGAAATGTATTCCCAATGACATGTTTTTTCTTTCTTCATTTAAGTGGACGTCCCCTTAATTCTCAGTTTCAAAAAGTATCTAAGTGGTTGATGATCCACTAAGCATGAAGTGACAGCATATCATAGCAATATGCCACCACTTTATAGCATTTAAACCATCTTTGTGTACGGAAATGAAATGCAGAGATAAATGCAGACATACATCAAAAAGTTTTATATTGTTTGCAATATTTAATCACTATTATACAATACTAGATGGTGGCCCGATTCTAACGCATCGGGTATTATAGAATATGTATGTATGTATGTACGTCGCTCTGTGAGTTGGGGGTTAAATTCCGCGCCAATATCGCTGATTGGTCGCGGCCAGCCAGGCGCGACCAATCAGCGAAGCGTGGTTGAAATCTTGCTCAAATTCGCAGACTGCGTTTCGCTGATTGGTTGAGGTTGGCCGGGCATGACTAATCCCTGAAGCGGTGTTTAAATCCCGAGGCAATATCGCTGATTGGTCGCGGCCGGCCGCGTAGTATATAGCACAGCCATGTAGTATATAGCAGCCACGTAGTATATAGCACAGCGATGTAGTATATAACAAAGCCTACACAGTATATAGCACAGCTACGTAGTATATTGCACAGTCATGTAGTATATAGCACAGGCACGTAGTATAGAGCACAGCGATGTAGTATATAGCAGCCACGTAGTATATAACACAGACATCCACTTAGTATATAGCAGCCACGTAATATATAGCAGCCACATAGTATATAACACAGACAGCCACGTAGTATATAGCAGTCACATATTATATAGCAGCCACGTATTATATAGCAGCCACATAGTATAAAGCACAGCCACTTAGTGTATAGCACTGCGATGTAGTATATAGCAGCCATGTAGTATATAACACAGCCCACGTAATATATAGCACAGCCACGTAATATATAGCAGTCACATAGTATATAACACAGACAGCCACATAGTATATAGCACAGCCACATAGTATATAGCAGTCACGTAGTATATAGCAGCCACGTAGTATATAGCAACCACATACGGTAGTATATAACACAGCCCACATAGTATATAACACAGCCCACGTAGTATATAACACAGGCCACATAGTTTATAGCACAGCCCACCTAGTATATAACACAGCTCATGTAGTATACAGCAGTGTGGGCACCATATACCTGTGAAAAAAAGAATTAAAATAAAAAATAGTTTTATACTCACCTTCCGTCATCCAACGAAGCTGTCCCGATGCGCGCGATGCGACCGGCAGCTTCCATTCCCAATGATGCATTGCAAAATTACCCAGATGACTTGGCGGTCTCGCGAGACCGCTAAGTCATCTGGGTAATTTCGCAATGCATCTCTGGGAATGGAAGCTGCTGAGAGCATCGGGAGGAGCGGGAAAGCTGCAGAGGTGATGGAAGGTGAGCATAGCATGATTTTTTTTTTTAACATTATATCTTTTTACTATTGACGCTGCATAGGCAGCATCAATAGTAAAAAGTTGGTCTGGGATGGGGCGACACACTGGAACTGACTGGAGTCGAGTAAGGAGAGGGCACTGACTGGACAGAAGAAGGGAGAGGCCAATTCGCGGCCAGAGTGTGCCTGTCGCTGATTGGTCGCAGACAGACAAACAGACAGACAAACAGACGGAAGTACCCCTTAGACAATTATATAGATAGATTATAAAAGTTATTATTACCAATAGAAAATGGCAGGAAGGCTTCATTGCCCTTGAAAGATCCTGCTTCATCCAGAAAGTGGTTTGGGTCAAATTGCTCAGGGTTCTTGAAATACTTAGGATCTTTTAATACAGAAGTCAGTAATGGAGAAACAATTGTGTCCTAAAAGTAATGATAATGATTGACTAAAATATAGAATTTGTAATCAGTTGGCAATGATACTTTAATTATTTAGTGTGACTTACAATTTGGGTGGTATCAAGTTTTTAATTAAATAAACACTCCCAACAATTTTTTATCCTTTTGATATATTGCCATCATCATATCATATAGCACTGTGTACTTACAATTGCAAATTTTTCCTTTCAGGCTAGTTAATTCTTTTACCTCTGCTCTATGTAGAAGCAGAAAGTCTAGTTTCCCTGCATGACTCATCCCCCTCTTCAATTCCTGACTCAGCGGCTCTCATTTCCCTTGCCAGGGACTTTTGCAGTGACTTATGACTCATACAGGGAAAATTGACCTACTGTTTCTACACAGAGATTAGAAGAATTAAGCTAGTCAGTTTTTAATCTCATGATGTTACAGACCTAATGGAATAGAGAAGAATTAGCTGGGTAGAAAGGCAAAATGAACAATTGTAAGTACACAGTGCCATATAATATGATGACTGCAATATATTAAGAGGATTAAAATTTAATCGTAGTGCTTCTTCAAGATGTGGTAAAGCATTTACTCTGCTATTGAATATTTCTGCATTGGGCAATATATTATAATATTATGCTATACCTGTAGAAAAAGACATGGACCGCTCAGCCAAGAATCATAAATTGATCTACTGCAGCCAAGCAAAAATTTACAAAACTAAACATGCGTTTCTTAAGGTACCTTCACACTGAGCGACTTAGCAACAATAACGATAGCGATCCGTGACGTTGCAGCATCCTGGATAGCGATATCGTTGTGTTTGACACGCAGCAGCGATCTGGATCCTGCTGTGATATCGCTGGTCGTTGCTGAAAGTCCAGAACTTTATTTGGTCGTCAGATCGGCGTGTATTGTCGTGTTTGACAGCAAAAGCAACGATGCCAGCAATGTTTTACAATGGTAACCAGGGTAAATATCGGGTTACTAAGCGCAGGGCCGCGCTTAGTAACCCGATATTTACCCTGGTTACCATTGTAAAAGTAAAAAAAAAACACTACATACTCACCCTCTGATGTCTGTCACGTCCCCCGGCGTCCGCGCTGCTGCTCAGAGCTTCCTGCACTGAATGTGTCAGTGCCGGCCGTAAAGCAAAGCACAGCGGTGACGTCACCGCTGTGCTTTAGGGCCGGCGCTTACACAGTGCAGGGAAGCTGAAGGCGAGGGACGCGACAGACATGGCAATGTAAGTATGTAGTGTTTGGGTTTTTTTACATTTACACTGGTAACCAGGGTAAACATCGGGTTACTAAGCGCGGCCCTGAGCTTAGTAACCCAATGTTTACCCTGGTTACCCGGGGACTTCGGCATCGTTGGTCGCTGGAGAGCTGTCTGTGTGACAGCTCTCCAGTGACCACACAGCGACGCTGCAGCGATCGGCATCGTTGTCGATATTGCTGCAGCATCGCTTAATGTGACGGTACCTTTAGTCTAACATTGTGATCAGACTGTATGAAGCTACTGCCACATTGCGGTGAACCTCTCAGTGGGTCCCTGACATAGAACGAGTGATTTCTGAATTTGTCGTCCATGTCCTTTTCTACAGTTGTAGCACATTTACATGACAGCATCATTCTTATCCAATGGCTAGATCTGGCATTGATTATACCAATTCCTTTGAAAATAGTGCTTCTATTTCTGCAATGTGTTTCTTATTCTGTACAACTGTTATATCTCAATCTTCTGACCCTTGGTATGTTGTATCCCCTGAATACTATGTTCTTGCTAGCGACATGTGGAAGGGCCACAGGTGTGATATCAGCAAATCTCTGGATCTCATGAATGACAGCATCAGTATATGGCATTTTGACTCGGTCCTCTGCTGAAGGGCATCGACTCTGTCCAACCACATTGTCAATCTCCTCCTGGATCTTTTCTATGGAGGTAAATATACTGTATTTTAAAACAGTTAAATTCAGATATAATTTAACTATGTTTCTACTTTTTTTAATCTAAAAGGTGTTTTCAAGTTTGGAAGTTATCCTCTATCCATTTGTTAGGTTTTAACTTCATGATCGCTGGAGATCTGACTAGTGATGGGTCAACCAGTGGATGTTTGAGTCTAACGGGTTCAGCCAAACATCTCAAAAAAAAGTTCAGCTTGGGTACCTGAAGCCAGACCCCATTCAGATGATTGGGGGGCCTGAGCATCAGTTGTTTGCCATGCTGCCATGTACATGGCAAACATGGGTTCTGATCGGCAGTAAGATCATTATCACCTGTCAGAGAGCTGCATTTCCCACGCTGTCGTCTGAGCCAGCAGCTGTGATCAGCGGTAAAAGATTACCACCATTTTTTAAATAATTTAAATAAATAATTTAAAAAAACTGCGTGGGGTCCAACCCATTTTTGACAACAGCCAAGCTAAAGCAAACAGCTGGGGGCTGGTATTCTCAGACCGCAGCAGCCCCAGAAAAGGCACATCTATTAGATGCTCCAATTCTGGCACTCTTCCCACTTTCCTGGTATGGTTGCAAGTGGGGTAATAGTTGCGGGTTGATGTCAGCTGTTTTATGGCCGCTGACATCAAGCCCACAGGTTAGTAATGGAGATGCGTCTATAAAACACCCCCATTACTAACCCCATAGTTAGATTGTAAAAAAGACATAGCCAGAATAAAATGCTATAATTGAAAGACAGACACAAAATCATTTATTTGAAATTAAAATGAAAAAACACAGTTATACTCACCTTACACCTATTTCTTTGAAGCCCGTGTCACCTGTAAAAAAAAATGAAAATAATAAGCAACCATTATACTCACCTTATGTCTAATCCATTGATGCCCATGTCCCCTGGAAAAAAAAACAGAAAATAATAAAAAAAAATATTTCATGGCTCCAATTCTCAGGATTGATGGTTAACCCAATGGTTAGACCCCTGTAATCGGGAAGTTATTCTCTAATCTATGGATAGAGAATAACTTCCAAAGTTGAGAATACCCCTTTAATATATTTTTAACTACTGACCAAAAATTGTAAAATGCTTTTAACTCCTTCTAATCAGCAACATTACCTTTTTGACTTTCATTTTCTCCTTATCTGCTTACATGAGCCATATGATTTTTCTATTTTTCTGATGATAGCCATATGAGGGCAGGACAAATTTTAGCTTAAAACAAATAATTAAAATGCTGTGAAATAGAAAACAAGCAAGTGGACTGTATTTAGCATAAGTGGTGTAGCGACGTTTTGGTTCTCAAGCAGCCTGCCTACATTTTATGATATATACTGTGTGTTTATATATATACTGTATATATATATATATATATATATATATATATATATATATATATATATAGTATATACACATGTATAAACATATATATTTTGTGGGTAAAGCAAATATGAACTTTGGTAAAATATCTGATTTGTGTTGCCATTGTTGGCACCCATGACTTTATTACTTTTACGTCAGCTAATCTGTGCATGGCTTGTCGTTTGTGTGACAAGCTTTTTATTGCATTTTTATGGAGAAGTGCAGCGACAAAAATTAGAAAATCTGAAGTGTATTTTTTTTTGCTGCTTAACATGCAGTACAACTAATATTGTATTTCTGATAAATCTGACGTTTTTGATGACACGATCATGCCAAATATGTTTCATTTATATAAGCTTACTGGAATGCCATAGCGCAAATATGTTTTCATTTGCATCATGGCAATCCAGTAAGCTTAATTATAGCTCTGTTATATGTTTTTCAGCTTGTTATCTGCCTAAAGAATTTGGCTATATTTATACCTGAAGACTTCTCCATCAAGTCCTGATGCTTTCTCCACCTAAAGCACGTCTCTGTGTTCATTCTCCTACATTCTTTTCACTTTATTTTTTGGTCCCAGTTTGGGATTTGAACTTGTAATCACTTGATCACTTATGCCATATACACAAATACTGCATTATTGCAGTAAATAGTAAAATTGATATTCTCCTATGCATCATAAGTGCTTTCAACTTTATCTTCATAGTTGGACCAACATGGCGGCCTTCAGTAGGCCCCCGATATTCTAGGTTACCTTTGGCTGCCATGGACATGCACTGCCAATCCAGCTATTTAAATGCCACTTTCAGTGATTGACAGATGCATCCAAATGGTTAAGTAGCAGAGATTAGAGCAAGCGCCAGTCGCCAATGCAACAGACAGATGTCGGCTGTGTAATACTGCTTCCATCTGCCAGGTATGATGCGGTCTAAGTTTCCCCATATACCTCCTGTATTTAAATGACATACATTTATGTTATTTGGTCGTAAAGGGGTTAAATGAGTTACCCCATTACATCTACCTTTGTCTATATGGCCTATTTGGCAATGTAATGCATTGTCGTCTGCAGCAGCTTTCCTTTGATTACCTGGTCTGCATGGGTAGTCCAGATGGGACAATACATTTAATTCTTGCCCTTTGGCTGCGTTTAATATCTTTCCAATAAATAGAATTACAGAAAGCTGAGTTGAAATATCAGATACAAACTATGGATGATAGGAAGGCTATTACTGAGGGACAAAATCAGAGACCCATCTAGATTGGAATTTAACATATAGATGATAATTTCTTACTTGTCACATCTGTGTGTTTGAGTAGTATGAGGAAAGTGTGCTTTAGTGTGGTGCTGGTGGTTTCTACTCCAGCAAAAAAGAGATCAATTACAGTCCCGAATAAGTTGTCAAAGTGAAATTCGCTCTTTGGATTGTACTTTTCCTGTGGAAAGTAAGGAGGATAGTATTGTGAGATACAGGCTTTTTGAATCACTACACTACAGTATATAATGTTGAGTAGATTCTGCCAACTTCACCTCCTCCATCTTTATTAGAAAGCTGTCAATGAAGTCTCGAGAACAGTTGAAATCAATAGTCTTCTTAAGACTTTCCACAGACTCTAGAACAAATGTTTTTAATTTTGCAAGATTTTTAAAGACCTTCTGATGAGGACCAGGGATGTATGAAAGGGTCTTGGGGAACACATTAAGAAGCTGTGGAAAGAAATGCAGTTTAATGCTCTGAGACATGATTTCAGCGTAGAACAGCCAATCTACTCTACAACACTGGTTTACAACAAATGGCTGACCCTATCCCTGGGGCACAGAGCTAAAGAATGGACCCAATTTGTATCAGTCAACAAGATCTTACTTCGTGCTAACACACATAAATGAAGAGAGAAGATCTATACTTACAATACCCCATGGAGAAGAAAGAGTTAGGAATAGTTCCTTTAGTAAGGAAAGCAAAGTCATGAACTTCTCATCCTGATAGTCAAATCGTTCTCCAAACACAATGGAGCAGATGACATTGGAGACGGCCAGACGTAGCAAATCAGTGGGATCGAAAGGGGAGTCTAGGGAGACCATGAAGCATGAGATCATGGGTTTAGATACAATAAAGTTCTTTATCTCTACTGCTAACCAAAGACGAAGCCACTGTGAAATGTAAAATGGTGGACAAAGCCTTAGATATAAATGTAGGCGGCATTATTACATACAGAACATTATGAGGGTTCACGCACCTCCAGTTTTCCTAAATTCCTCCCCTAGACATCGAGCTTCTTCTTGAGTTTTTTCCTCAATACTTTTTTTCCCCATTCCAAAATTCCTCAGTGTGGTGAGTGAGAATCGGCGCATCAATTTCCAGTGTTCCCCGTTGCTCAGGATCACACCTTGTGGTTAGTATCAAGTTAACGTGTTAAAGTAAGACAAGTGGCTTCATGTTTGAACAAGAGCAGAAATGCATTTAGAAATCTACACACAAATATTGCAAGATTATTTTTATTGAAAAAAAAGACCATAAGTGACATGATAAAACTAGTAAAATCACAATATCAAACTCACTTCATACGGAATCCAACATCTGCTGGGCTGAGCTGATCTGTACAGTACAGGTGGTTAATAAATGAGTAGCACAATACCCAAAAGAGCATATAAGAGCCACAAAAACCAATGGTCAATGGAAAACCAATCAAAACCACATAGGATAGGTTCCTATGACAGCAGTAGAAAGCCCCTGTCAAAAAGTCTTTGTACTCCTACGAAATCCAGACTGTGACTGGATTTCGAAGCAGATCAATAAATTCCCAATATGCTGTACTACTGAATTATTGCAGTATATAATGGAAGGTTTACAGCAACACTAATGAAACAACTTTAATGAAAAAGTTATGGATTTCAGAAAATGATCACCAAAATTTTTTTTTAAAAAGTTTGGTATCAACATAATTGTTCTCACATGGAAAATCATCTTGCCAAGTCAATTTTTCCTTCACAATTAGTCATGTTAATACAGTTCTACCATTTCTTTTGTTTTGTTTGTTTTCATTAGCGCTGTTAAAACAAAACTAAAAAAAGGCAGAATTTTATTTTTTCATTTTTTTTCTCTGCACTTGGATTTTTTTCCCCATTTTCCAGTACATTATATAGTAAAAATAAAAGTTTAATTCAAAACTCCAACAAGTACGAGCCCTTATATACTGTAGGTAAGACGGCAGAAAAATAGAAAACAAAGGTATGACCCTTAGAAGAAGAGGAAGGAAAAACAAAAGTGCAAAAATTTAAATTGGTTGCACTCGGAAGGCAAACCATTTTACTACTTTTTTAATATAAATATAGCTTAAAGGTGTATACTGTACATATACTGTACATACACATTTGTTATGGATGTTTTTATTATTCTACATGAAGAAGCTTACCAAAATCTTTGAAATCAAATTGACCTAAATCTGACAGCTCTTGCGCTGAAAGCATCGCTGTGATCCACTAAGGCCTCTTTTACACATTCATAACCGGCTAGGATTACCATTGGGTTATTAGCCATATAGATGGTGAAAACTGGTCCATAATGCTCACTCATCTAAAAATAAAAAAATACTAGTTTAATAAAGGGCAGCAGGATACAAAATATAGAATTAAGCACCACCGCTTTAGGTTCTTTATAATGCATAAGACAATGTATGGCATTTTATTTTGGTTAGTTCCTTTAAGTGTGTCTTGAAGACCACTTTTCATTTTGTAGGTTTCAAAGCTGTAAGTTAAATCCAACTGCAACATGATTATTGATATTATCAGTACTCACCTTCACCAAGGACCTTGGCATTTCACTGGTGCTCATATGGAGCATGGTGCCCAGTAGAGGTATAGGGGATGGTCCAGGGGGCAAGTTTTTCCTCCTCAATTTTCGCCTCCATTGGAAGAAATATAGGAAAAGACTAACACAGATGGCCAGTAGAAGAGTTCCTGAGACTCCCAGCTCCATCTTTAGACAGTCCAGGAAAAGTTCTTTAGAGTTACCATACTGGTAAATACGCACTAAGAGCAAACAGGATCCTTTATCTCTAAAACTGTGATTTCTTCTCACGTGAGGCCAATGTACAAGGCTTGTAAGTAAGTTACAAAGGGCAGAATTATGTAATCTCTCTAGTAAGGGCGAGGCGGTTCTATAGCTATAATGATGACTAAGGCACAATGAGAATCTGGCAATTATGTTGCATCCTCAGAGAATTGCTCAATGTCTTTCTAGATAGCTTCCTGCTTTAATTATTCTTTGGGGATATGATTAGCTTTGACCTCTTCAAGACTAAACCATTTTGAGGCCTCTTATTTTTGTGCGTAAATGCAAAAATGCAAGGCTTACAAATAAAACTGGACACCTTTCATATGGCAAGAAGATTTCAGTCTGCAGTCATAATTCTGTCATTCATTTTCTAAATCTTGTGATTTGCAGATTGAAGCCTGAACCAAATTTCTCTTGTGGGAGTGTCCCTTTCAGTAATATAGGCTGGGTGTGAGGTTTGTGGGTATCAAGTTTGCTGTGGTCTTCATTTGCTCATATCAGCACAATTTCCATTCTGCACTTTTTTAATATTTTTGTGTTTCTCTTTATCTATAGCCTATTTTCTTTGTCCTCTCTCAAACTGTGGGTACTTTCTTTCCATCCCCCTCTGTGGAGATCATGTACATTTCCCTTTATACTGCTATCTCTAACACTAAGAGAAGGGAGGGTGAGAGCAAACAAAGCTTTTTAGAACCAGGATGGGGGGCTCTTATTACACAAATGTAAGTCGATTTGATGCAATTCAATTATGTTTAGAGTTTTGTGCTTCTCACAAAATCACCTAAAATGTAGTGATTAGCTAATATGTTCGGAAATTGACCACCAAACATAAATTCGGCACAAATATGGCACATTTGGATTCGTGATCAGAAGCACAAGCAAAATTTTATAAAAGCGTAAAAAATCAGTAACATTCGGTAAAAAGAGAAAATATTTGCTTAGCCACAAAAGTATTTTCAGCACTTTAGCAAAGATAATGATGTTGTATCATGAGTAGTGTTGAGCATTCCGATGCTGCAAGTATCGGGTATCGGCCGATACTTGCTGTATCGGAATTCCGATACCGGGATTCCGATACTCTTGTGGTATCGGGTATCGGGTATCGCAACAACATTAATGTTAAAATGTGTAAAAGAGAGAATTAAAATAAAAAATATCGCTATACTCACCTCTCCGACGCAGCCGGGACTTCAGCGAGGGAACCGGCAGCGTTGTTTGTTTAAAATTCGCGCTATTACTTGGTTACGTGAATTCCCGGCTTGTGATTGGTCAGGTCGGCCATGTTGCCGGGACGCGGACCAATCACAGCAAGCCGTGACGAAATTACGTCACGGCTTGCTGTGATTGGTCCGCGTCCCGGCAATATGGCCGCCCTGACCAATCACAAGCCGTGACGTCACGGGAGGCTGGACACGCGCCCATTTTAAAATGAGCGCGTCCAGCCTCCCGGCTTGTGATTGGTTGACCGCGGCGCAACCAATCACAAGCCGTGACGTCACGGGAGGCTGGACACGCGCCCATTTTAAAATGAGCGCGTCCAGCCTCCCGGCTTGTGATTGGTTGACCGCGGCGCAACCAATCACAAGCCGTGACGTCACGGGAGGCTGGACACGCGCCCATTTTAAAATGAGCGCGTGTCCAGCCTCCCGTGACGTCACGGCTTGTGATTGGTCAGGGCGGCCATATTGCCGGGACGCGGACCAATCACAGCAAGCCGTGACGTAATTTCGTCACGGCTTGCTGTGATTGGTCCGCGTCCCGGCAACATGGCCGACCTGACCAATCACAAGCCGGGAATTCACGTAACCAAGTAATAGCGCGAATTTTAAACAAACAACGCTGCCGGTTCCCTCGCTGAAGTCCCGGCTGCGTCGGAGAGGTGAGTATAGCGATATTTTTTATTTTAATTCTTTCTTTTACACATTTATATGGTTCCCAGGGCCTGAAGGAGAGTTTCCTCTCCTTCAGACCCTGGGAACCATCAGGAATACCGTCCGATACATGAGTCCCATTGACTTGTATTGGTATCGGGTATCGGTATCGGATTGGATCCGATATTTTGCCGGTATCGGCCGATACTTTCCGATACCGATACTTTCAAGTATCGGACGGTATCGCTCAACACTAATCATGAGTGTTTCTCACGTGTTTGATGAGGGGAGTGGTTTTCCAGAGCTCAGAGGTGCGGCATTCTTGTAAACAGTAATTTTTATTTTTTTTCCTAACTTTATGTGTGCACATTGCGACTAGCCAATCAGGGCGCTGGAAAAATTCACAATGTCCTGACACAACAGATTGTGTCATTGGCTGCTGAAATCACATGTCCCTCTGCATGGACATCTTGTTTTAGCACCATTTTGACACTAACAGAGCAGAGAGACTGCTCCTGACGCTGGCACTGTTAGCAGCAAGAATTTAGCTAATTAGCTAGGCGGTTGTATATCGGTCAGATAGTTTAGCTAGCTAGGGTCCAGTGTGGTTGTGAAATTGACCTTTCAGCTCCAGCATTTTGCTTGTCATTACTGAAGTCTACAGACAAAGCCAGCAGGGCACATGTCATACAAGTTTGTTGTGCACTGCTTCTATTGTACTCCATGCATGAGTATAGCATTCTAAATCTTTTCTTTCACTAACTAAATGTGAAAAAGCCTGCTGTATCCTAACTTCTCATTTAGTGGTGTGGTGATATGAAAATGTCTACAGATATAACGCACATTAAAAAATATATATCGTATCCCACTTTGTCATTCTGTTGGGTTGAAATTAAGTTGTCTGCAGATCTCATAACAAAAACATTTTTTCTGTTGCTAAATGTCATACAGTAGGGGACCTGACTTTCAAATTGTTTGTATCATCTAGTGTGTTATAGAGGCCTGTTCCAGAGACCTCAAAAAATCTTCTGATACTACCATCATACAGAAGGGGACCTGACTTTCAAATTGTTTGTAGCATCTAGCGTGTTATGGAGGCCTGAGACAGATGCCCTCAAAAATTGTTCTGTTACTAACATCATACAGTAATAATAATAATAATAATTTTTATTTATATAGCGCCAACATATTCCGCAGCGCTTTACAACTTATAGAGGGGACTTGTACAGACAACAGACATTACAGCATAACAGAAATCACAGTTCAAAACAGATACCAGGAGGAATGAGGGCCCTGCTCGCAAGCTTACAAACTATGAGGAAAAGGGGAGACACGAGAGGTGGATGGTAACAATTGCTTTAGTTATTTGGACCAGCCATAGTGTAAGGCCCGGGTGTTCATGTAAAGCTGCATGAACCAGTTAACAGCCTAAGTATGTAGCAGTACAGACACAGAGGGCTATTAACTGCATAAAGTGTATGAGAACACGATGCAAGGAACCTGATTATGTGGGGTTTTTTTTTTCTATTTTTAATAGGCCACACAGGGATAGTTAGGTTAATGCGTTGAGGCGGTAGGCCAGTCTGAACAAATGCGTTTTTAGGGCACGCTTAAAACTGTGGGGATTGGGGATTAATCGTATTAACCTAGGTAGTGCATTCCAAAGAATCGGTGCAGCACGTGTAAAGTCTTGGAGACGGGAGTGGGAGGTTCTAATTATTGAGGATGCTAACCTGAGGTCATTAGCGGAGCGGAGGGCACGGGTAGGGTGGTAGACTGAGACCAGAGAGGAGATATAGGGTGGTGCTGAGCCATGGAGTGCTTTGTGGATGAGGGTAGTAGTTTTGTACTGGATTCTGGAGCGGATGGGTAGCCAGTGTAATGACTGGCACAAGGTAGAGGCATCGGTGTAACGGTTGGTGAGGAATATGATCCTGGCAGCAGCATTCAGGACAGATTGAAGCGGGGAGAGTTTGGTAAGAGGGAGGCCGATTAGTAGAGAGTTACAATAGTCCAGACGGGAATGAATAAGAGAAACAGTAAGAGTTTTTGCAGAGTCGAAAGTAAGAAAAGGGCGAATTCTAGAAATGTTTTTGAGATGCAGATAAGAAGAGCGAGCCAGTGATCGGATGTGGGGGGTGAATGAAAGCTCGGAATCAAGGATGACCCCAAGGCAGCGGGCATGTTGCTTTGGAGTAATGATTGAACCGCACACGGAGATGGCAATGTCAGGCAAAGGTAGGTTAGTAGAGGGAGAGAACACGAGGAGTTCAGTTTTTGACAGGTTCAGTTTCAGATAGAGGGAGGACATGATGTTAGAGACAGCGGTAAGACAATCACTGGTGTTTTCTAAGAAGGTCGGAGTGAAAGCAGGAGAAGAGGTGTATAATTGGGTGTCATCAGCATAGAGATGGTACTGGAACCCAAATCTACTGATTGTTTGTCCAATAGGGGAAGTATACAAAGAGAAGAGGAGGGGGCCTAGGACTGATCCTTGAGGAACCCCAACAGTAAGGGGAAGGTGAGAGGAGGAGGAACCAGCAAAACATACAGTGAAGGATCGGTCAGAGAGATAGGAGGAGAACCAAGAGAGAACGGTGTCCTTGATGCCAATGGAGCGGAGCATAGTGAGGAGGAGCTGATGATCCACAGTGTCGAATGCTGCGGAAAGATCCAATAGAATTAGCATGGAGTAGTGACCATTAGATTTAGCTGTTAGTAGGTCATTAGAGACTTTAGTGAGGGCAGTTTCAGTAGAGTGTAAAGAGCGGAAGCCAGATTGAAGAGGGTCGAGAAGAGAGTTATCTGAGAGATAGCGGGTAAGACGGGAGTGGACCAGGCGTTCGAGGAGTTTAGAGATGAAGGGAAGATTAGAGACAGGTCTATAATTAGCGGCACAGTTTTGGTCGAGGGAGGGTTTTTTAAGTAATGGATGTATGATGGCATGCTTAAATGAGGAGGGAAAAATACCGGAAGTGAGGGAAAGGTTGAATATTTTTGTTAGGCGAGAGGTGACAGCCGGGGAAAGGGACTGGAGGAGATGTGACGGAATGGGGTCACTGGTGCAAGTGGTCGGGCGAGAAGATGCAAGGAGCCTGCTTACTTCTTCTTCCGTAACTGGTTCAAAGTCAGAGAGTGAACTAGATGCAGTGGGGGAGGGAGGACAGTGCCTGGTATGAAGAGATTGGGAGATGATTTCCTGTCGAATGTGGTCAATTTTTTCTTTGAAGTAATTGGCCAGATCGTCAGCGCGGAGATCTGTGGTTGGGGCCTGCTCTCTTGGGTTGAGTAGGGACTGGAAGGTGTCGAAGAGACGTTTAGGGTTATTGGACAGCAAGGTGATGAGGGTGTTGAAATAGGTTTGTTTGGAGAGGTGAAGGGCAGAGTTGTATGTTTTTAGCATGAACTTATAATGGATGAAATCTTCGGGTAGATTAGATTTTCTCCACAGACGTTCGGCGCACCTAGAGCATCGCTGCAGGAAGCGTGTTTGCAGCGTGTGCCACGGTTGTCGCCATCTGTGTCGAGTTGCTCTATGTATAGGAGGAGCAGCAGCTTCATCCAGGGCACTTTGCAGGGTTTCATTGTAATGTTTCAGAGCAGAATCAGGACATGAGATGGAGGAGATTGGGGCCAATGAGGACTGCAAGTTCTTCATAAGTTTCTGGGTGTTAATGGCCTGTATGTTTCTATAAGTGTGGAAAGTGGGGGTGGCCTGAGCGGGAGGGCAGTTCTTGATAGAGAATGAAAGAAGGTTGTGGTCAGAGAGCGGGAGAGGGGTGTTTGTGAAATCATCCACTGAGCAGAGTCGGGAGAAGACCAAGTCAAGGGAGTTTCCATCTTCATGCGTTGGAGAGTTAGTATGCTGTGAGAGGCCGAAAGAGGAGGTTAGAGATAAAAGGTGAGAAGCAGACGGGGAAAGGGGAGAAGCAATGGGGATGTTGAAATCACCCATGATAAGGGTGGGGGTGTCACAGGAGAGAAAGTGTGGAAGCCAGGTGGCAAAGTGATCCAGGAACTGATGAGAGGGGCCAGGAGGACGATACACCACCGCCACTCGCATGGAGAAGGGGACGTAGAGTCTGACAGCATGGACCTCAAAGGAAGGGAATACAAGTGAGGGTACTTGGGGGATAACTTGGAAGGTACATTTGGGTGAAAGGAGCAGCCCAATGCCTCCACCTGCTCTGTTGTCTGATCTTGGGGTATGAGAAAAGTGTAGTCCACCATAGGAGAGAGCAGCAGCAGCGGTGGTGTCTGACTGCTGGATCCAGGTTTCAGTAAGAGCCAGGAGATTAAGAGCCTTAGAAAGGAAGTAATCATGGGTGAAGGAGAGTTTATTACACACAGAGCGAGAATTCCAAAGAGCACAATTGAAAGAGACAGAAGGCATGCATGGAATATTAATAAGGTTAGAGGGGTTTCTGGGTGTAGCAGTTGGGAGGTTTGACTGGCTATAACATGGGGGGCCGGGGTTTGGAGAGATGTCTCCAGCGACTAGGAGAAGGAGGATAGAAAGAGTGAGCAGATGGTTAAGTGATTTGTGAGAGCGTCTTTTGTGTTGGATGGTGGGACTGAATGGATCTGCGCTGTTAAGCAATGTGAACAGAGCATGAGTGCTATACATAGGAGAGGTAAGGACAGAGGGGCCGATATGGATGGAGTTTAAAGAGTTTATGCAAGGGTGGTGAATGTGAGTGAATGCAGCAGCCAGGATGTAGATTATACAGATACATATGGTGAATATTTGTTCTGTTTCAAGTGAATAGGGAGTAGGTTTAGATTGTCTTACCTGTCTAACTGCCATGTTATAACTGCGTCATACTTAGAAAAAAAATATACTTTGAAAAAAAGTACACGAATAATAGTGCACGAATGCACCCCTGCATGAATGCATCCCCAAGTTATGTCCACATTTATAGAAGGCTAGCTCTTAGATCTCACTTTTTTTTTTTTTTGGAAAAGGGTGTTTCTCCCCCTCTTGTTACCAATCAATCTAACTCAATTGAGACAGCAGGACACAATAAATGTAGTGATCAGATAAACAAATGTCCAGGTCTGCATGGATCATAAACCCCTTTGAAAAAGTTATGTGATCTCTCTACATAGGGACAAGCAAAAGTGAGTTAAGTATCTATTATTATTATTATTATTATTATTATTATTTATTGTTATAGCGCCATTTATTCCATGGCGCTTTACAAGTGAGGAGGGGTATACATAATAAAAACAAGTACAATAATCTTGAACAATACAAGTCATAACTGGTACAGGAGGAGTGAGGACCCTGCCCGCGAGGGCTCACAATCTACAACACAAACAAATGCATAATAAGATGACTAGCATATATAGCTATATGCAGGATTCAATGCCGAAGATAGAATGAATCAGATACCATCCAAGCCGCTTGCTCTCAGGGAATGGAGCAATAGACATGCAGGATAGTTCAGTTCAGGGAATGAATGATATGTTTACCATCCAAGCCGCTTGCTGTCAGGGAATGGAGCAATAGACATGCAGGATAGTTCAGTTCAGGGAATGAATGATATGTTTACCATCCAAGCCGCTTGCTGTCAGGGAATGGAGCAATAGACATGCAGGATAGTTCAGTTCAGGGAATGAATGATATGTTTACCATCCAAGCCGCTTGCTGTCAGGGAATGGAGCAATAGACATGCAGGATAGTTCAGTTCAGGGAATGAATGATATGTTTACCATCCAAGCCGCTTGCTGTCAGGGAATGGAGCAATAGACATGCAGGATAGTTCAGTTCAGGGAATGAATGATATGTTTACCATCCAAGCCGCTTGCTGTCAGGGAATGGAGCAATAGACATGCAGGATAGTTCAGTTCAGGGAATGAATGATATGTTTACCATCCAAGCCGCTTGCTGTCAGGGAATGGAGCAATAGACATGCAGGATAGTTCAGTTCAGGGAATGAATGATATGTTTACCATCCAAGCCGCTTGCTGTCAGGGAATGGAGCAATAGACATGCAGGATAATTCAGTTCAGGGAATGAATGATATGTTTACCATCCAAGCCGCTTGCTGTCAGGGAATGGAGCAATAGACATGCAGGATAGTTCAGTTCAGGGAATGAATGATATGTTTACCATCCAAGCCGCTTGCGGTCAGGGAATGGAGCAATAGACATGCAGGATAGTTCAGTTCAGGGAATGAATGATATGTTTACCATCCAAGCCGCTTGCTGTCAGGGAATGGAGCAATAGACATGCAGGATATACAGTAGGGGACATCTCACTTTCAAATTGTTTGTAGCATCTAGTGTGTTATAGAGGCCTGATCTAGAGGCCACCAAACAATTCTTCTGTTACTAAAATCATACAGTAGTGGGCATCTCACTTTCAAATTGTTTGTAGCATCTAGTATGTTATAGAGGCCTGATCCAGAGGCCACAAAAATTCTTCTTTCACTAACATCATACATTAAGGGATATCTCACTTTCAAATTGTTTGTAGCATCCAGTGTGTTATAGAGGCCTGATCCAGAGGCCCCCAAACAATTATTCTGCTACTAAAATCATACAGTAGTGGGCATCTAACTTTCAAATTGTTTGTAGCTTCTAGTATGTTATAGAGGTCTGATCCAGAGGCAACCAAACAACTCTTCTGTTACTAAAATCATACAGTAGTGGGCATCTCACTTTCAAATTGTTTGTAGCATCTAGTATGTTATAGAGGCCTGATCCAGAGGTCACAAAAAATTCTTCTGCTACTAACGTCATACAGTAGGGGACATCTTGCTTTCAAATTGTTTGCAGCATATCTTCTTTGTCATACAAGCCTCATCCACACTCAAACAATTCTTTCTTCTGTGACTAAAGCGATTAAGCATGCTATATTTCACATTGGAATTTACTGCCGCTGAAATTCAGCGCTTTTCAAAGTTAAAAATCTAATATTTAGCTGCTAATACTGTGCTCCTACCACACTGAGAAAAATGACAGGGAAAAAGTGAGGCCGTGTTGGAAAGGGAATTAGGCTTGATGTTCAAGGTGTATGTGGGGTAGATGGTAATGTTTGTGAAAGCACTAGTAAACCAACAACATCACATCCTATGCAAAGACAATTAACAACTTCTGTTACTGGACGGGTTCCTCCAGTACCTTCTTTCTTTGGCAGATGGCAAGCGCAGCTTTAAGTGGTCTCTCCTCCTCTTCTTCCACTTCAACATCACTTCTCCCTCTCTCAGCACTGCAGCCAGCCCACGGTACCGCAGTTGTGGTCACATAAAACATTGTTTCCTCCTATGCCTGACAAAGCTAAGATGTTGAACTTCACCATCTCCAATCTGTTGGTCATGGAAATGCTGCCTTTCTGCCTGGTAGATACAGACGGTTTGCAAAAGTTGATGGCAGTCGCAGTCCCCCAGTACCAAATGCCCAATCGCCATTAATTTTCTAAGAAAGCTGTGCCTGTGCTACACCAGCATGTCACAGCACAGTCCACAGAGCTCCTTTACATGTCCATGTTTCCCGTTCATGTGGTATCCATTTTTTTTCATGTACTCATTGCAACCTATGCTGCTATGCACATGTCCATGTTTTTACATGTGTGTACATGCAAAACACAAAAAGATATGTCCATTTCTTTCCATTAGCATGGATGATAAGGGCTAATACAAGTCTTTGGGTCTGTGAAAAACATGTACAGCACACGGGTGGCATCCAAGTGCCATCCATGTGCTGTACATGTGCTGTCGTGTTTAGCATTGCAAAGCAGAGGAGAAGTTTTATAATTTATTTCTTTCTTTATTCATATTGGAAAAAAAACAGATGACCACACTGATGGAAAAATTGTGTTTTTTTCTTTATTTTATGCAATCAAAATATACAGATATTCACCCGTGTCTTATAAACTGTAACGCACTGCGCATTTCGGACTACTTCATCATGGTGTAACCAGGAATATTTTCTCTTCCTTTTTATAACCTATGTCAGAATCTCTGAGGGATGTATCTCAAATTAAAACAGAAAAAAAAGAAAAAAGAAAATCCCAAAAAGGACCCAAATGAGCACATATACTATAGTAAGTAAATAGTAATAGTACAAGTAAATAACATTACTGTTAACACTATTTTGATAAAAAAAGAATCAAAGCCATCACACCTCGAGAAGGTGCACCTAATTGGGATGGTCCTATCTAGGGCGTAGCTCCCCTTTTTTTTGAGATGGGAAGCAATATAGATGAAGTGCCTATGGGCAGGTGTCTGAACAGTCAGGCCACGGTCCTACTCTATCTAAATTGAGGTTGACTGACACAAGTTAAGGTTTTAATACTAGAGATAGGACCGTCCTGATTGGGATAGACATGGTCGCAATTTGATAGCTTTTAAGCTTTTGTTGATCAAAAAAGTATTGACTAAGAATTCTATGTTATTTCCATGTACTACTATTCACTCAGCTCATGTTATTGGAAAGTTCATTCAGAAGCATAGGTGGCATAGTAACGTCCAATGATTGCCTACACCAGAACATTGTAAGGAGGCATAACAACAGTAGATGTGGGTAAGGTCTTATACACAACAAGGATTTTGGTACAGAAAAGATTTTTAGAACACAAATGTCAAATAAATCTGGAATTATATCAGGTCCATAGATTTTATCAAATTACATGATTTATATTTTTGTTTCCCGATTTAAGAGATACATGAAGGTTTTCGATTGAGTTACCAAAGTAGAGAGGACCTTCTCAGCGAGGGACAACATACATCTCATATGATCGGGGTCGTGAGCCATTGGTATTGGGTTCAGGTGTAATGTCCAAGTGTTTTCTATCCACTGTGGGCTTTAATGTAAATTTTTGCAGTATTGTAGTTAAGAAGAGGAAAAGCTCCATGCGAGCCAGGCCTTCTCCCATACACACTCGCTTTCCTAAGGACACATAACGATTACACAGGTCAACAACAAAAATTTTTTTTTCTGGTGTCCAAAATATTTTAATGAATTTGGGGTATTTTTGGGGTGCTGATTCTGAATATGCTATCAGTTTTGCCAGATTGGCTCAAGTTTTTGAGATTTTTGGTATCTTATTTATAGCACTTGTTGGTAAATGCGACGCATCATCTCATTAATTTCTTTGGATTAGTACTTGAACTGAGCAGTTCTCAATATAGTTTTGTGTTAATTAGTGTTCTAAAAGTTTGTTCATAGCTTGATTTTTGCACTAACTTTATGTTGTTGTCTGTTTTCCAGTGAAAAGCATGAACTCATCAAGAAGAAGTTGTCTTAACGATCCAGACTCATTCTGTTACATTTGTGGTGAATACACACTGCCAAAACATAGAAGAAACATAACAGACTTCGTAAAAAAAGTGTATTTTGCCTATTTTGGGGTTATGCTTGGGGACCAAGACAAGTTTTGGGCACCACACATAGTGTGCAAAGCATGTATCGAATTATTACGAAAATGGAGCAAAGGACAAAGAAAAAGCTTCAAATTTGGTGTTCCAATGGTGTGGAGAGAGCCAAAAAATCATCATGATGACAGTTATTTATGGTAAACACAGGTACAGGCACATCTTCACAATGAGGGACAGGCCTTCTTGCAGATTCCATGTTACTCCCATTTTCGTTTCTTATGCTTATTGAATCCTTGCACTTGCACTGCACAGAAATAACAGTCATCATGATGATTTTTTGGCTCTCTCCACACCATTGGAACACCAAATTTGAAGCTTTTTCTTTGTCCTTTGCTCCATTTTCGTAATAATTCGATACATGCTTTGCACACTATGTGTGGTGCCCAAAACTTGTCTTGGTCCCCAAGCATAACCCCAAAATAGGCAAAATACACTTTTTTTACGAAGTCTGTTATGTTTCTTCTATGTTTTGGCAGTGTGTATTCACCACAAATGTAACAGAATGAGTCTGGATCGTTAAGACAACTTCTTCTTGATGAGTTCATGCTTTTCACTGGAAAACAGACAACAACATAAAATTAGTGCAAAAATCAAGCTATGAACAAACTTTTAGAACACTAATTAACACAAAACTATATTGAGAACTGCTCAGTTCAAGTACTAATCCAAAGAAATTAATGAGATGATGCGTCGCATTTACCAACAAGTGCTATAAATAAGATACCAAAAATGTCAAAAACTTGAGCCAATCTGGCAAAACTGATGACATATTCAGAATCAGCACCCCAAAAATACCCTAAATTCGATGAAATATCTTTGGCACCAAAAATGCTGTTGACCAGTGTTATACACAATTAACCATCATTGCATAAAATACTACACATAAGATTTTTCACATTTACATGATTGGGTCTCCATCAAGATTTATGATGTGGAATATAAATAATAATTATAATACCTGCAGAAAATGGAATAAATGAATCATTTTTCTTAAAGCCACCATTGTTATCCAAAAAATGTCCAGGGTTAAACATATCGGGGTTTCTGAATTGTTTTGGGTCTTTAAGGATGGAGGTCAGGACTGGAAATAGCAAAGTTCCCTAAAATGTAAATGTATGAAATATGTGAACAAGTATAAAAAATAAAAATAAAGGAAACAAATAAACCAGCCTTCATTAATAAGTATGGTACATAGTGATTTCTGGGATTAGATTTTTTTTTTTCAGAAACAGTGCCATGCTTGCCCATGCACTGAATCAGGAGTTGCAGCTCAACGGTATATAATAAATTAGACCATGCAACATTATTATATAGTGAAAATGCTCACAGTGGGAAATTTTAGTCAGTCAACTGGAAAACATGCCAGTTGAGGTTGTGCTTTAAAACAAAATAATCATGTGATCCTAAAAATGAGACATCTATAGAGCCAGTGGAGGCAATAATTGCCAAAAAATTGACAATAAAGAATCATCTTAGAAGGATATCAAGTGGGAAAATCTGAGCCAATAAGGAAGCAGTGGGCTGACCCATATTAACAGCCTTAATCCCCATTCTCTTCAACTGATTGACAATTCACCATAAACTGTCTCGCCTCCTACTGCTGCTGAGATCTCACACTGCTCAGTACAAGCTGCAGCTGTCAGTCCATCTGGGTGGGTAAAGAATGAATACCCTTTAACTAATGAGCGCTTTCACTCTATAGTTGGACTTATAAAATTATCATTTGAATATTAGAATTATTGTGTAGATCCATTCTGTACACCATCTCTATTAGGCTTATGAGATCTATTTAATAAACTTATCATTTTGTACTGTGAAATCTGGTGACAGATCCACTTTAAATCAACACTCTGCACTTACAATTGCTCATTTCCCCTTTCTACCTGCTAATTCTTCTCTTTTCCTTTTAGGTCTATGAGATCACGTGATTAAAAACTGACTGTCTGAATCCTTCAAAGCTCTATGTAGAAACAAGAGGTCAACTTTCTCTGCATGACTCATGAGTCAAAGCAAACATTTAAGGCAGGGGGGAGACAGTAGCAGCTGGGTCAGGAGTTGAAAAGGGGAATGATAAAGGCAGGGAAAAGAGAATTCCTGTTTCTATATTGAGCAGCGAAAAAAGAAGAATTAGATGGGTAGAAAGGCAAAATGTGTAATTGTAAGTACACAGTGCTGTATAATATGATGACTGCTATATATGAACAGGATAAAAACTTTGATGAGAGTGTTTTTTTAAAGAAGATCAGCTTACCTTTGGAATATGGTAACCCCTGAATGTAGTATCTTTGCTTGCAGCATGAACCATTGCTACAGGGACAATATCTGCAAATCTTTGAACCTCATGAATCACAGCTTCGGTATACGGCATCTTACTCTTGTCTTCCATTGTTGGAAAGCGATCGTTGCCAATGACATGATCAATCTCCTTGTGTATCTTGTCTAATTACAGAAAAAGAAAATGTTATACACTATAGGACTATATGCTGTATATATATATATATAAGTTAGTTGTGTACTTTATCTTCTTATATTACCCTGTATTTCTGGAAATTTCATCAGTATGAGGAAGCCATATCTGATTGTCAAGCTTACAGTCTCTGTTCCTGCAACGAACAAGTCCAAAACTGTTCCCTGTAGGTTCATCTCATGAAATTCTGAGTTTGGATTCTTTTCCTCCTGAAAACATATTGACATTTTAATACAGATGAACAAATTTGCTTCAAATTGACAGAAAATTTTGGTTTCACCAGAACTTGAAGTTTTGAAATTTGGTTTCCTCAATTCAGGCTGCCATTGTGCGTGTCTCTTTTAATAGCCAGAAAAGGGTGAAATAATAATAATAACTAAAAATGTCCTGGTACAGCAGTTCCTCGCATGATCCCCTGTCTGTCTCCAATCAGTGTTCTCTTCAGTCTTCACTTATAGGGGCCTATGGTGCTGACTCAAGTGACATAATGAAGGAAGGAGGAGTACGGTGGATCCCTGGTGCGGTATAAAAACTTCCGACTTATTACAATGCATTTCAAAGTAGAGCCTACTAGTCCTTTCACAGGCATAATGACATCGTGGGGTGATGCACGTCAAGACGTTGCGTGAGGCCTACTGAGCAGCAGAGGTGCCAAAGAGTGAAGAAGACTGAGAACAGAAGAGTTGATAGGAGCTGGAGGGAGGAAGTGAGCGGGCAAAGGACCAGGCAGGGAGATGTGGTGCCAGGACATGTGAGGGGTGAGGTGAGTGTAACTTTTTTTAACCTCTCTGTTTATTATGCTCAGAGGTCTGGAAAGACCTCAGATTATTAAATAAAACATTTTAAGGAGCAATAGTTTTAAGTCATTGAATAGATTTAGTGCCAATTTCCCAGATGAAGTTGAGCAAATCTGACCAATTAAATTTCATCAGATTTGCTCATCTCTAACATTAGTTTAGTAATAATAAATGACAAAGCAGTGAAAACTCCTTCACCACTGGTAAAAGTAGCAAGGGTATAAATGGAAACCAGAAACAGTGGATCCAACCATTCCACAAAACATTAAGCTAGTATTATAAATTTCCTGTGCACAATCTCACCTCTTTCATCCTCATAAGGAAGCAGTCTATAAAATCCCGAGGACAATTTTCATCCAAAGTGTTCTGATGGGCTTTCATTTCCTCCGACACAAATTCTTTTAATTTTTCAAAACTTTGAAAGAGTGTCTGGTGAGGGCCAGGAATACGGGCCATCAGTTTTGGAAATAGGCTAAGAAGCTAAATATAAAAAATAAAAAAACAAGATTAAAATATTCATATGAAAAAAATTATTAACCATATTTCAAATTGAATTCAAATGTCATGTCTAAATTACAGTATATGGCAGATATTCATTAGATTATTGCTGCCTTATAAATTTTTGAAATATTTTTTTCCTGAAATATGCCTGCCTAGGCTCCAAATTTTTTTTCTTCTGAATTGCTTATATTAAAATTCCAAAGTGAACAATGTTTATCTCATATTGACACCTTACTGAGTGAGTGGCCTGAAAAAACGTTCCATAGCTGCCAAATGCTCGCTGAAAATATCTCGATAGGTAAAATGTTGAGTCCCTTCTGTCCGAGTTGGCCAGCATAAGGCCAAAATTGAAACTTTTTTATTTTTATTATTATTACCTCTCTTTTTTGTACACCACTGGTATGTAAAGTCTCCAATAATCCGAGTCATGGAGAAATTCAACTTCAACAGGCTTTACAATAGTATAGGCCCTATATAGATGGTTCACCACTGTCACCAATACTAGGGCCACAGGCAGATTTTTTTTCCCAAACACCCCCAGTATGACAGGAAATAAGCAAATAAAAGACCCCTCTTTGATACTTGCTTATGTTTGTTCCTATCTCTTAGGGCCTGGTAGGAGATGTTTTAAAGGTGTGTGATTAAGGTAGGGACTGTCTGTTTTTCTGGCAATAACTGGGTTGGATAGTGTAGATAGAAATGACTTCAGTCTTCAGTTATGTTACTTTGTTGTGGGCAAATGTCATTAAAGGGAATCTGTCAGTAGGATCATCCCCAAATGATACCTTGATATCTACAATCTGATGTATATTCCATAGAAATCCATTTTTTCTTAATATGTAAATGAGCTGTTAAGATCTGTGGGCCGGACATAGATCTTCTTGATAAACTCTGGAGGCAGATTATTTTAAATGAAAGGGGGTGATACCAGTGTGAGACTTGTAATGAATGACACTTTGCTCTTCTGATCTCAGTGCATATCTGTTTGCGTTTACAACAAACACAGTACAGCAGAAGTGAACTTTGTCTCATTACAAACACTTTGTAGCTGCAGTTGCAATCTCAAAGTGCTTCAGGCAGCCAGTGTGGGAGTAGGGGCAGTGCAGCAGAGCTGACAGCAGTGTGAGAGGGCAACTACAAATGCGTTTGTAATGAGGCATAATTCAGTTCTGCTGTGCTGTTAGCTCTGCTGTGCTGTTAGTTCTGATCTCATTGCAGAGCTGTGTATGATTATGAGAGCAAAGTAATATCAATGACATTATGAGGTTTAGTGGAAAAACAAAGTACAGCTAAGTCTAATTATGGTCTATGGGAAAAAGATACATAAAAAAGCTGAAAAGAAGTGATTACAAAACATACAACCTGAAGTTTTGATTATGTATTGTACCCTTCAAGAATTTTTTCATGACTTACCTGTCCCCAACGGCTGTTGAGCAGCTTATCAAAGGCTTGAATATATGATAGGAGAGACATAAATTTATTGTCTTCATAGTCAAATCTCACACCAAACACAACGGAGCAAATAACGTTAGAAACAGCCAGTCTTAATAAATACGTTGGATCAATTGGAGTGTCTGTAATAAATCATTTAGAATTAGTCAGTGACTATATCAATACTTCATCATCTTGATTTTGTTACAAAAATTAATCTAAAGTTGTACACTAATTGAATTCACAATATGTGTTATTCGTCTGATTTCCAGATCTGCCAAATGGCACTCAAAACTCTGTGTACAGAATCAAAAAAATTATCACTGAATTCATCAGTGGGAAAGATAGGTGCCGGACCTCTATCATTTAGATATTAATAATCTATTTTATTGTTAAGTCATTAATATAATTCTAGTGGAAAACCCATTAAATAGTCATTTTCCAACATGGGCAGTCAACTGTTGTAAAAAAAAACAACCCTGCCCTAATGATAACCCACCTTTGTTTATTACAGCTAAGTATAATTGATTTCCAATTGTTGTTTGCATCAATTTTAATCATCACCTACCTTTTATTTTCATAAATCTCTCTGTAAGACATTGGGCTTCTTCTTGGATTCTCTCTTCAATGCTCCTTTTTCCCATTCCAAAATTTCTCAACGTCATAATAGAAAATCGACGAAGAGTCTTCCATCTTTCTCCATTGCTCATAATGATCCCTAAAAGGTGAATTTTAGTAAATATTAATATTATATTCATATAAACCATTATAGCCAGCCATTAAAATGATAATGCCATTGGTATTATTGATGATGTCCCAGTAAAAATTAAAGATAATAATATTAGAAGAAATTAATATTTATTTCATATTCAGCCATTGAAATTCGTCTACCATTACTGTTAGTGATTTTTCTATGACAAAAATACCATACTAGAAAAAACTAATTTAAAACTTCCGAAGCCTTTTCTATAATTTTCTATCTTTTTACCGGTATGTTATGTTACAGAAGTACATTCTGGGACCCTTCAGGATGCAAAGCTCAGGTATGACAACTAATTCTATAATCCCTATAGCTATACACCCAGAAATGTACTTTTCTAGCCAAAGAAAATACAACATGTGGGTGAAACATTACCTTTTTTTGTATGTCGGAACTTTTCTGGCCACAAGTGGTGGACTCAATCTCAACACATGACCTTTATGTAAATCAGAAGAAAGTAAGCCAAAATCACCAATTTCAGCGGGAACAGCCAACTACATTTGAGTGTGGACCCCCTCACTCTCCCCTGACAGATAATGTTGGAGAAGCGATGGATCCGGTCAGTTGGAATTTCAATTTCAGATCCTTTTGGTTTTCAAGGGATATGTCACTACCAGAGTTGACGTGCAACTGTTCTGTTCTGGCAAACCAGGAGCAGCATGATTCAGAGCCTAGCTGAGCGATCCCCATCTACACACATGGGAGAGACTAGCAAATCAACTGGAAGGAACATGTCCACAGACCACACTGAACTAGTCATGTATCATCCTATAACTTCTAGTTCTTCAAACTATGTTTCTTCTGGCATATCAAAACATTTCAGAGTGAAAAGATGCTAGGCTGCAATTATGAAGCCAGGTTATGATTCGTAGTGCTCATGGTTTGGGCAAAATGCATCTAGTGACGAGTTCCCTTTAATGTTACCTCTGCAGGGCCCACTTCAGGGTAAATGTAGGATAAGATGACTTTTCCCGGCAAACAAGGCTGATCAATCTAGGGTTAGAAGAGGCAGGCCCGAATCAGCAAAATACAACTCCAGCTTCTTTTTAGAAGGTTCATATGTGTCTTCATATTGTGTCACTATAGACTTCCAAGTGCAATTATATTGTGATTAATGTTCCAATAAAGAAAAATGTATAGGCATATTGAAACTAAGATTTTTTCATTTGCAATAGAAGGAAGAAGAACTCTGGTTGAAGGAACAGACTTCACCAGAGAAGTCCTAGCTGTCCGGGAACCTTGGAGAAAGTATTCAGATATAAGGAATGGGAATTCTTAGAACTCTGTTTTGGTACTAAAATAATATGAGCGTGAAATGAACTTATTTATAAAGGTATACACTTTAAATCTTACCATAATCCTTAAAACCTGGTACTTCGATTTCTGCTCTACTACTGAACTCATCATCGTGGTCAACCAGTGCCTCCTTCACAGCATCATAGCCAATCAGTATGACTGCACTTTGGCTGGAAAAGTAGATGGTATACACCGGTCCATATTTCTCACTCAGCTACAATGGAATATAAAAATTTATATTTGGCATGGAATATTTATTATTTGATGAGTATTCAGGTTGTAAATGCTTGTAGACTAGAATTTTAAATAATATTTTGTGCAAAAGAATGGCTAATACCATGGTAGGACGAGATGTGGGTTAAAGTCTTGGAAGTCATTGTGAAGAGGAGCAATGTCAAAATTTAAAAAATAATAATAAAACCAATTATTTTACTTATTTTTTTTTTACCAGTAATCTCTTTTTACAGTGAGATTTTCAGCGGAAAACTCATTATGTCTGACAACTGGATTCCCAATATATTGTCCAGAATCAGAAGAACTTGTGGTCTCAGCCATTCAACCTCTTAGTGGCATATTCAATAGCAACCACATTATCAATTGACCTTCACAAAAGTACTATTGCAGGATAGTTTTACATACCTTATACTTCTCCCCAAATCAAAAAGACATGAAGGAAATAATGGGAAGTCTATGTATTTATGGAGAAAAGTGCAGAAAGCAAGTGTTACTGTTCTGCTCCTAGGTGGCCAAATGGTGACTAAGCAGCTACCTTGGTGATCGCTGGAACCTCTAGTGGTAAGGTCAGACTTGTGCGGCAGGTAGCTGCCAGGTGCCACTCCAGGGTGACGTCCAGCAGTAGCGACTCACCCCAAATGGCAGAGACGTTAGTTCAGATTCTCAATAGGGCAGGACGGCCACTTGGGACAAGTTCAGACTGTGCCGACAGGATGGCCATGGGGACAGGTTCAGACTGTGCACAAATCAAACCTGTCCCTGTGGCTGTCCCATCTGCTATCCGGAGACTGCACAGTCTGAACCTGTCCCCATGGCCATCCTGTCGGCACAGTGACACACTGGTTTCAGGAAACAGTTCAGGCACCGCCAATGTGGTTTCAGTGTCAGGGTTCAGTTCTGGGTACTCAACCCCCAATGTGGCAGACAAGGACAAACTATACTGGACCAGTGGTACACAGGATACAGGAACAAATTAAACAGACTAAGGACGGGGGACCTGACATCATACACTTGCACACACTAGCCACCTAACACTAAACTATAGCAGTTGCTCAGGCACCTCCAAATAAGGGAGGGTGCCTTTCATACAAGATGTCTCCCAGCAATTGGCTGGGAGACAGCTTGGCGGTAAGGACTTTAACTTAGTGCCACCAAGCTATTAGTTGGGAGTCCTTAGCTAACGCGCATACTGCCCCTTAAAGAACAGAGAAGTGCACGTGCTCACTAAGCATGCCACAGGTGCACAGCATGGTGTGCACAGGACACTTTAGGAGGTGGCAGGAGCATGTCGGGGGACTATAACGAAGGCCAGTGCAGTGAGTAAACCGGTGTCCCTGCATGGATGGGGAAGAGAACACCATGAAGAGGAGCTAGAACTAGCGCTACAGATACTCACCTCTTCTGGTTCCAACATTAGGTGCTGCTTCCTGCTTCTGTCACTTGTCTTATCAGTTCTTCAGGTTGCAAGTGCAACCCACTGCATACCTCCAACATCATGACTTTAGGGCTTATAGGCCAGCTTAAGGGGTGGATCACCAAGTGAGAATTCAAGTAGTTGACATCCATGCCAATCGTTACACTACTTTGCCATCTGTCCCTACAACTTCATTACAAACTCAGGTTTGGTAGGCAGTTCCAGTTTAATGAATCCACTCTGCTGTTTCACCAAAGATAGCCTCCAGATTTTCAACCCTACTACACTGATTGGCTCTGGTACATCACTACAATATGCATCCTTATATACCAAGCTCAGCTACATCATTGGGCTCTGCTATATTGTAACAGTGTGCTTACTACTATACTTTCTTATGTTTTCATCCTGCTCTTCCTGTATTGCATCATTATTTCATCCTTTGTGTGCCCAATAAACATACATTTGGTTGTCCGTTAGTGAACAAACTGAAATTACACATGTCCAAGTTAACTAGAATCGAACCTGTTGCCAGTCTAAAAAAATGATAATTTTTCAATCCTATTTCAGGAGTCATACATCTTCACTTTCAAAGCTGCTAACCAGTTCCTGCTCCTCAAATAAAGGGATAATTTTTGGATGCCTTATGAAAAGTCTTCTTCATTTATCAAAGAAAAAGGCTGTTGACATTCCTCAAACAAGGATATTTTTTGCATCTTCCCATGTGAAAAAGATTCAGCTTCTTCCATTTGCACTACCTGTGTATAAACACCAGCAAGTCAGACACCAGCCCCCCAAAACAGATATTTTTGGACCATTTTTATTTACATAGCCTAAAACGTCTAATAACGCAGTGTGTTGTTTAGTAGGCCATTCGTTACCAACCGATTTCCCTCAGCCAGATTAGTTGAGGTGATTTGGACATTAATAATGTTTGCAATAAGGAGCTCAAAAGGCATTCAATAAAGTCCCAGAAGACATCATCGTGTTATACATGTATTTTCATGGCAATCAGAAGCTTTGCAGTTTTGTGATTCACGGTATAGATATCAAATCGACTTTTTGGGGAAAATTTTGCAAAGTTGGCGAATTTGAGTTTTAAACAATTCACCCAGCTCTAGGGGCATGCTTACGATAGTTAAAAAAATACTTACATACCTTAACTAAAGTCTGTGGTAGATCAGAAGTGCCAATCTGCAGCATGTTCCCCAGGAGAGGTAAAGGTGTTGGTCCTGGAGGCAGATTGTTCTGTTTTATTCGATTCCTCCATTTAATAAGATATATTAGGATAGTGACTCCAATAGTTACTAATAGCGTAGCTGCAATATTCACTGCCATCCAAACGTGCACAATGTATGTATATTTAATCCTGATTAGAAAAAGCTGAGACACGGAACAACATTGTAAGCAGCATGTGATCACTACGGAAGGGTTGGGCGAGCATAGGTTAAGTGTAGAGTTACAGTCATGTTACATAATAGACTGTGGTGACTCCAGTTTGTCATGAGAACACAGCACTGTGACTAGAGCTATTGCGTGTGAGGAAAAGTGTATGTTCAGCATTGTGAAATAATGTGGCTAACGATTGCTTAGAAGTAGAACACGGGAATGAACAGTAAGGAATGGAGAAAAGTATTCTATGAATGGGTTGAGTAAAATAGATATTTTGTATGAAGGTAGTTCTAGCTGTCAATATTGCTAAGTCAATTAATTATTTTACTACAAATTTTCTGAAAATTCAGATTCGCCTGAGGTTTAAATAATGTGAGATCCAGCAAAATGAGGCTCATACAGTTGCCATATTGCTGGAATGTTTAGAGAACAGAAGCGTTAAAACAATCCATTTATCTTACTTTTCTTTTCGTTCGCCTCATTTCTATCATGCCAAATGGCCACATGTTCCTCTTCCTCTGTCTTCTCCCTTCTCCTTTTTTCTTCTGTCTTCTTCTGTTACGAGATCTCAGCATTATCATTCTCCACTAGGCCTTGCTCTGTCACATCAGAATGATTCACATAAGTGACTGCAGTCATGTGCGTTACTCAACATGTGTCAATAGGAGGCCCAGAAGCTGAGAAGAAAAGACAGAGAGGCCAAATGGGGGGATCGAAGAGGTATGAAGAGGGCTGAGGTGAATTTAAGATTTTTTTGTTCACTTCTTACTATGCGATTCAATTCACACTGAATGCAATTGTAAGGGGGTGTCGCTTTCCTACCCCTTTAAATGTGCAAACCCTTTAAATGTGTATGCTGTTATGTACATATTTATGATGTTGTGCGTTGTAGTATAGGGTAAGTGTAGGACCCGTCATCAGAAACTAGATGGGGCACTACAATGTATATAGTCTGTGTTAAGTAAAGTGTCTTCCTGTTTTATAGTCAGTAGGGGCCTAGTGCCCATGCTGGGCAGACAGTTGCATGACTTGCAACTTGCAAGCCATATACACAGCCATTCTGAGTCCGGACGGACAGAGGGTACAGCTGAGGCACCAGCGCTTTCCACAGTACAGAACAGGAGTCAAGAAGTGGTCCTTGACCAGAACAGGGACACAGGTCACTCACCATGTGGCACTTCATAGCTTGGGCTGACGCCTGTGGTGCTGGTGCGAAACAGAC